>NC_138771.1:102263264-102608197 GCF_965119305.1 Pelophylax lessonae | reverse complement strand
TGCCTATTAGTGTTGAGCGAACACGGACTGTATTATTCGTGTTCGTACCGAATAATTGGATTTTTTGTACCCGAACACGGACACGGACACTTTACTGTATGTTCGGGTAAAAATCCGTGTTCGGTCGTTTTATTTCCGGGTTTTGCATGCTTTGGCGCTCTTTTCATGGCGGGCTTTCAACAGCCAATCAACAATCGTTTAACTGGTGTGCCTTAAGCCATCCCAGCCATGCCTGCAAATGTCTCAGTAGCTGTGATTGGCCGTCTGAAGCATGTGACCAAGTCTTTATAAGTTCGAGGCAGCCGCAGCGGCGTCATTATGCTGCTTAGATTCAGGGACAGAGCACACATCAACGTGCTGGCTGCTGATTAGGGAAAGATAGGCAGGAAAAAACCATTTGTGTCCGGATAGAATTGAGGGACAGGTCGGAGTGTTTAGGCAGGGCGAGTTGTAGGCATTTTAGGGATAGAGTCTGCTGAATTATATAGGGTCAGTGTCTTCTACAAACTACAATCGATATTGCTGTGTGGGGGGTGGGGTCTGCACTCAATCCTGATCTACGATCTCTTCTCAATCCTGTTAGGGACAGAGTCTGCTGAATTTTAGGGAAACTGTGTTCTACAAACTACAATCGATATTGCTGTGTGGTGTGGGATTGGAGATAGGCAGGTGTCAGTGATCCACATCCATTTTTCTGTGTGTGAGCTGCAGTGAACACAATCTTTTTGGGCTGCAGTGAACACAATCTTTTTGGGCTGCAGTGAACACAATCTTTTTGGGCTGCAGTGAACACAATCTTTTTGGGCTGCAGTGAACACAATCTTTTTGGGGTGCAGTGAACAAAATCTTTTTGGGGTGCAGTGAACACAATCCTTTTTGGTGTGCAGTGAACACAATCTTTGTGGGGTGCAGTGAACAAAATCCTTTGTGGGGTGCAGTGAACACAATCTTTTTGGGGTGCAGTGAACAAAATCCTTTTTGGGGTGCAGTGAACAACATCCTTTTTGGGGTGCAGTGAACACAATCTTTTTGGGGTGCAGTGAACAAAATCCTTTGTGGGGTGCAGTGAACACAATCTTTTTGGGGTGCAGTGAACACAATCTTTTTGGGGTGGAGTGAACAACATCCTTTTTGGGGTGCAGTGAACAAAATCCTTTTTGGGGTGCAGTGAACAAAATCATTTTTGGGGTGCAGTGAACACAATCTTTGTGGGGTGCAGTGAACACAATCTTTTTGGGGTGGAGTGAACAACATCCTTTTTGGGGTGCAGTGAACAACATCCTTTTTGGGGTGCAGTGAACACAATCTTTTTGGGGTGCAGTGAACACAATCTTTGTGGGGTACAGTGAACAGAATCTTTGTGGGGTGCAGTGAACACAATCTTTGGGGGGTACAGTGAACACAATCTTTGTGAGGTGCAGTGAACACAATCTTTGTGGGGTGCAGTGAACACAATCATTGTGGGGTGCAGTGAACTCAATCTTTGTGGGGTACAGTGAACACAATCTCATACTGAAGGTTTGAGGGTGCTGCCTGTTCCATACTCCCCCTACTCCTCATCTAGCCTTTTAGGGGTACAAACAATAGTAATTGGGGCCTAGTGTGGTTGTGTACGTGTGATATACATACACTTTTTTGGGATCATATTTTCTATTCCGCTATTTAATCAAAAACCTTTGGGGATCAGTTAAATTGGGGGATAGTCTGTGTTGGTACGTGTGAGAGAGATCCACCTTTCCAAGTTGTTGGGGTTCATCTCATACTTCTGAAGGTTTGAGGGTGCTGCCTGTTCCATACTCCCCCTACTCCTAGCATTTTAGGGGTACAAACAATAGTAATTGGGGCCTAGTGTGGTTGTGTACGTGTGATATACATACACTTTTTTGGGATCATATTTTCTATTCCGCTATTTAATCAAAAACCTTTGGGGATCAGTTAAATTGGGGGATAGTCTGTGTTGGTACGTGTGAGAGAGATCCAACTTTCCAAGTTGTTGGGGTTCATCTCATACTTCTGAAGGTTTGAGGGTGCTGCCTGTTCCATACTCCCCCTACTCCTAGCCTTTTAGGGGTACAAACAATAGTAATTGGGGCCTAGTGTGGTTGTGTACGTGTGATATACATACACTTTTTTGGGATCATATTTTCTATTCCGCTATTTAATCAAAAACCTTTGGGGATCAGTTAAATTGGGGGATAGTCTGTGTTGGTACGTGTGAGAGAGATCCACCTTTCCAAGTTGTTGGGGTTCATCTCATACTTCTGAAGGTTTGAGGGTGCTGCCTGTTCCATACTCCCCCTACTCCTAGCCTTTTAGGGGTACAAACAATAGTAATTGGGGCCTAGTGTGGTTGTGTACGTGTGATATACATACACTTTTTTGGGATCATATTTTCTATTCCGCTATTTAATCAAAAACCTTTGGGGATCAGTTAAATTGGGGGATAGTCTGTGTTGGTACGTGTGAGAGAGATCCACCTTTCCAAGTTGTTGAGGTTCATCTCATACTTCTGAAGGTTTGAGGGTGCTGCCTGTTCCATACTCCCCCTACTCCTAGCCTTTTAGGGGTACAAACAATAGTAATTGGGGCCTAGTGTGGTTGTGTACGTGTGATATACATACACTTTTTTGGGATCATATTTTCTATTCCGCTATTTAATCAAAAACCTTTGGGGATCAGTTAAATTGGGGGATAGTCTGTGTTGGTACGTGTGAGAGAGATCCACCTTTCCAAGTTGTTGGGGTTCATCTCATACTTCTGAAGGTTTGAGGGTGCTGCCTGTTCCATACTCCCCCTACTCCTAGCCTTTTAGGGGTACAAACAATAGTAATTGGGGCCTAGTGTGGTTGTGTACGTGTGATATACATACACTTTTTTGGGATCATATTTTCTATTCCGCTATTTAATCAAAAACCTTTGGGGATCAGTTAAATTGGGGGATAGTCTGTGTTGGTACGTGTGAGAGAGATCCACCTTTCCAAGTTGTTGGGGTTCATCTCATACTTCTGAAGGTTTGAGGGTGCTGCCTGTTCCATACTCCCCCTACTCCTAGCCTTTTAGGGGTACAAACAATAGTAATTGGGGCCTAGTGTGGTTGTGTACGTGTGATATACATACACTTTTTTGGGATCATATTTTCTATTCCGCTATTTAATCAAAAACCTTTGGGGATCAGTTAAATTGGGGGATAGTCTGTGTTGGTACGTGTGAGAGAGATCCACCTTTCCAAGTTGTTGGGGTTCATCTCATACTTCTGAAGGTTTGAGGGTGCTGCCTGTTCCATACTCCCCCTACTCCTAGCCTTTTAGGGGTACAAACAATAGTAATTGGGGCCTAGTGTGGTTGTGTACGTGTGATATACATACACTTTTTTGGGATCATATTTTCTATTCCGCTATTTAATCAAAAACCTTTGGGGATCAGTTAAATTGGGGGATAGTCTGTGTTGGTACGTGTGAGAGAGATCCACCTTTCCAAGTTGTTGGGGTTCATCTCATACTTCTGAAGGTTTGAGGGTGCTGCCTGTTCCATACTCCCCCTACTCCTAGCCTTTTAGGGTACAAACAATAGTAATTGGGGCCTAGTGTGGTTGTGTACGTGTGATATACATACACTTTTTTGGGATCATATTTTCTATTCCGCTATTTAATCAAAAACCTTTGGGGATCAGTTAAATTGGGGGATAGTCTGTGTTGGTACGTGTGAGAGAGATCCACCTTTCCAAGTTGTTGGGGTTCATCTCATACTTCTGAAGGTTTTGAGGGTGCTGCCTGTTCCATACTCCCCCTACTCCTAGCCTTTTAGGGGTACAAACAATAGTAATTGGGGCCTAGTGTGGTTGTGTACGTGTGATATACATACACTTTTTTGGGATCATATTTTCTATTCCGCTATTTAATCAAAAACCTTTGGGGATCAGTTAAATTGGGGGATAGTCTGTGTTGGTACGTGTGAGAGAGATCCACCTTTCCAAGTTGTTGGGGTTCATCTCATACTTCTGAAGGTTTGAGGGTGCTGCCTGTTCCATACTCCCCCTACTCCTAGCCTTTTAGGGGTACAAACAATAGTAATTGGGGCCTAGTGTGGTTGTGTACGTGTGATATACATACACTTTTTTGGGATCATATTTTCTATTCCGCTATTTAATCAAAAACCTTTGGGGATCAGTTAAATTGGGGGATAGTCTGTGTTGGTACGTGTGAGAGAGATCCACCTTTCCAAGTTGTTGGGGTTCATCTCATACTTCTGAAGGTTTGAGGGTGCTGCCTGTTCCATACTCCCCCTACTCCTAGCCTTTTAGGGGTACAAACAATAGTAATTGGGGCCTAGTGTGGTTGTGTACGTGTGATATACATACACTTTTTTGGGATCATATTTTCTATTCCGCTATTTAATCAAAAACCTTTGGGGATCAGTTAAATTGGGGGATAGTCTGTGTTGGTACGTGTGAGAGAGATCCACCTTTCCAAGTTGTTGGGGTTCATCTCATACTTCTGAAGGTTTGAGGGTGCTGCCTGTTCCATACTCCCCCTACTCCTAGCCTTTTAGGGGTACAAACAATAGTAATTGGGGCCTAGTGTGGTTGTGTACGTGTGATATACATACACTTTTTTGGGATCATATTTTCTATTCCGCTATTTAATCAAAAACCTTTGGGGATCAGTTAAATTGGGGGATAGTCTGTGTTGGTACGTGTGAGAGAGATCCACCTTTCCAAGTTGTTGGGGTTCATCTCATACTTCTGAAGGTTTGAGGGTGCTGCCTGTTCCATACTCCCCCTACTCCTAGCCTTTTAGGGGTACAAACAATAGTAATTGGGCCTAGTGTGGTTGTGTACGTGTGATATACATACACTTTTTTGGGATCATATTTTCTATTCCGCTATTTAATCAAAAACCTTTGGGGATCAGTTAAATTGGGGGATAGTCTGTGTTGGTACGTGTGAGAGAGATCCACCTTTCCAAGTTGTTGGGGGTCATCTCATACTTCTGAAGGTTTGAGGGTGCTGCCTGTTCCATACTCCCCCTACTCTAGCCTTTTAGGGGTACAAACAATAGTAATTGGGGCCTAGTGTGGTTGTGTACGTGTGATATACATACACTTTTTTGGGATCATATTTTCTATTCCGCTATTTAATCAAAAACCTTTGGGGATCAGTTAAATTGGGGGATAGTCTGTGTTGGTACGTGTGAGAGAGATCCACCTTTCCAAGTTGTTGGGGTTCATCTCATACTTCTGAAGGTTTGAGGGTGCTGCCTGTTCCATACTCCCCCTACTCCTAGCCTTTTAGGGGTACAAACAATAGTAATTGGGGCCTAGTGTGGTTGTGTACGTGTGATATACATACACTTTTTTGGGATCATATTTTCTATTCCGCTATTTAATCAAAAACCTTTGGGGATCAGTTAAATTGGGGGATAGTCTGTGTTGGTACGTGTGAGAGAGATCCACCTTTCCAAGTTGTTGGGGTTCATCTCATACTTCTGAAGGTTTGAGGTGCTGCCTGTTCCATACTCCCCCTACTCCTAGCCTTTTAGGGGTACAAACAATAGTAATTGGGGCCTAGTGTGGTTGTGTACGTGTGATATACATACACTTTTTGGGATCATATTTTCTATTCCGCTATTTAATCAAAAACCTTTGGGGATCAGTTAAATTGGGGGATAGTCTGTGTTGGTACGTGTGAGAGAGATCCACCTTTCCAAGTTGTTGGGGTTCATCTCATACTTCTGAAGGTTTGAGGGTGCTGCCTGTTCCATACTCCCCCTACTCCTAGCCTTTTAGGGGTACAAACAATAGTAATTGGGGCCTAGTGTGGTTGTGTACGTGTGATATACATACACTTTTTTGGGATCATATTTTCTATTCCGCTATTTAATCAAAAACCTTTGGGGATCAGTTAAATTGGGGGATAGTCTGTGTTGGTACGTGTGAGAGAGATCCACCTTTCCAAGTTGTTGGGGTTCATCTCATACTTCTGAAGGTTTGAGGGTGCTGCCTGTTCCATACTCCCCCTACTCCTAGCCTTTTAGGGGTACAAACAATAGTAATTGGGGCCTAGTGTGGTTGTGTACGTGTGATATACATACACTTTTTTGGGATCATATTTTCTATTCCGCTATTTAATCAAAAACCTTTGGGGATCAGTTAAATTGGGGGATAGTCTGTGTTGGTACGTGTGAGAGAGATCCACCTTTCCAAGTTGTTGGGGTTCATCTCATACTTCTGAAGGTTTGAGGGTGCTGCCTGTTCCATACTCCCCCTACTCCCTAGCCTTTTAGGGGTACAAACAATAGTAATTGGGGCCTAGTGTGGTTGTGTACGTGTGATATACATACACTTTTTTGGGATCATATTTTCTATTCCGCTATTTAATCAAAAACCTTTGGGGATCAGTTAAATTGGGGGATAGTCTGTGTTGGTACGTGTGAGAGAGATCCACCTTTCCAAGTTGTTGGGGTTCATCTCATACTTCTGAAGGTTTGAGGGTGCTGCCTGTTCCATACTCCCCTACTCCTAGCCTTTTAGGGGTACAAACAATAGTAATTGGGGCCTAGTGTGGTTGTGTACGTGTGATATACATACACTTTTTTGGGATCATATTTTCCAAAAACCTTTGGGGATCAGTTAAATTGGGGGATAGTCTGTGTTGGTACGTGTGAGAGAGATCCACCTTTCCAAGTTGTTGGGGTTCATCTCATACTTCTGAAGGTTTGAGGGTGCTGCCTGTTCCATACTCCCCCTACTCCTCATCTAGTCTTTTAGGGGTACAAACAATAGTAATTGGGGCCTAGTGTGGTTGTGTACGTGTGATATACATACACTTTTTTTGGATCATATTTTCTATTCCGCTATTTAATCAAAAACCTTTGGGGATCAGTTAAATTGGGGGATAGTCTGTGTTGGTACGTGTGAGAGAGATCCACCTTTCCAAGTTGTTGGGGTTCATCTCATACTTCTGAAGGTTTGAGGGTGCTGCCTGTTCCATACTCCCCCTACTCCTCATCTAGCCTTTTAGGGGTACAAACAATAGTAATTGGGGCCTAGTGTGGTTGTGTACGTGTGATATACATACACTTTTTTGGGATCATATTTTCTATTCCGCTATTTAATCAAAAACCTTTGGGGATCAGTTAAATTGGGGGATAGTCTGTGTTGGTACGTGTGAGAGAGATCCACCTTTCCAAGTTGTTGGGGTTCATCTCATACTTCTGAAGGTTTGAGGGTGCTGCCTGTTCCATACTCCCCCTACTCCCTAGCCTTTTAGGGGTACAAACAATAGTAATTGGGGCCTAGTGTGGTTGTGTACGTGTGATATACATACACTTTTTTGGGATCATATTTTCTATTCCGCTATTTAATCAAAAACCTTTGGGGATCAGTTAAATTGGGGGATAGTCTGTGTTGGTACGTGTGAGAGAGATCCACCTTTCCAAGTTGTTGGGGTTCATCTCATACTTCTGAAGGTTTGAGGGTGCTGCCTGTTCCATACTCCCCCTACTCCTCATCTAGCCTTTTAGGGGTACAAACAATAGTAATTGGGGCCTAGTGTGGTTGTGTACGTGTGATATACATACACTTTTTTGGGATCATATTTTCTATTCCGCTATTTAATCAAAAACCTTTGGGGATCAGTTAAATTGGGGGATAGTCTGTGTTGGTACGTGTGAGAGAGATCCACCTTTCCAAGTTGTTGGGGTTCATCTCATACTTCTGAAGGTTTGAGGGTGCTGCCTGTTCCATACTCCCCCTACTCCTAGCCTTTTAGGGGTACAAACAATAGTAATTGGGGGCCTAGTGTGGTTGTGTACGTGTGATATACATACACTTTTTTGGGATCATATTTTCTATTCCGCTATTTAATCAAAAACCTTTGGGGATCAGTTAAATTGGGGGATAGTCTGTGTTGGTACGTGTGAGAGAGATCCACCTTTCCAAGTTGTTGGGGTTCATCTCATACTTCTGAAGGTTTGAGGGTGCTGCCTGTTCCATACTCCCCCTACTCCTAGCCTTTTAGGGGTACAAACAATAGTAATTGGGGCCTAGTGTGGTTGTGTACGTGTGATATACATACACTTTTTTGGGATCATATTTTCTATTCCGCTATTTAATCAAAAACCTTTGGGGATCAGTTAAATTGGGGGATAGTCTGTGTTGGTACGTGTGAGAGAGATCCACCTTTCCAAGTTGTTGGGGTTCATCTCATACTTCTGAAGGTTTGAGGGTGCTGCCTGTTCCATACTCCCCCTACTCCTAGCCTTTTAGGGGTACAAACAATAGTAATTGGGGGCCTAGTGTGGTTGTGTACGTGTGATATACATACACTTTTTTGGGATCATATTTTCTATTCCGCTATTTAATCAAAAACCTTTGGGGATCAGTTAAATTGGGGGATAGTCTGTGTTGGTTCGTGTGAGAGAGATCCACCTTTCCAAGTTGTTGGGGTTCATCTCATACTTCTGAAGGTTTGAGGGTGCTGCCTGTTCCATACTCCCCCTACTCCTAGCCTTTTAGGGGTACAAACAATAGTAATTGGGGCCTAGTGTGGTTGTGTACGTGTGATATACATACACTTTTTTGGATCATATTTTCTATTCCGCTATTTAATCAAAAACCTTTGGGGATCAGTTAAATTGGGGGATAGTCTGTGTTGGTACGTGTGAGAGAGATCCACCTTTCCAAGTTGTTGGGGTTCATCTCATACTTCTGAAGGTTTGAGGGTGCTGCCTGTTCCATACTCCCCCTACTCCTAGCCTTTTAGGGGTACAAACAATAGTAATTGGGGCCTAGTGTGGTTGTGTACGTGTGATATACATACACTTTTTTGGGATCATATTTTCTATTCCGCTATTTAATCAAAAACCTTCTGGGGATCAGTTAAATTGGGGGATAGTCTGTGTTGGTACGTGTGAGAGAGATCCACCTTTCCAAGTTGTTGGGGTTCATCTCATACTTCTGAAGGTTTGAGGGTGCTGCCTGTTCCATACTCCCCCTACTCCTAGCCTTTTAGGGGTACAAACAATAGTAATTGGGGCCTAGTGTGGTTGTGTACGTGTGATATACATACACTTTTTTGGGATCATATTTTCTATTCCGCTATTTAATCAAAAACCTTTGGGGATCAGTTAAATTGGGGGATAGTCTGTGTTGGTACGTGTGAGAGAGATCCACCTTTCCAAGTTGTTGGGGTTCATCTCATACTTCTGAAGGTTTGAGGGTGCTGCCTGTTCCATACTCCCCCTACTCCTAGCCTTTTAGGGGTACAAACAATAGTAATTGGGGCCTAGTGTGGTTGTGTACGTGTGATATACATACACTTTTTTGGGATCATATTTTCTATTCCGCTATTTA
Source organism: Pelophylax lessonae (assembly GCF_965119305.1). Classification (NCBI taxonomy): domain Eukaryota; kingdom Metazoa; phylum Chordata; class Amphibia; order Anura; family Ranidae; genus Pelophylax; species Pelophylax lessonae. Next base: position 102,598,846 of record NC_138771.1, on the reverse strand, counting down.
ATCAAAAACCTTTGGGGATCAGTTAAATTGGGGGATAGTCTGTGTTGGTACGTGTGAGAGAGATCCACCTTTCCAAGTTGTTGGGGTTCATCTCATACTTCTGAAGGTTTGAGGGTGCTGCTGTTCCATACTCCCCCTACTCCTAGCCTTTTAGGGGTACAAACAATAGTAATTGGGGCCTAGTGTGGTTGTGTACGTGTGATATACATACACTTTTTTGGGATCATATTTTCTATTCCGCTATTTAATCAAAAACCTTTGGGGATCAGTTAAATTGGGGGATAGTCTGTGTTGGTACGTGTGAGAGAGATCCACCTTTCCAAGTTGTTGGGGTTCATCTCATACTTCTGAAGGTTTGAGGGTGCTGCCTGTTCCATACTCCCCCTACTCCTAGCCTTTTAGGGGTACAAACAATAGTAATTGGGGCCTAGTGTGGTTGTGTACGTGTGATATACATACACTTTTTTGGGATCATATTTTCTATTCCGCTATTTAATCAAAAACCTTTGGGGATCAGTTAAATTGGGGGATAGTCTGTGTTGGTACGTGTGAGAGAGATCCACCTTTCCAAGTTGTTGGGGTTCATCTCATACTTCTGAAGGTTTGAGGGTGCTGCCTGTTCCATACTCCCCCTACTCCTAGCCTTTTAGGGGTACAAACAATAGTAATTGGGGCCTAGTGTGGTTGTGTACGTGTGATATACATACACTTTTTTGGGATCATATTTTCTATTCCGCTATTTAATCAAAAACCTTTGGGGATCAGTTAAATTGGGGGATAGTCTGTGTTGGTACGTGTGAGAGAGATCCACCTTTCCAAGTTGTTGGGGTTCATCTCATACTTCTGAAGGTTTGAGGGTGCTGCCTGTTCCATACTCCCCCTACTCCTAGCCTTTTAGGGGTACAAACAATAGTAATTGGGGCCTAGTGTGGTTGTGTACGTGTGATATACATACACTTTTTTGGGATCATATTTTCTATTCCGCTATTTAATCAAAAACCTTTGGGGATCAGTTAAATTGGGGGATAGTCTGTGTTGGTACGTGTGAGAGAGATCCACCTTTCCAAGTTGTTGGGGTTCATCTCATACTTCTGAAGGTTTGAGGGTGCTGCCTGTTCCATACTCCCCCTACTCCTAGCCTTTTAGGGGTACAAACAATAGTAATTGGGGCCTAGTGTGGTTGTGTACGTGTGATATACATACACTTTTTTGGGATCATATTTTCTATTCCGCTATTTAATCAAAAACCTTTGGGGATCAGTTAAATTGGGGGATAGTCTGTGTTGGTACGTGTGAGAGAGATCCACCTTTCCAAGTTGTTGGGGTTCATCTCATACTTCTGAAGGTTTGAGGGTGCTGCCTGTTCCATACTCCCCCTACTCCTAGCCTTTTAGGGGTACAAACAATAGTAATTGGGGCCTAGTGTGGTTGTGTACGTGTGATATACATACACTTTTTTGGGATCATATTTTCTATTCCGCTATTTAATCAAAAACCTTTGGGGATCAGTTAAATTGGGGGATAGTCTGTGTTGGTACGTGTGAGAGAGATCCACCTTTCCAAGTTGTTGGGGTTCATCTCATACTTCTGAAGGTTTGAGGGTGCTGCCTGTTCCATACTCCCCCTACTCCTAGCCTTTTAGGGGTACAAACAATAGTAATTGGGGCCTAGTGTGGTTGTGTACGTGTGATATACATACACTTTTTTGGGATCATATTTTCTATTCCGCTATTTAATCAAAAACCTTTGGGGATCAGTTAAATTGGGGGATAGTCTGTGTTGGTACGTGTGAGAGAGATCCACCTTTCCAAGTTGTTGGGGTTCATCTCATACTTCTGAAGGTTTGAGGGTGCTGCCTGTTCCATACTCCCCCTACTCCTAGCCTTTTAGGGGTACAAACAATAGTAATTGGGGCCTAGTGTGGTTGTGTACGTGTGATATACATACACTTTTTTGGGATCATATTTTCTATTCCGCTATTTAATCAAAAACCTTTGGGGATCAGTTAAATTGGGGGATAGTCTGTGTTGGTACGTGTGAGAGAGATCCACCTTTCCAAGTTGTTGGGGTTCATCTCATACTTCTGAAGGTTTGAGGGTGCTGCCTGTTCCATACTCCCCCTACTCCTAGCCTTTTAGGGGTACAAACAATAGTAATTGGGGCCTAGTGTGGTTGTGTACGTGTGATATACATACACTTTTTTGGGATCATATTTTCTATTCCGCTATTTAATCAAAAACCTCTGGGGATCAGTTAAATTGGGGGATAGTCTGTGTTGGTACGTGTGAGAGAGATCCACCTTTCCAAGTTGTTGGGGTTCATCTCATACTCTGAAGGTTTGAGGGTGCTGCCTGTTCCATACTCCCCTACTCCTAGCCTTTTAGGGGTACAAACAATAGTAATTGGGGCCTAGTGTGGTTGTGTACGTGTGATATACATACACTTTTTTGGATCATATTTTCTATTCCGCTATTTAATCAAAAACCTTTGGGGATCAGTTAAATTGGGGGATAGTCTGTGTTGGTACGTGTGAGAGAGATCCACCTTTCCAAGTTGTTGGGGTTCATCTCATACTTCTGAAGGTTTGAGGGTGCTGCCTGTTCCATACTCCCCCTACTCCTCATCTAGCCTTTTAGGGGTACAAACAATAGTAATTGGGGCCTAGTGTGGTTGTGTACGTGTGATATACATACACTTTTTTGGGATCATATTTTCTATTCCGCTATTTAATCAAAAACCTCTGGGGATCAGTTAAATTGGGGGATAGTCTGTGTTGGTACGTGTGAGAGAGATCCACCTTTCCAAGTTGTTGGGGTTCATCTCATACTTCTGAAGGTTTGAGGGTGCTGCCTGTTCCATACTCCCCCTACTCCTAGCCTTTTAGGGGTACAAACAATAGTAATTGGGGCCTAGTGTGGTTGTGTACGTGTGATATACATACACTTTTTTGGGATCATATTTTCTATTCCGCTATTTAATCAAAAACCTTTGGGGATCAGTTAAATTGGGGGATAGTCTGTGTTGGTACGTGTGAGAGAGATCCACCTTTCCAAGTTGTTGGGGTTCATCTCATACTTCTGAAGGTTTGAGGGTGCTGCCTGTTCCATACTCCCCCTACTCCTAGCCTTTTAGGGGTACAAACAATAGTAATTGGGCCTAGTGTGGTTGTGTACGTGTGATATACATACACTTTTTTGGGATCATATTTTCTATTCCGCTATTTAATCAAAAACCTTTGGGGATCAGTTAAATTGGGGGATAGTCTGTGTTGGTACGTGTGAGAGAGATCCACCTTTCCAAGTTGTTGGGGTTCATCTCATACTTCTGAAGGTTTGAGGGTGCTGCCTGTTCCATACTCCCCCTACTCCTAGCCTTTTAGGGGTACAAACAATAGTAATTGGGGCCTAGTGTGGTTGTGTACGTGTGATATACATACACTTTTTTGGGATCATATTTTCTATTCCGCTATTTAATCAAAAACCTTTGGGGATCAGTTAAATTGGGGGATAGTCTGTGTTGGTACGTGTGAGAGAGATCCACCTTTCCAAGTTGTTGGGGTTCATCTCATACTTCTGAAGGTTTGAGGGTGCTGCCTGTTCCATACTCCCCCTACTCCTCATTCTAGCCTTTTAGGGGTACAAACAATAGTAATTGGGGCCTAGTGTGGTTGTGTACGTGTGATATACATACACTTTTTTGGGATCATATTTTCTATTCCGCTATTTAATCAAAAACCTTTGGGGATCAGTTAAATTGGGGGATAGTCTGTGTTGGTACGTGTGAGAGAGATCCACCTTTCCAAGTTGTTGGGGTTCATCTCATACTTCTGAAGGTTTGAGGGTGCTGCCTGTTCCATACTCCCCTACTCCTAGCCTTTAGGGGTACAAACAATAGTAATTGGGGCCTAGTGTGGTTGTGTACGTGTGATATACATACACTTTTTTGGGATCATATTTTCTATTCCGCTATTTAATCAAAAACCTTTGGGGATCAGTTAAATTGGGGGATAGTCTGTGTTGGTACGTGTGAGAGAGATCCACCTTTCCAAGTTGTTGGGGTTCATCTCATACTTCTGAAGGTTTGAGGGTGCTGCCTGTTCCATACTCCCCCTACTCCTAGCCTTTTAGGGGTACAAACAATAGTAATTGGGGCCTAGTGTGGTTGTGTACGTGTGATATACATACACTTTTTTGGGATCATATTTTCTATTCCGCTATTTAATCAAAAACCTTTGGGGATCAGTTAAATTGGGGGATAGTCTGTGTTGGTACGTGTGAGAGAGATCCACCTTTCCAAGTTGTTGGGGTTCATCTCATACTTCTGAAGGTTTGAGGGTGCTGCCTGTTCCATACTCCCCCTACTCCTAGCCTTTTAGGGGTACAAACAATAGTAATTGGGGCCTAGTGTGGTTGTGTACGTGTGATATACATACACTTTTTTGGGATCATATTTTCTATTCCGCTATTTAATCAAAAACCTTTGGGGATCAGTTAAATTGGGGGATAGTCTGTGTTGGTACGTGTGAGAGAGATCCACCTTTCCAAGTTGTTGGGGTTCATCTCATACTTCTGAAGGTTTGAGGGTGCTGCCTGTTCCATACTCCCCCTACTCCTAGCCTTTTAGGGGTACAAACAATAGTAATTGGGGCCTAGTGTGGTTGTGTACGTGTGATATACATACACTTTTTTGGGATCATATTTTCTATTCCGCTATTTAATCAAAAACCTTTGGGGATCAGTTAAATTGGGGGATAGTCTGTGTTGGTACGTGTGAGAGAGATCCACCTTTCCAAGTTGTTGGGGTTCATCTCATACTTCTGAAGGTTTGAGGGTGCTGCCTGTTCCATACTCCCCCTACTCCTAGCCTTTTAGGGGTACAAACAATAGTAATTGGGGCCTAGTGTGGTTGTGTACGTGTGATATACATACACTTTTTTGGGATCATATTTTCTATTCCGCTATTTAATCAAAAACCTCTGGGGATCAGTTAAATTGGGGGATAGTCTGTGTTGGTACGTGTGAGAGAGATCCACCTTTCCAAGTTGTTGGGGTTCATCTCATACTTCTGAAGGTTTGAGGGTGCTGCCTGTTCCATACTCCCCCTACTCCTAGCCTTTTAGGGGTACAAACAATAGTAATTGGGGCCTAGTGTGGTTGTGTACGTGTGATATACATACACTTTTTTGGGATCATATTTTCTATTCCGCTATTTAATCAAAAACCTTTGGGGATCAGTTAAATTGGGGGATAGTCTGTGTTGGTACGTGTGAGAGAGATCCACCTTTCCAAGTTGTTGGGGTTCATCTCATACTTCTGAAGGTTTGAGGGTGCTGCCTGTTCCATACTCCCCCTACTCCTAGCCTTTTAGGGGTACAAACAATAGTAATTGGGGCCTAGTGTGGTTGTGTACGTGTGATATACATACACTTTTTTGGGATCATATTTTCTATTCCGCTATTTAATCAAAAACCTTTGGGGATCAGTTAAATTGGGGGATAGTCTGTGTTGGTACGTGTGAGAGAGATCCACCTTTCCAAGTTGTTGGGGTTCATCTCATACTTCTGAAGGTTTGAGGGTGCTGCCTGTTCCATACTCCCCCTACTCCTAGCCTTTTAGGGGTACAAACAATAGTAATTGGGGCCTAGTGTGGTTGTGTACGTGTGATATACATACACTTTTTTGGGATCATATTTTCTATTCCGCTATTTAATCAAAAACCTTTGGGGATCAGTTAAATTGGGGGATAGTCTGTGTTGGTACGTGTGAGAGAGATCCACCTTTCCAAGTTGTTGGGGTTCATCTCATACTTCTGAAGGTTTGAGGGTGCTGCCTGTTCCATACTCCCCCTACTCCTAGCCTTTTAGGGGTACAAACAATAGTAATTGGGGCCTAGTGTGGTTGTGTACGTGTGATATACATACACTTTTTTGGGATCATATTTTCTATTCCGCTATTTAATCAAAAACCTTTGGGGATCAGTTAAATTGGGGGATAGTCTGTGTTGGTACGTGTGAGAGAGATCCACCTTTCCAAGTTGTTGGGGTTCATCTCATACTTCTGAAGGTTTGAGGGTGCTGCCTGTTCCATACTCCCCCTACTCCTAGCCTTTTAGGGGTACAAACAATAGTAATTGGGGCCTAGTGTGGTTGTGTACGTGTGATATACATACACTTTTTTGGGATCATATTTTCTATTCCGCTATTTAATCAAAAACCTTTGGGGATCAGTTAAATTGGGGGATAGTCTGTGTTGGTACGTGTGAGAGAGATCCACCTTTCCAAGTTGTTGGGGTTCATCTCATACTTCTGAAGGTTTGAGGGTGCTGCCTGTTCCATACTCCCCCTACTCCTAGCCTTTTAGGGGTACAAACAATAGTAATTGGGGCCTAGTGTGGTTGTGTACGTGTGATATACATACACTTTTTTGGGATCATATTTTCTATTCCGCTATTTAATCAAAAACCTCTGGGGATCAGTTAAATTGGGGGATAGTCTGTGTTGGTACGTGTGAGAGAGATCCACCTTTCCAAGTTGTTGGGGTTCATCTCATACTTCTGAAGGTTTGAGGGTGCTGCCTGTTCCATACTCCCCCTACTCCTAGCCTTTTAGGGGTACAAACAATAGTAATTGGGGCCTAGTGTGGTTGTGTACGTGTGATATACATACACTTTTTTGGGATCATATTTTCTATTCCGCTATTTAATCAAAAACCTTTGGGGATCAGTTAAATTGGGGGATAGTCTGTGTTGGTACGTGTGAGAGAGATCCACCTTTCCAAGTTGTTGGGGTTCATCTCATACTTCTGAAGGTTTGAGGGTGCTGCCTGTTCCATACTCCCCCTACTCCTAGCCTTTTAGGGGTACAAACAATAGTAATTGGGGCCTAGTGTGGTTGTGTACGTGTGATATACATACACTTTTTTGGGATCATATTTTCTATTCCGCTATTTAATCAAAAACCTTTGGGGATCAGTTAAATTGGGGGATAGTCTGTGTTGGTACGTGTGAGAGAGATCCACCTTTCCAAGTTGTTGGGGTTCATCTCATACTTCTGAAGGTTTGAGGGTGCTGCCTGTTCCATACTCCCCCTACTCCTAGCCTTTTAGGGGTACAAACAATAGTAATTGGGGCCTAGTGTGGTTGTGTACGTGTGATATACATACACTTTTTTGGGATCATATTTTCTATTCCGCTATTTAATCAAAAACCTTTGGGGATCAGTTAAATTGGGGGATAGTCTGTGTTGGTACGTGTGAGAGAGATCCACCTTTCCAAGTTGTTGGGGTTCATCTCATACTTCTGAAGGTTTGAGGGTGCTGCCTGTTCCATACTCCCCCTACTCCTAGCCTTTTAGGGGTACAAACAATAGTAATTGGGGCCTAGTGTGGTTGTGTACGTGTGATATACATACACTTTTTTGGGATCATATTTTCTATTCCGCTATTTAATCAAAAACCTTTGGGGATCAGTTAAATTGGGGGATAGTCTGTGTTGGTACGTGTGAGAGAGATCCACCTTTCCAAGTTGTTGGGGTTCATCTCATACTTCTGAAGGTTTGAGGGTGCTGCCTGTTCCATACTCCCCCTACTCCTAGCCTTTTAGGGGTACAAACAATAGTAATTGGGGCCTAGTGTGGTTGTGTACGTGTGATATACATACACTTTTTTGGGATCATATTTTCTATTCCGCTATTTAATCAAAAACCTTTGGGGATCAGTTAAATTGGGGGATAGTCTGTGTTGGTACGTGTGAGAGAGATCCACCTTTCCAAGTTGTTGGGGTTCATCTCATACTTCTGAAGGTTTGAGGGTGCTGCCTGTTCCATACTCCCCCTACTCCTAGCCTTTTAGGGGTACAAACAATAGTAATTGGGGCCTAGTGTGGTTGTGTACGTGTGATATACACACACTTTTTTGGGATCATATTTTCTATTCCGCTATTTAATCAAAAACCTTTGGGGATTAGTTAAATTGGGGGATAGTCTGTGTTGGTACGTGTGAGAGAGATCCACCTTTCCAAGTTGTTGGGGTTCATCTCATACTTCTGAAGGTTTGAGGGTGCTGCCTGTTCCATACTCCCCCTACTCCTAGCCTTTTAGGGGTACAAACAATAGTAATTGGGGCCTAGTGTGGTTGTGTACGTGTGATATACATACACTTTTTTGGGATCATATTTTCTATTCCGCTATTTAATCAAAAACCTCTGGGGATCAGTTAAATTGGGGGATAGTCTGTGTTGGTACGTGTGAGAGAGATCCACCTTTCCAAGTTGTTGGGGTTCATCTCATACTTCTGAAGGTTTGAGGGTGCTGCCTGTTCCATACTCCCCCTACTCCTAGCCTTTTAGGGGTACAAACAATAGTAATTGGGGCCTAGTGTGGTTGTGTACGTGTGATATACATACACTTTTTTGGGATCATATTTTCTATTCCGCTATTTAATCAAAAACCTTTGGGGATCAGTTAAATTGGGGGATAGTCTGTGTTGGTACGTGTGAGAGAGATCCACCTTTCCAAGTTGTTGGGGTTCATCTCATACTTCTGAAGGTTTGAGGGTGCTGCCTGTTCCATACTCCCCCTACTCCTAGCCTTTTAGGGGTACAAACAATAGTAATTGGGGCCTACCGTGGTTGTGTACGTGTGATATACATACACTTTTTTGGGATCATATTTTCTATTCCGCTATTTAATCAAAAACCTTTGGGGATCAGTTAAATTGGGGGATAGTCTGTGTTGGTACGTGTGAGAGAGATCCACCTTTCCAAGTTGTTGGGGTTCATCTCATACTTCTGAAGGTTTGAGGGTGCTGCCTGTTCCATACTCCCCCTACTCCTAGCCTTTTAGGGGTACAAACAATAGTAATTGGGGCCTAGTGTGGTTGTGTACGTGTGATATACATACACTTTTTTGGGATCATATTTTCTATTCCGCTATTTAATCAAAAACCTTTGGGGATCAGTTAAATTGGGGGATAGTCTGTGTTGGTACGTGTGAGAGAGATCCACCTTTCCAAGTTGTTGGGGTTCATCTCATACTTCTGAAGGTTTGAGGGTGCTGCCTGTTCCATACTCCCCCTACTCCTAGCCTTTTAGGGGTACAAACAATAGTAATTGGGGCCTAGTGTGGTTGTGTACGTGTGATATACATACACTTTTTTGGGATCATATTTTCTATTCCGCTATTTAATCAAAAACCTTTGGGGATCAGTTAAATTGGGGGATAGTCTGTGTTGGTACGTGTGAGAGAGATCCACCTTTCCAAGTTGTTGGGGTTCATCTCATACTTCTGAAGGTTTGAGGGTGCTGCCTGTTCCATACTCCCCCTACTCCTAGCCTTTTAGGGGTACAAACAATAGTAATTGGGGCCTAGTGTGGTTGTGTACGTGTGATATACATACACTTTTTTGGGATCATATTTTCTATTCCGCTATTTAATCAAAAACCTTTGGGGATCAGTTAAATTGGGGGATAGTCTGTGTTGGTACGTGTGAGAGAGATCCACCTTTCCAAGTTGTTGGGGTTCATCTCATACTTCTGAAGGTTTGAGGGTGCTGCCTGTTCCATACTCCCCCTACTCCTAGCCTTTTAGGGGTACAAACAATAGTAATTGGGGCCTAGTGTGGTTGTGTACGTGTGATATACATACACTTTTTTGGGATCATATTTTCTATTCCGCTATTTAATCAAAAACCTTTGGGGATCAGTTAAATTGGGGGATAGTCTGTGTTGGTACGTGTGAGAGAGATCCACCTTTCCAAGTTGTTGGGGTTCATCTCATACTTCTGAAGGTTTGAGGGTGCTGCCTGTTCCATACTCCCCCTACTCCTAGCCTTTTAGGGGTACAAACAATAGTAATTGGGGCCTAGTGTGGTTGTGTACGTGTGATATACATACACTTTTTTGGGATCATATTTTCTATTCCGCTATTTAATCAAAAACCTTTGGGGATCAGTTAAATTGGGGGATAGTCTGTGTTGGTACGTGTGAGAGAGATCCACCTTTCCAAGTTGTTGGGGTTCATCTCATACTTCTGAAGGTTTGAGGGTGCTGCCTGTTCCATACTCCCCCTACTCCTAGCCTTTTAGGGGTACAAACAATAGTAATTGGGGCCTAGTGTGGTTGTGTACGTGTGATATACATACACTTTTTTGGGATCATATTTTCTATTCCGCTATTTAATCAAAAACCTCTGGGGATCAGTTAAATTGGGGGATAGTCTGTGTTGGTACGTGTGAGAGAGATCCACCTTTCCAAGTTGTTGGGGTTCATCTCATACTTCTGAAGGTTTGAGGGTGCTGCCTGTTCCATACTCCCCCTACTCCTAGCCTTTTAGGGGTACAAACAATAGTAATTGGGGCCTAGTGTGGTTGTGTACGTGTGATATACATACACTTTTTTGGGATCATATTTTCTATTCCGCTATTTAATCAAAAACCTTTGGGGATCAGTTAAATTGGGGGATAGTCTGTGTTGGTACGTGTGAGAGAGATCCACCTTTCCAAGTTGTTGGGGTTCATCTCATACTTCTGAAGGTTTGAGGGTGCTGCCTGTTCCATACTCCCCCTACTCCTAGCCTTTTAGGGGTACAAACAATAGTAATTGGGGCCTAGTGTGGTTGTGTACGTGTGATATACATACACTTTTTTGGGATCATATTTTCTATTCCGCTATTTAATCAAAAACCTCTGGGGATCAGTTAAATTGGGGGATAGTCTGTGTTGGTACGTGTGAGAGAGATCCACCTTTCCAAGTTGTTGGGGTTCATCTCATACTTCTGAAGGTTTGAGGGTGCTGCCTGTTCCATACTCCCCCTACTCCTAGCCTTTTAGGGGTACAAACAATAGTAATTGGGGCCTAGTGTGGTTGTGTACGTGTGATATACATACACTTTTTTGGGATCATATTTTCTATTCCGCTATTTAATCAAAAACCTTTGGGGATCAGTTAAATTGGGGGATAGTCTGTGTTGGTACGTGTGAGAGAGATCCACCTTTCCAAGTTGTTGGGGTTCATCTCATACTTCTGAAGGTTTGAGGGTGCTGCCTGTTCCATACCCCCCCTACTCCTCATCTAGCCTTTTAGGGGTACAAACAATAGTAATTGGGGCCTAGTGTGGTTGTGTACGTGCGAGATACATACACTTTTTTTGATCATATTTCCTATTCCGCTATTCAATAAAAACCTTTGAGGATCAATTGAATTGCGGGATAGTCTGTGTCGGTACGTGTGAGAGAGATCCACCTTTCCAAGTTGTTGGGGTTCATCTCATACTTCTGAAGGTTTGAGGGTGCTGCCTGTTCCATACCCCCCCTACTCCTCATCTAGCCTTTTAGGGGTACAAACAATAGTAATTGGGGCCTAGTGTGGTTGTGTACGTGCGAGATACATACACTTTTTTTGATCATATTTCCTATTCCGCTATTCAATAAAAACCTTTGAGGATCAATTGAATTGCGGGATAGTCTGTGTCGGTACGTGTGAGAGAGATCCACCTTTCCAAGTTGTTGGGGTTCATCTCATACTTCTGAAGGTTTGAGGGTGCTGCCTGTTCCATACCCCCCCTACTCCTCATCTAGCCTTTTAGGGGTACAAACAATAGTAATTGGGGCCTAGTGTGGTTGTGTACGTGCGAGATACATACACTTTTTTTGATCATATTTCCTATTCCGCTATTCAATAAAAACCTTTGAGGATCAATTGAATTGCGGGATAGTCTGTGTCGGTACGTGTGAGAGAGATCCACCTTTCCAAGTTGTTGGGGTTCATCTCATACTTCTGAAGGTTTGAGGATGCTGCCTGTTCCATACTCCCCCTACTCCTCATCTAGCCTTTTAGGGGTACAAACAATAGTAATTGGGGCCTAGTGTGGTTGTGTACGTGTGATATACATACACTTTTTTTGGATCATATTTTCTATTCCGCTATTCAATAAAAACCTTTCTAGGGCAAGATCTTAAATTACAGAAATATGAGGAGACCGTCAAATAAGGGCCGTGGCCTGGGTCGTGGTGCTGCTGGTAGAGCTCCTGTTGCAAGGAGAGGACATGGTCGATCTGTGCCAGCTACACGCACAAGTGAAACACCTTCCTCAAGTGTGAGTAGGCGACAGAACCTGCATCAGTATTTGGTAGGGCATCAAACGCCCCTAGAAGTGATGAGGCCAGAACAAGTTGAGGCGATAGTAGATTGGTTTGCTGCTGACAGTGCCTCCAGTTCCTTCACATTGTCTCCCACCCAGTCTACTGCAGAAAGGTCAGAGTTGGCACCTGCAGCCAATGTCCAACCGTCTTTCACCTCACCCCCTTGCAAATCAGGCCAGCAGTCTGAGCCCCAAGCCATACAGCAGTCTCTTATTCTTTTTGAGGACTCTGTCAGCAGGGTTTCCCAGGGCCATCCACCTAGCCCTGCCCCAGAAGTGGAAGAGATTGAGTGCAGCGATGCCCAACCACTTATTTCTCAAGATGAGTACATGCAAGGATCATCGCAGCACGTCTCCGATGATGACGAAACGCAGGTGCCAACTGCTGCGGCGTTCAGCATTGTGGAGACCGACAAGGAGGGCAGGGGTGAAGACTGGGTGGAAGATGATGTGGAGGACGATGAGGTCCTCGACCCCACATGGAATGAACGTCATGCAGGTGACCTGAGTAGTTTGGAGGAAGAGGCGGTGGTCGCACAGAGCCACCAGCACAGCAGAAGAGGGAGCAGGGTGCAGAAGCGGAGCGGCCGTGCCCTAGACACTACGCCCGCTACTGCCCAACGCAGCAAGGGAACGAGCGCACCAAAGTCAGCTCAAAGGAGTTCTCTAGCGTGGAAGTTCTTTAGAAAATGTGCTGATGACAGGACACGAGTGGTTTGCACCCTGTGCAATCAGAGCTTGAAGCGAGGCATGAACCTTCTCAACCTGAGCACAACCTGCATGATCAGGCATCTAAGTGCAAAGCACGAGCTGCAGTGGAGTACACACCTTCAAAACCAAGAAACGTCTCTGGCTCATCCTGCTTCCTCTTCTGCTGCAGTCTCGGCCGCTCCAGCCACATCTGTAGTGATACCGGCACCTGCCACCCCGCAAACAGACGATCTGTCAGCAACACCACCACCTGGGTCACCAACAACCATCTCCACAATGTCCCGTGGAAGCGTTCAGCTTTCCATCTCCCAAACACTTGAGAGGAAGAGGAAGTACCCCCCTACCCACCCGCGATCCCTGGCCCTGAATGCCAGCATTTCAAAATTATTGGCCTTTGAAATGCTGTCATTCCGTCTGGTGGAGACGCACAGTTTTAAAAACCTTATGTCGGTGGCTGTCCCACAGTACGTCGTGCCCAGCCGCCACTACTTTTCCAGGCAAGCCATCCCTTCCCTGCACAACCAAGTGGGGGAAAATATCAGGTGTGCACTGCGCAACGCCATCTGTGCCAAGGTCCACCTAACTACGGATACGTGGACCAGTAAGCACGGTCAGGGGCGTTATATCTCCCTAACGGCACACTGGGTAAATGCAGTGGCGGATGGGCCTGAGGCGGATAGCAATTTGGCGCATGTCCTTCCACCACCGAGGATTGCAGGGCGCTTCAGTTTGCCTCCTGTTCGTAACTCCTCCTACTCCGCTTCCTCATCCTCTACCGCCTCCTCATCCGGACAGCGTAACACCTTCACCACCAACTTCAGCACGGCCAGGGGTAAACGACAGCAGGCAGTTTTACAACTTGCCTGTTTGGGGGTGTAACAGGAAGTCAGCTAAATCTGGGAATGTAGTCACAGGAAGGAGATACATTTCCACCTGATTTAGAAAGTCCATTAATTAATTTAGGGTGTTGGCTACAGAGCTAGCCAGCAGGAAGTTGAAAGGCCTTCACCTGTTCAGAATGAGGGAGTTAAGGCTCTATAATTTGTTCAGAGAAATTCCTATTGTTTGCTGCCTCCAGAAGCTGCATCCTGAAGCCATGTGGGCTGGGAGCAGGAGGACAGTCAGCGTGTGCCTCCCGACAGGATGTGTGGGCCTGGGAGAAGACCCCCCGGAGTGATGTGTGCCCGGGACGGTAACCAAGGGTGAATACGTCTCAAAGGTGAGAAGACGAACTGTTGATGTGAAAGAAACAAAAGGACTGTGTTGCCCTGTGAAGCTATTATAAAAGGACTATTGAGTGTCCGCTGTAGGACAAGGAAGTCTGCCCGACGGTAGGTTGGAGACAGACACTTAGGCAGGTTCCAGTTGTGAGAAGGTAGCCGCCCACAGAGGCAAGGATTTATTTTCTGTTTTATTTTATTTTGGATGTTTTGCTGCATACAGCCTGGTGAAGAAAACACCATTTAATAAACCACACTGTTTGTTTGCAAGCACTTGTCGGCTACCTCTCTGGGAAAACGCACCCCCCAAGGGGTCATCCACACCCGCCACCGAGCTAATCCCTTACATATGGTGGAGGTATGCAGTGGGCATAAGCAGAGATCCCTGCAAGGAAGTGCAAATGTTTGATGAACTTTATCTGGTGCATGAGATTGCACAATCTATGTGTGCAGGAGAGAAGATCCTGACAGAAAAAAAAAAAGTGTTTTAAAGAGACAGCGGTCTCAAAATTATTTGGTGAACTTTGTTGTGTCTGGTGCAAGTGACTGCACAAACTGTGTGTGCAGGAAAAGAGATCTTGCAAGAGAGAGAGAAAAACTACATGTGTTAAAGAGACAGTGGTCTGAAAATTTTTTGCTGGACTGTGAAAAATTTGTTTGTGGAGTTATTGAAGATGGGGCGTTCAAAACGCCTGAAGAATGCAAAGATAGATGAAATGAGAGACCGGATTCTATGGATGGAGGGGATGTTACCGTCTGAACCAGCCCCATCCATGCCTAAAGAGAGTATACTAAAGAGGAAGGTTGTTGTCCCTAGCAACACTGATGAAACCGCTATGGAGACGCAGTGTGCTCAGATGAAAAGTAAACTCAAAATGGAGGAGATGTTGAAACATCTGATTATATCAAATGCAGCTCAACAGCAAGCAAATGCAGCTCAACAGCAGGCAAATGCGGATTTTCAGCAGAGCTTTGCAGCTCAACAAAAGGCTCATCAAGAGAGCATGGCAGGCTGGAAACAGAGACGCCAGCAGCCAATGGAGGCCATCGGTTTGGAGGAAACCGAGTATGTGTGCAGGGCTGAGTTGGATGCCTTGCAACGGAAAATGGAAGAAAAGGAACAAGCCTTGGAATTGCTTAAAATGGAGCATAGAAACTTGCAGGAAATGAATGAACTACTCAAGTCTCATGTGTTACAGTGGGAAGAATCCACTGCTCTTCTTTTGGTCGAGTTGCAAAAACGCAGAGAGACTATAATGGAGAAAGATACCATCCTCATGGAAAAGGAAAGTGAAATTCAGACTTTGCAGAAGCAAAGTATGGCTGATATGTTGGAGTTGCGTAATCAGCTGGAAAAAAGTCTTCAGTGTTTGGAAGTTACAAAAATAGACCTGCAGGAGTCGCAGGAACAGAATGTCGCTCTGAAAGCGACATTGTCTCTCAGCGACAAAGAGAAAAGTGAAAGAGAGGCTAAATTACTGAGTACTGTGTATGAGCTCACTACTTTGAGCAATGTGGTAGATGAATGGCGTGCGGACTGTGAAAGTTGGAAAGATGAAGCCCAACGTGTCCAGCAGCAGTTAAAGGAGAAAGAAGCCTGTGTGGCAGAATTACATTCTTATTCCCAGATGCTAGCCAGTGAGGTGAAAGCTCTTATGCAGGGAAAAGGAGATTCTGAACACAAGAGAAAAAAAGTAGAGGCACAGCTGCAGGAATCGCAAGTCAAGGTGTCAGAAGGTGACCGAGTGTGTGCTAAGCTGTCAGAGAAGGCAACCCGATTGCAGGTTGAGTTGGACAATGTTACAAATCAGCTTTCTCAAGCAGACAGCAAATCTAGAGAAATTGCGGAAGATTTTTCTATCTTGGAATCGCAGCTGCAAGACACGCAGGAACTCTTACAGGAAGAGAGGTGTCAAAGGCTGAGTTTTAGCACAAAGCTCAAACAAATGGAAGATGAGAAAAATGGCTTCCTGGAACAATTAAAAGAGGAGGCGGAAGCAAAGAAAAACCTATCAGAGCAAGTCGCAACATTGCAAGCTCAGATAGCGGATATGAAAAAACGCATGGAAGAAAGCGTTGGTTCATTACAGTGTGTTGAAGATGTGAAAAAGAAGTTTGATCAGATGCTTGGTGAAGAGAAGACTGTGTCTGCAAAATATGCAGAAGAACGCGCACGTGCAGAAACGGAGGTGCGTGATAACGAGAGCAAAGCCCTGTTCTTGGCTCGCTCTTTGGAGGAAGCTCTAGAGTGTAAGGCTGAACTAGAAAGTGTTAAACAGCTGCGTACAGAAATGGAAGAATTGGTCAGCTCCAAGGATGATGTTGTGAAAAGCGTTCAGGAGCTAGAAAAGTCTAAGCGAGCCTTAGAACAGCAAGTAGAAGAGATGAAGATTCCGTTGCAGGAACTGGAAGAGGAATTCCAGGCAACAGAGGATCTGTCCCAAAGAGGGGATAGTGTGCCTGATGCAGTTTTTAAAAGGATCAGTGTTTTGGGGTCTGTCCTGAGTGAGCCTCAGAAATGTGACGACATGTGGCTTGAATCACCCCTTTGGAATAAACCGTTCCTTCAAAAACTTCAAGCATTGGAAAATGCATCATTAGAACTTCAGCAAACAAAGGAGCTGGGTAAGAAATGTGGTGATTTCTCAGTTCAGGCTGAAAACCTAGTGGAGAAAACTAAGGCTGTTGGTGAAAACGTGAAGCAAATGAATAAGTGCCTTTCAGGGAGTGTTTCCAAAATGGAACTGGTGAAAGACGGGTGGCAGAAGTTTGATCGTGATCTTGAGATGCATTCCATGTGGAATTCAGATAGAGAAAAGGAACTAGGTGACCTTGAGCGGTCAAATAGTTCAGCAGAAAGTGCATTGAAGAAACCTGTAAAAGAATGTGTTGCAGTTCCATGCTTCTTCACTGATGCAGAGAGGAGGTCTATAATGGATACCACCCAGATCACTGGGTTCAACTGTGTTGTTGCCTTTGACCCCTATGTTGGTGGAAGGAAAGTTGATGATGTTCTGGTTGGCTTCTTCTGTGAAGAGTTTGGCAAGAAATATAAACTCAATATCAAATCAAATAGTAGGCCTTTACTGCGACTCGCTCAGGAGGGCGAAAAGTTTAAGAAGTTGATGAGTGCAAATGCTTCAGATCTGCCTATGAATATGAAATGTTTGAATGATATTGATATCTCTGGGAAAAGGAACAGGGGTCACTTTGAAGAAATGTGTGACAGCCTGTTGTCTCAATTGGAAAATCCTCTGCACAGCATCTTAGAGCAAGCAAAGCTCAAGAAGGAAGATCATTCCCTTTTACAACAAAAAGTCAATGATTGTGTACAGCTGTATGGAGAGGCAACTCAAGTCACAGAGGGATGTCAAGAGTCCCTACTTGGAACAAAGCTTAGTGAAGCAAAGGTTCTCAAAGTTTTGTGGAAAACATTTATGGATTGCAGAGAGAGGCGTCTTAAGAATGTTGAAGACATTAAGACTAGCCCAATTGAGTTGCCTATGGATCACGGTCCTCCGTGGTGGATTGGACAGACGGTTATGAGGGACAAGCTGTCTGACATTTATGAGAAAGCTGTCAATGAAGATGACAGAAACGAGAAGGAGCGAAATGATGCCAAAAATGCAGTTGAAGAATGTGTATATGAGATGAGAGACAAACTGTGTGGCATTTATGAGAAATCCGTCAATGAAGATGACAAAACAGTTTCATCCGGAAGCTTGAGGATAATAGGAGGCTTATCAGTGAGTCAGCAGTGCTTGACACATGCGTGCCTGGAAATCTGTGTCCCAACCCTAGGGTTGAAACAAGAGGGGGGGGTATGTAACAGGAAGTCAGCTAAATCTGGGAATGTAGTCACAGGAAGGAGATACATTTCCACCTGATTTAGAAAGTCCATTAATTAATTTAGGGTGTTGGCTACAGAGCTAGCCAGCAGGAAGTTGAAAGGCCTTCACCTGTTCAGAATGAGGGAGTTAAGGCTCTATAATTTGTTCAGAGAAATTCCTATTGTTTGCTGCCTCCAGAAGCTGCATCCTGAAGCCATGTGGGCTGGGAGCAGGAGGACAGTCAGCGTGTGCCTCCCGACAGGATGTGTGGGCCTGGGAGAAGACCCCCCGGAGTGATGTGTGCCCGGGACGGTAACCAAGGGTGAATACGTCTCAAAGGTGAGAAGACGAACTGTTGATGTGAAAGAAACAAAAGGACTGTGTTGCCCTGTGAAGCTATTATAAAAGGACTATTGAGTGTCCGCTGTAGGACAAGGAAGTCTGCCCGACGGTAGGTTGGAGACAGACACTTAGGCAGGTTCCAGTTGTGAGAAGGTAGCCGCCCACAGAGGCAAGGATTTATTTTCTGTTTTATTTTATTTTGGATGTTTTGCTGCATACAGCCTGGTGAAGAAAACACCATTTAATAAACCACACTGTTTGTTTGCAAGCACTTGTCGGCTACCTCTCTGGGAAAACGCACCCCCCAAGGGGTCATCCACACCCGCCACCGAGCTAATCCCTTACAGGGGACAAACCACACACCGCGCAGGAGTTGTGGAGGAGCATGGAACAGCAGACAAATGAGTGGTTGCTGCCAGCGAGCCTCAAGCCCGGCCTGGTGGTGTGTGATAACGGGCGAAATCTCATAGCAGCTCTGGGCCTAGCCGGTTTGACGCACATCCCTTGCCTGGCGCATGTGCTGAATTTGGTGGTGCAGAGGTTCCTTAAAAACTACCCCGATATGTCAGAGCTGCTGCAGAAAGTGCGGGCCGTTTGTGCGCACTTTCGGCGTTCTCACCCTGCTGCTGCTCGCCTGGCAGCGCTGCAGCGTAACTTCGGCCTTCCCGCTCACCGCCTCGTATGTGACGTGCCCACAAGGTGGAACTCCACCTTGCACATGCTGGAAAGACTGTGCGAGCAGCAGCAGGCCATAGTGGAGTTTCAGCTGCAGCACGCACGCGTGAGTCGCTCTGCGGAACAGCACCACTTCACCACCAATAACTGGGCCTCCATGCGAGACCTGTGTGCCTTGTTGCGCTGTTTTGAGTACTCCACCAACATGGCCAGTGGCAATGACGCCGTTCTCAGCTTAACTATCCCACTTCTATGCCTCCTTGAAAAAACAATTCGGGCGATGATGGAAGAGGATGTGGCACAGGATGAGGAGGAGGAGGAGGATGAAGAGGTAACATTTCCAAGGCTTTCAGGGCAGTCATTCGCAAGGGGCTCCGAGGGTGGGTTCCTGCACACGCAAACGCCAGGGACGCAATTGTCCAGCAGGGGCACAGTTCTGGAGGATGAGGAGGATGAGGAGAAGGAGGAGCTGGAGGAGGAGATGGAACCATGTTCACAGCAGGGTGGCACCCAGGCCAGCTCATGGCCATCACTGGTGCGTGGCTGGGGGGATACAGAGGACACGGACGATACACCTCCCACAGAGGACAGCCTTTCGTCGCCTCTGGGCAGCCTGGCACACATGAGCGATTACATGCTGCAGTGTCTCCACAACGACCGCCGAGTTGCCCACATTCTAACTTGTGCTGATTACTGGGTGGCCACGCTGCTGGATCCCCGTTACAAGGACAACGTACCGTCCTTAATTCACTCACTGGAGCGCGATCGCAAGATGCGCGAGTACAAGCGCACGCTGGTAGACGCCATGCTGCTGGCATTCCCATCTGACAGCGGGGCCACAGTGGAAGCACAAGGCAGAGGAGGAGGAGGAGGAGGTCGCCAACGCAACCAGGGCACCGCCAGCACCTCAGAAGGCAGGGTTAGCATGGCCGAAATGTGGAAAAGCTTTGTCAGCACGCCACAACAAACAGCAGCACCAGCAGCTCAGATGGAACGTCTTAGCAGGAGGCAGCATTTTACCAACATGGTGGAGCAGTATGTGTGCACACGCCTACATGTAGTGAATGACGGGTCTGCCCCCTTCAACTTCTGGGTCTCCAAATTGGGCACATGGCCTGAGCTTGCCCTTTACGCCTTGGAGGTGCTGGCGTGCCCTGCAGCCAGTGTATTATCTGAACGGGTATTTAGCACGGCTGGGGGCGTTATAACAGACAAGCGCAGCCGCCTGTCCAGAGACAATGTGGACAAGCTCACGTTCATTAAAATGAACCAGGCATGGATCCCACGGGACTTTTCCGTACCTTATGCAGAATAGCAATGGATACCGACCTTACCCACCCATTGTTCCATTTTTGCTCTTTCTCACTCTTTTGGGGTGTACCCTCATTTAAAATTTTTGAAAAGAAGCAGTGTTGGCTACCTCGTCCTCCTCCTCAGGGCCAGATTAATGTAGGGGCTATTGGAGCTGCAGCTCCAGGCCCCTACCTTTTATATAGGCCCCGGGTTGGCCATATTCACTGTTACCGCTCTTCTGTCACTTGTAAACACAGAAGTCTGGCTTCTATGCTCGCTTCCCCAGGCAGCACCCTCAGAACCTCCCCACACAGCGTGAAGGCCGGACAAGGAGGGACAGTTGGCGATGCATGGATGTGTTTATGGGCTTCAGAGACAGCATCCCATGTTGAATTAGGCATGCATGGCTGCACCCTTCCTCCTCTGGGTGCATGGCAAGGCACGGCCCTTAAGGCCCTTCAAAATCCTCAGCACCAAGCCCATGATGCTGTTAATCCGGCCCTGGTCCTCCTCCACCGCCGCTTCCACCTACACCGCCCATAGGTGTGCGCAGCCTATTGCATTAAGGTGTGCACCCCAAAGTTGAAATACACATGCATGTGTTTGCCAGCAGGGAGAGTAATGTATCGGGGCCATGTACCTGTAGGCAAGGAGAAATAGAGCAGAGCAGGTCCCAGGGAGATCTTTCCCATCTCCTCACTGGCAATGCTATGTGCCCTAGGTGATTAGGGTGTGCCCAGGCACACCCAGCACACCCTGTGCGCACGCCTATGTCACCGCCACATCCACCACCACCTCAACCTCCCTCCTACTCCATATGGGCCTCGTCCTTCAGAGATGAAGAAGAACATTGTTTTATTTTTCTGTTTTTTTTTTGTTGTTTTAAGTTATTTCCCTATCCACATTTGTTTGCAGAGCACTTGCCATGCTCTTAATTACGTTTTGCTGCCATTTGCAGCACTCTAGCCCTTTCCTTTGGTGTTTTAGAGCCATTTTAGTGCCTTAAAGTTCGGGTCCCCATTGACTTCAATGGGGTTCGGTGTCCGGGAAAAGTTCGGTAAAAGTCCGGGACACGGACCCGGACTTTTTTTTAAAGTTCGGCCGAACCCGTCGAACACGGACATCTAGGTGTTCGCTCAACCCTAATTATGATCTATCTACCGCAATGTTATAAATCAGCGGTTCTGGATGGCCACAAAAGTGTATAAAGGATTTATTTACATGGCTGTGCCCTCTAACCTAAAATGAGGAATACATCTCTTATTTATTTTGAATCTGTGATGGAAGTGAGACCTTAAAATACCTTCTGCTTTAAAAAGGCTCTATAGTTTTCTCCTTACTGAAGAAAAGCCTATAGCCTACTTTTCAAACACCTACCAATATATTGTGAAGCGGAACAGGAATAATTTATGTCAATGTGAATCCAAATAGATTAAAATAAAAAGGGAGAATTGCAAGGGCCTCCTTGAAATACAATGAAGCTAGAAGAGCCTAGTTCTTATTTTTCTTGTATTGTATGCATAACTGATCTCAGCTACTAAAAAGAGTATTTATAAAACAAATTAATCATTGTAAGTTATGCCCCATACACACGTGCAGATTATCTGCAGACTTTTGTCTGCAGACTTACCTTTTCTATGTAGTGCAAGGGCCTGCCGGATTGCATACAAATTGAAAGTGTTTAGGGTTGACCTCATATTATATGGTTTTGGTAAGTCTGCAGACAAAAGTCTGCAGATAATCTGCACGTGTGTATGGGGCATAAGAAACAAAATGGCATTTCAGCGATGCTATTTGTCTCTATCAAGTGTCCACTGATTCAATATCTCATTGCTATGTAGAGTCAACATCCACACTCGATAAGTCCTATCTGAGTTCATTGGCTGCTGAAATGACAAAGTCTGAAATATATTTACTAGAGCATATGGTGAAATTCCCTTTGAATATTAACATTTCAGCCAATAATTTGTTTTTGGAGGCACACAAGACAGCTGGCGCTCTACCACCCTTTGTCCTGAACATGTGAAATATTATCTATAGTATTTACAAGATGATAAAAATATGTTGCATAAAGGCAGATGTTTTTGATGTCCAGCAAGAAGTATCTTCAGACAACAAATAAAAAGTACAAGTTTCCCGATCATAATTTGTTAAGTAGTTAGCAATATTATTCCAGAGCTGTTCCCACTGAGCATACACTGACTAATTGCATTAAGCCTTTTCTGGAGGACTTTGCTTTATTTATTGAAACAGGAACATGGGAAGAAAATGGATGGAGTTCAGATACAGAAAACTGTATCTTCAATGTGCCTCTCTGTATTAAGATTTTGTTGTTTTCACGGTGCTAACAATTTCTATGTAGATTTTAAAGCATATTTACACTTGTTTGTTTTGATGCAGCAAATGCATGCATACATGCTGAAGTCCATTCAGCTGAAGCACAGAGAGCATTGCAGCACAATGTCCTTAATCGCTCTCTGTCTCTAGCCAAACACCTGGCTAAAGAGTGCGTAAGCAAAGGGAGGACTATCAGTTTCAATAGGCACACACTAGTTTCAATATCTGGTAATCAAAATCAAATTGCCCTAGACCCTTTGCAACTTTATGAGACAATATAAAACTATATGAGACAATTTTCTACCATCCAAAATACAGGCTGATATTTGCAAATGACAATCGTTGATTTCTACCTTGTTTGGGAGAACCAATGTCTTCACAATGTCTACTCTGCTACAGCTTCTTTATTTTATCCAGGTGCTTCTTATCCATAAACCACAAACATACGTCTCCTTTATACGTTGTTTATAGGGCATAATAAGCATGCTCGCACATGCCACTCTCTCATAACTATACCTAAACTATTTGGTGGCATTGGTTACACAGCATATCAACACTATATCCATATCCAAAAGAATACAAATCATGGTATATCCCCATGGTTTTTCCACCCCTCTACATTTCCCAAAAGTAAACATGTTAAATTATGTAAATCTGCAGTTGTTTGCAGGGCTGCTGATAGAAATTGCAGGGCCCCGTACAGACTACCTAACAGGGACCCCCCCAAGAAAATATTAACCACTTGCCGACTGCTGCACGACTATTTACGTCGGCAGTCAGCCCCTCACAGGCAAAGTGACGTAGATCTACGTCGCTAGCCTGTGAGGGTCTAGGGAGCGAGCGCGCGCCCCCGGAGGCGCGCTCCCGCGTGGTCACGGACCCCCCCCCCCGCGCATGTGACCGGCGGACCCGATGTCCGCCGGTCACTCGGCGATCGTCGCTGCAGAGGGAGAAAGGCAGGCGGCTAGTGTAAACAAGCCGCCTGTCATTCTCCCCTGTGTAGAAACAGTGATCATACGGTTCTACTATGTAGGACCGTTGATCACTGTTCCTACAGCTCAAGCCACAGCCAATCACAGTTAGAATCACGCCCCTAGGGACACACACCACCCCTCCCTCTCAAAAAAGTTAACCCCTTCACTGCCAGTGTAATTTTACAGTAACAGTGCATATGTATAGCACTGATTACTGTAGAAATGTCACTGGAAACCCCAAAAAATGTCAGTCAAGGGTCCGATCTGTCCGCCGCAATGTCGCAGTACCGCTAAAAAAATTGCAGATCGCCGCCATTGCGCCTTAAAAAAAAAAAACAACAAAAGTGACACAAATCTTTCCATTTGTTAGTAAACGCGATAACTTTTGCGCAAACCAATCAAAATGCGCTTTTTCCGATTTTTTTGCGTTTTTTTTACCAAACATATGTAGCATAAAACAAATTGGCCGAAAATGTTAAAAAATTTTGATTTTTCATATACAAAAATGTGAAAAATATTGCTATTTTTGCAAAATTGACGCTCTTTTTTTGTTTATAGCGCATGACCAAAAATCGCACAGGTGATCAAATACCACCAAAAGAAAGCTCTGTTTGTGGGAAAAAAGGATGTCAAATTAGTTTAGGTACACGACCACGCAATTGTCCGTTAAAGTCACGCAGTGCCAAATCGCAAAATAGGCCCTGATCAGGAAGGGGGTAAAATCTTCCCAGGCTTAAGTGGTTAAAGCTATATTTCGATAAAAATACAATAAAATCATTATTAGCAGAATAACAAATACAACAGAGCTCCTGCTAAATCTAAAATATGAAACGGAGTTGATAAATACATCCCTGTGTGTGTGAATGAGGTCTTGGGGCTCATGCACATGGGTTCTGTGGTCAGTGGTCAGTGGTTCAGTGTGAATCAGTGGTTCATTTTTGTGGCTTGAGCCACCTGGAGCTGTACAAATACAGCTGCAGGTCCTAATTTGACAGGCGTAGGGATGCAGGTGTACACCCCAAACACAGACAGTTTGTATTTGGGGGCCACTCACCTGCACACCTGTCCAAGTAGGGCCTGCCGCTGTGTTCGTACAGGCGCTGCATCCCCATATAATGACAGGTGGCCCCAGCCCAAACCCCTCCTTCACACTGCCAGAGTACCTGTGTGAATGAGCACTTAATTATATTTTTCTAACCTAAAAAAACAGATCTCTCCAGCGGTGTGCTGTCACTACTAAAAGGGATTCCATCTTCGTCTGGTCTTCTCTCTGGTTTCTTGGGTTCCAGTCATTTGGCCAAACTGCGATGATGTAACTCACATGCATGTGTGCAGGTGTCATGGTCACAGCACAGCTTTCTCAATGGATGGTATGTCATCCATTGAGAGCGCAGTGCACATGCGCAGGTGTTATCACCGGATGCTACGTTTAGGAGATGTTCACAGAACCTACAGGTAAGCCCTATTATAGGCTTACCTGTAGATACAAAATAAAAAATGGAGTTTACTACTGCCAGATCAGTTAGTAAATGGTTAAATAAAAGGAGCTGATACATGGATGCAGAGGGAACTGACAGTGTAGAGGAGAAGAAGCAAATTTGCATAGGTCAGAAAGCAGTGTGGGGGAGAGGAGTGGGAAGCCCAGCTACATAAAATATACTGAACTGCACTGGGACAAAATAACAGGCAACTATGGAACCGTTGTAACAGTAAATTCTTCACCCCATGGGAATGCAGCCGATCAGCTGTGACTGTGTCAGGAAGACAGAGCAATGGGGGAGAGAGATTAAAAAAATATACAGGCTGGGACAAGGAGTATAGGAAGAACTGCAGGGAAAGAAATAAAGTTACAGAGATAGCAAACTCTGGAGCAGAGCTAACATTAGAGCCAGGGCTGGGAGGGGGCCCACACAGGGAGGGGGATTAGTGAATAACCACTGTTTCTTTCTCTGCAAATAAAATCTGGCAGCAGGGAGAGGGTGATAGTTCAGCTGCTGGAGGAAGATTTCTGAAAATGTTGTTCATCACAAATCCCCCTCCCTGTGTGGCCCCTCCTGTGTGCTCGGGCCCCCCACAAGAGGACCAGTGGTCCTTCCCCATCAACGGCCCTGGTTGTTTGTAACAAAGTAAGACCAAAAGCACAAATCATTTAAAAGATCCACACTATTCCTCTGCACAGCATAACAAATATAATACAAGCCTTGTTATAAAACATAGAGTTATAGTATATTTCTGTGAATGAATAATTTTTTTATAATTACAAGTATATGAAGGATTTTATGTCTCTATTCAGGTTTGTAGAATTTCACACACAGGGGGTCCCTTTGGGTCAGATGGTCTGCTGGCTGGTTGATGTTCATGTTGTATTAACCGTTTTTTTGCTCCACTTACCTTTGTATGGCATTTGTGATCGTGTCTTCAGAAAGAGTCTACGTCCAGGGTACATTTTCTTTGAAATAAGATTGTATCCCAAGGCAACACAGCCATGTCGCTGACAGTTTAAGCACATGCCCTTCTCAAAGGTATCATAATCTTTACACTCGTATGCCACACTGTTCTTGTCTTCATTCTTTATGGAATCTATGAATAGGTTGACTGATCTCTCATGAGCACACTTGACTGACTCAGAGAATCCTTATGATAAAGAAAAAAAAAAAGGAACAAATTGGTCATGATCATGGGTAATTCTTTCAGCACACAAGGAACCCCTGGCACTTGGTACAGATCTGGCCTCTATATTTAGGCTTCATCAGATACATTTTATCATGGGGAACCAGATGTATGACATTTGATCCAGTAAAACACATGCTGAAGCTTACTGAAGAAATGGGTTCTGCTGTTATGTACCATGCAGATTTTGCTGGAAAACATCAAATAGTGGCATTCAATTGGGAAATACCTTAATAATTAGTGAGCAGTGCTGTTGTAACCATCACACTATACTTCATATTGTAAAAGACTGCAAATTTAGTTTCTTACCAAGGACACCATACTCCACTAAATGGTTGTATATGTCTCTGAACTGGCAGCCAGGCTGTATGTTGCCTCCATTGGGATAAAAATCATAGTGGCCAACTGGTTGGTTAATACCAACACTTAATCCTATATGCTGTTGTGTGTTTGTATGGATGACATCAACAAGGGTTGCATCATCTGGAGACAAGCGATCTGTTACAGACATTCCTTCAAATAAAGGGCCGGCTGGATCAAGTCCTACAAAATATGAACATGCACTGTGTTTATTTACCTGCACATGACATGCAAATACACTTAACCAATCATAACAGCTCTAACAGAATATAAAGAAACATGTTTAGTAAGTGTTGCTTTGTATGATGCATCGAAGATTTAGAACATCTGGATAATAAAGGTATCTGTGCCCCATGCAACCAGTTTGAATACAACAGACACCTTCAAGTACATTTTGTATACAACATATTTATAAAAACTATAAAACAAAAAACATTTATTAACCACTTCTAGACCGGAAGGATTTTGCCCCTTTAACCACTTAAGCCCCGGAAGATTTTACCCCCATTCCGACCAGGGGGTATTTTGCGATTCGGCACTGCGTGACTTTAACGGAGAATTGCGCGGTCGTGCGACGCTGTACCTAAACGAATTTGGCGTCCTTTTTTTCCCACAAACAGAGCTTTCTTTTGGTGGTATTTGATCACCTGTGCGATTTTTTGATCACGCGCTATAAACAAAAAAAGAGCGTCCATTTTGCAAAAATAGCAATATTTTTCCCTTTTTTTTATATGAAATTCCCCCCAAAAAAAATGTAAAAATCTAAATTTTTAAAAATTTTCGGCCAATTTGTTTTATGCTACCTATGTTTGGTAAAAAAAATCGCAAAAAGCGTATTTTGATTGGTTTGCGCAAAAGTTATTGCGTTTACTAACTAAGGGAAAGATTTTTGTCATTTTTGTTGTTTTTTTTTAACGCGTAATGGCGGCGATCTGCGATTTTTTTTGCGGTACTGCGACATTGCGGCGGACAGATCGGACCCTTGACTGACATTTTTGACACTTTTGGGGTTACCAGTGACATTTCTACAGTAATCAGTGCTATACATATGCACTGTTACTGTAAAAATACACTGGTAGTGAAGGGGTTAACTTTATTTAAGAGGGAGGGGCTGTGTGTGTCCCTAGGGGCGTGATTCTAACTGTGATTGGCTGGGGCTTCAGCTGTATGCAGAGTGATCAACGGATCTACATAGTAGATCCAGATGATCAGCTCTCATACAGCGAGGAGAATGACAGGCAGCTTGTTTACACAAGCTGCCTGACTTTCTCCCTCTCCCCCGCCGATCGCAGAGTGGCCGGCGGACATCGGGTCCGCCGGTCACACGCGCGGGGGGGTCCGTGACCACTCGGGAGCGGGAGCGCGCCTCCGGGGGCGCGCGCTCGCTCCCTAGACCCTCACAAGCTAGTGACGTAGCCCTACGTCACTTTGCCTGTGAGGGGCTGACCGCCGACGTAGATAGTCGTGCGGCGGTCGGCAAGTGGTTAATGACTAGGCCATATTTTGCGATTCGGCACTGTGTTACTTTATTGGATAATTGCACGGTCGTGCGACACTGTACCCAAATAAAATTTATGTCCTTTTTTTCCCCACAAATAGAGCTTTCTTTTGGTGGTATCAACTGTGCGATTTTTATTTTTTGCGCTATAAACAAAAAAATAGTGACAGTTCTGAAAAAAAACCCAATATTTTTCACCTTCTGCTATATAACATTCTCAAAAAAAAAAAAAAAAATCTAAATTTCTTAACATCTTAGGCCAATTTGTTTTATGCTACATATTTTTGTTAAAAAAAACCCTGATTGATTGGTTTGCGCAAAAGTTATTGCGTCTACTAACTACGGTAAAGATTTGTCATTTTTATTGTTTTTTTTTTTACTAGTAATGGCGGCGATCTTCGACATTGCGGTGGACAGATCGGACCCCTGACTGACATTTTTAACACTTTTGGGGGGGACCAGTGACATTACTACAGTAATCAGTGCTAAAAATATGCACTGTTACTGTAATAATGACACTGGCAGGGAAGGGGTTAACAGTGTGGGTGATCAAGGGGTAAAATCTGACCCTAAGGGCGTGTTTCTAACTGTGGGTGGGGGGACCTGGCTTGTGAAATGATCATAGAGACCTGTGATCCTATATAGAAGGATCACAGGGGCTCTATGATGATTCCAGGGAGAAGAACGGTCAGCTGTGTTTACAACAGCTGACCGTCCTTCTCTCTCAGCGAGGAACAATCGCGCGTGTCAGGCGGCAATCGGAGCCACCTCCCCTGTGCAACGGCTTCTCTGCTGACGAGTGGGGTGGGAGCTTGCCACCGGCAGCGCACACTCGCCCCCTAGCTCCCTGCCTGTGACCGATGCGCGCCTACGGCGGTTTGTGCAGTGGTTACAATGTTAATCTTCTCTAATGTTATATACTATATATATATATATATATATATATATATATATATATATATATATATATATATATATATATATACAGTATATATATATATATATATATATATATATATATATATATATATATATATACTCTGGTGCTGGCTGCTTTTTAATCCATGCAATATTTGTTACCACATGAATGGGCAGCTGTACGACCTCTACTTCACTACAGGACAAAGCAGGTTAGTCGAAGTTACAACTTAGTGCTACTTGGAACCAAAGACATTGACATGCCCGGTTTCCTAGAGCACTTTATTTTGCGAATCCTTTCCATCTCTGTTGGACCTACCTAAAGCGGTTGTATGCCCCGCTTTCCCATATTTACCTACAGGTAAGCCTATGTTAAGGCTTACCTGTAGGTAAAATGAATATCTCCTAAACCTGCACAGTTTAGAAGATATTCACCCTTCATGTAGCCGCTGACATCATGAGCTCTGAAGGTGTGTTGTACCGTGCCGGAACTTCAGAGCTTCTTGCTGGAACTGAGCGCTCCCGCACGCATGCGTGGGAGTGACATCATCGTGGCTCTGGCTGCTCACAGCGCCGGAGCCCGCGATCCCAAAAGAAAGGACGGGAGAAGATGTCAGCGCGGTTTACAACCGCTTCAAAGCATATGTACAGATTAAACATGTGCTTTTATTTTTGATAGAGTACAGAAAGGTTGAAACGCCTGTCATTATATTGCTTGCTATCTGGGCCCCACTGGGGAGATTTTTCTTTGCTTCCTTTCCCATAGATACAACAAAAAGTTGAAGGAAAGCGCTACAAAGTGAGCAGAACTCCCCTCTTAGGGAGTTTGAGAAAAAATGGTTGGTAGAGTTAAAAGAGTAACTTATAGCAGCCAACTATTCATTGTACTGCAATTACTGCAAATGTAACTTAATGAATAAGCCCTTTATATATAGAACTAACTACAACTGCCTTTTTTAAACGCTTTCCCACTTTTAGCACCAGTAAAAGCATAACTAATTAAATTTATTGCAGAAAAATAGACATGTGTTCAATTAGTTTTCAGACCATTTAACATATACTATATAGGATGCTCTAAGGCAGTCATCTATGAAAGAAAATTAGGATATTGTTCGATTGGTAATGTTATGTTTATGGAGATTAGTTGCAGCTTGCATGTACTAATCCAGTGCAATCATTAATAGGAAACATTGTCTAAATGTAAAATGATCTAAAATAAATCAAATTCTTCCTTTAATTAAAAATGAATGCAGAGTTATAATAACACAAATTTTTTAATTTTCCCCTACACATTATAGGATTAATGTGAATCTGATGTTGTTCTTTTTGTAAATCATTAATTCCAGAGAAGACTTTAGCTTTTCCAGGACTAGAGTGAGTTAAAGCCCAGCTACGGGAAAATAAAATTCCCAATGTCTCTACAGTTCCAACCTGCTTCTAGCTATTCAGTAACCAAAAAAAAAATGAAGGTCTGGTTCATACTATTGCAATATCAGATGCGATTTCAGCCGCACAAAATCACACGACAAGGGGAATCATATAGTTTTCAGTGGTGCCTGTTTACATCAATGTGTCTACTATGCAGTGTAATTTTGGAAAAGGTTCCTGTAATACTTTGATGTGATTTACAGTACTATTTGACCCCATAGAACAGTGTTTCTCAACTCTGGTCCTCAGGGCACACTAAGGCCCAGTTCACATAGGGGCGACGCTACTTCGCACCGCGACCTCCGAGGTCGCGGTGCGAGCAGCGCGCCGCGACCTCGGAGTGGCCGCCACGGACTTCATAACATTGAAGTCTATGGCGGTCGCCTCCTGGTTGCCCCAAAGAAGCTCCGGACCCTTTTTCTAGGTCGGAGCGACTTGTATCGCTCCTATTAGAACGGGTCCGCAGCTTCCCTATGGGAGGCGACCTGCGGCGACCTGTGAGGCGACCAGGTCGCCTCACAGGTCGCCCTAGTGTGAACCGGGACTAACAGGCCAAATTTTAACCCTCCTCTTGTGTTAGGGTCAGAACTGACCCGTTTTCAGGTTTTGAATGTCTATAAGTATCACATAAATTTGTTTATTGCATCAAGATTTTTTTACTTTGTCAGGAACCTCTATTTAAACAATGTAATAGAAAAAGAATCATTTTCACTAAATTATAAAATACTGTGGTGAAAATTAAGACGTTCATGGTGTTAGGGTCAATTCTGACCCAGTTATAATATAGGATTTTAGGACACTAATAAGTGCCAAAACTGAAATCATAAACACTCTCTCTGCTTAGTAACAGTGACAGCCAATCCCCTCTCAACCCTGTGAGCTGTAGTTAGGGAGGGGCCTATCTCTTTTCCTGCTTGTCTGCTTCTCTAAATAAAGTGAAGAAACATAGGACAAATTCATTTCAGAGTTGCTGACTTTATTTTACCATTTTTTTAAATTTGAAAATGAGAGGTATGCTATCAAAAGAAAGGTCTAGGGGTCACACCAAAAATATTAAAACCAATCTTTTCAAGGATAAAGAAGCCTAACAAGGTAACCAAGAGGTAAGAAACAAATTTGATGATAAATAATTATTCAGAGGGTATTTTATGGCTGATTTAAAACACGGGTCCAAACTGACCCTAAACATCATGGATAGTAACGGAATTCTAACATAAGAGGAGGGTTAAGTATTACCTTGGGGAGATGGAGACTAGAATACTGCAATCACTGAGCAGCAAATGATATCACCTGTGGTGTATTTCAGTTTTCTTGCAAACCTGGCCTGTTAGTGTGCCCTGACGACCGGAGTTGAGAAACACTGCAATAGAATATGCAGGCCCCATCCAAAAACACAAACAAGTTGCAACAAAGTTGCACTGTAATTGGATCACTTTGAGATCGGATTGCATTGCAGAAGTGTGAACCTAGCCTTACCTAAGTCTGCTGTTACTTGATGATCCAAGGTGCCTCCTCCAATACTGGAAAGCCGTAATTCGAAACTTGAAGACCCTGTGAGGACCCTTTGATAGACACTTCTGGCAGCCAATGGGTAGCATTCACTTCAGCAGGAAGTGGCATGGCTACCGCAAGAAGAACCCTCCCACACTACAAACTAGAAGAAAGATGCCTGGTATTTTGACTACCAGTATATTACACAACTGGTGTTTTCGGTAAGTATTAGGGTTTTTTAGTTTGATTTTTTTAAATTTATTGCTAAACTAGAGGTGAGTGGAATGGAAAAGAAACAAATAAGTTATTAAATTGAAAATTAGCTTTAATTTTGCCCTTTACTCACTATATTGCTTTAGAAACCCCATGTCAATACTACCTATCAAATAAAATACTATATGCTCTTTAAAAGCTAAACTAGTGTTGCATGGATTCCTAGGATGTCTGTTAGCTATAGACACTGGAACTGCTACCTATCCTCAGCTAGACATGTGGTCATCATTTTTGGTACCTGCTTCATGTTGAACCTAGCACAGATAATTTGACAATGAATGAGTCCATCAGAATGATTGGAGAATTGTGAGAACAGAACTCAACTACTATATTTAGCATCAGGCCAGAATTAATAATAGGTGCTGCAGTGTCATATAGTGTCATATTGGAACTCATGTACAAATTTCTCTTTCTATCATTAGATTGCCCACAGGCAGTGCTATTTAGTAAGATTTCTACCTTGCATTGGCCCCTCTATATATTCTCTTGCTAGTTCACTAGAGAAACAGTGCAAGGGTCCAGAATTTACATCACTATTCTGTATCCCGAGAAATTTGAGCTTCAACACCAGTCATAATTAGTAGAAAGAAGGCTTACTGCTGACAGTGAAGACTTTGAGTGCAATTCCGATATGTATAGTCTCATACAGCCCCATATAGACATCTGTAGCACAGCATCCACATATGTATCTTACGTGCAACTGCAGTTTCTTTCCTATCCTTAATGTCCTATTCTTTTACCATGTTCATTAATATGGCATCATCATCAAAAAAGATTATATATTTCGAAAAACTTTTGCAGTGCCAGATACCTGGTTGACAATATTTTTTGTGTGGTGTGTATTCTTGTATACTTTTTGTAAACTTGATACTTATGTACATGTACCTTTGAAGATGGCTGTTTAGTGCGCTAAATGAATTCTGTGAAAAATACTGTTTTAATAAGTGAACAGGTAATGCTAAAAACTAGCATTTTGTAGTGAAGTTTGGGTGCCATATCTAAACCTTTCAATACCAAGCACTTTCATCCACTTCCTGCCCAGGCCAATTTTCACCTTTAAGTGCTGTCATACTTTGAATGACAATTGTGTGGTCATGCAACACTGAACTCTAATGAAATTTTTATAGTTTTTTTTTAGACGGAGAGTGTCTTATTTTGGTGGTATAAATCACCACTGTTCTTTTTATTTTTTGCTAAACAAACAAAAAGAATCTGAAAACTTGGAAAAAATTCAAACGTTTTTCTTAGTTTCTGTTATAAAATTTTGCAAATAAGTAGTTTTTTTTCCTGTGATATGTGTGCATGAGGCTGCTCTGATAGGCTTCACTGATGTGGCTGCACTGATAGGTACTGATGGGCACTGATGAAGCAGCACTGAAGGGCACTGATAAACTGCACTGATGGGTACTAATTGGCACTGACAAGGCTGCACTGCTAAGGTGGCACTGTTAAGCTGCACTGATGGGCGCTGTTTGGCACTGAAGGGGCTGCATGGGTAATCAAGGCTCTGAATATCAGTGCCCTGATTATCCATGTAAATAATATGCTGACAGCCTTGCCAGTTATTGGCTCTCCTTTCCTCACACGGGCACAGTGCATGAGGAAAGGGCTGCTGATAACTGGCAAGTCTGTTTACATGTGATCAGCTGTGATTGGACACAGCTGAGCACATGGTAAAGGTTCGCTGTGATTGGCCCTTTACCCCCATCTGTGATCAGTCACAGAGTGCCCCCGATGCATGCCCCCAGGGGGCGTGCAGGGGGAGGGGTTCTGGGAGGACATCCATGGATGCCCTCCCAGAACTAGACGACCGCGCTGTAGCCGTCTTTCAGTTATAGTGTGGTACTAAAGTGGTTAATTGTAAAATAAATAAAAAAATATATATATATATATATATTTTTTTTTTTTTTTCTGGAAGTATATCTAAAGCCAATCCTTTTTTTTCTTTTCATTTTAAATAAATTAGAGGAAGGGCTAAAACCCCCATCAATTATTTGGGCAACTGTGTTAAATTAGGGAGATTTTCCCTTCACTGCTTGTCCTGTAGACTCAACAGGAAGTAAGGAGATATCTTTCTGAAGAGAGGGAAACCCCCTTTAAGGCAGTTGTCATGGGAACATGTGTCACATTTGAAGATTTCTTCTCTATTCCTTTTCTGGTGGCAAGTGTAAATTTATTTTCATTTTCATTCCCAGTGATAATGGTGATGAGGAAAATGAGTGAAAGTGAATTTTCCTATCAGGGGCCCAGGGAGCATAAAAACCTTACAGTGGCTCTAAACCCTCGCCACTCTATTTAAATCTAAATAAAATAGTTTTGTCTTTATTTATACTTTAAAATGTAGACTTTGCAATAGTGGTGCACCACAAGCATGTGTATTTCAAGTCTTAAAGCAAAGATAACCCCAAAAAACAGTATGCAGAAGAATGTGCCAACCCCTCCATTCTCTGTTCTGAAGAAGCCCCTTTGCAAGTTCTGACTTTCTGAAAGGCTTTGACATTCCCTCCCCCTGACAGTACTCTGAATGACAATGAATGGCTGAGTACTGTTGTATGTGTGAGTAAGGCTAGTGTATATTATGCCCCTACTCAAAAAGTAATGGGATTTTCTAAAGGTTGGCTATATGGAAGTAGGTACAATCCGACATCTAATGGTGTTTACAGTCCCGTGGGGGTTAGTTTAACATTTTTTTTTTTTAAGGTACAAGCTTACTTTCCCTATTTTAAAACCAAAATGCCTTTGTAATGTGATAATCTGAAATTTACAGTATACTATTTATCACACACAGCAACAAAAATGACCGGAGGTAGTAGTAATCAGTTTGGTACTGTGATGCTTTGTGTTATGCAGTGTTGTAAATAATTAGAAATTACCTGTAATTCTTCCAATGGTGTTCGATCCATTCATATAACTACCAGCAAATCCTGAAACATGAGCTCCAAGGCTGTACCCAATCAAGTGAACATTACTTCTTGGAAACTGAACAGATGACTAGAAAACATCATGAATTACAGATCTAAGACAGCAGCAGGATGAGGACAGAATTATGTATAATATTGAAGCAAAATAATAATTGTAATTATGACCATGTAGTTCTAAAAATAACCGTGCTAAAACACCCAAAAAGAAAGATAAAGCTGCAGCTAGAAGTGGGAAACACCTAGATAAATTAAATAGAGTATAGCTGCGCTAAATTTGATGAAAATTGTATATAAAGGTGTATATAATTAAAAATATATCAAATATTATACAGTGAAGTACTCCAATAACAAAGTGGAATAACACAACCAAGAATATATATGTGCACAACTATAGTGAAAAAAATATAAACATGCAGCTTGGCTCTGAAGGCCAGGTATAGCAACCATGTGACTTAATATAATCAGATGCACAGTAAAAAGAAAAAGAAAACATGTATTAAAAATATATATGAATGCAAATTAATAGTTGTTAGGTCCTTACTATTAATTTTTATTCATATATATTTTTATGTCCTGTTGCTAGGCAGATTAGACATGTTTTTCTAATCTACTAGCAAATAGCAAAAGCAGCACAGGTACAGCTAGAGAGAAACTCAAAAGGAAAATTAAGTATAGTTTTTTTTTATTTTTTTATTTGTTTACTTATTATTTTTTATTTTCTTTTGCAACAAAGCTGGTGGGACACTGCCCCAGGAACCTCTATGGACAAGCCTCCACTGTTTCTCAATAATTCATTTCAATATAATATCATATTAGAAGCTTCCCCCCAGAAAAATAATTTTTATATTTATAAGCACTTACATTTCTACAGATATATAATCTTTACTTATACTGTGTATACAAACAGAAGATAAATAAATCCCTCATTTAACCATTTGGAGTTTTTGAATAGAGAGCGAAAATCTAATTTGCTTCTGTATGTAGCAGCTTTATAACCAAATCAATACCTTTTCTGGAGCCTATTTTTACCAATTGAAGGATCCAAAGCTAAAAGCAATTTCTCTGTCGCTCATTGACAGACGTAGTCCTCGTTGATTAATAACAACTCGGGTTATACTGCCCTCTACAGGAGTAGGACTAGACAGGAAAGAAAACGTTCTGGCCACACCCTAGGGGCAGTCCCAGAGGGTATATCCTCTCACTTCCTGCTACAGCAAATCAGTTTTTTTCTGTCTAGTTAGGAGTAAGGACCTAGATGCCTTGCTAGGATCTTCGGTCCTGGCAGGATTTTTTTCTTAGAAAGATTTAGACTTAGAAAATACTTTTCTCCAGTTTCCTGTGAGATCTTCAAGCAAGTAAGCTGGAACTGGGCGACGGGCTGGATGTTGAGATCCAGTGGTCACCCCAGTTCAGCCTACGAGCGCGTGCAGGCCATAGCTCCGCGCTGGGTCGGCCGCGACATAGTCCCACTGGACAGGGACTGACCCTGCGAGTTAAACGTCTCGCCTGGACGCCAATGACCAACAGAGTCACGGCATCCATATTGGTCGACAGCCCCCCCACCCCGGTGGAGAGGGGTTCTGTCAGGAGTTGGCGCCCGCCTGGTTCCGGTATGGTGAGTAGTATGTTCCCCCTCTCCCCCTGTCGGGTTTGTGGTGGACGCGGGCCCCTCTCTGGGATGGTAGGATGGATCTCCCCTCTATCCTATAATAAGTCACAGATCCCCCAATTTGAGTGTGATTTTTGTGAAAAATAACCAGGAGGCTTGGTTTGGGAGCTGACGATCTAAAGTCATTGTAAGTCTGTAAGGATGACTGAAGTCAGTGGCAGCACTAAAAGGGGTGTTACTATTGAAGTAAGAGGTATCCTACCTGTCAGAGGTACACAGGCTGATGCCTATGCCTGAATACTGCAGTCCAGATCGCCATTTCTCCAGCTTCCACGGGCTGCACAGCACTGTTTTGTGGCATCTCCCGACGACCCACGGACCGCATGCGGCCCGCCAGGGTCCTGTACCGTCGGCCAGGCTTATCGCCATCCAGGGTGAAGTTTGTGGGGCCGATGCACTCCCGCAGGCCGCTAGGCCGAATACAGCATCCCGCAGGCAGCTGCTAGCCGCCGCTATCCTAACAGGCCGCCGCCATTGTCTTGCAGATCACACGAGGCCGCCATATTGGCGTAGCCTCGTGTCTCCAGCATGGGGGCGGCCATGTTTGAGGTGACCAAACACCTCGTGGAGCCAGGGGGAGGCGCCGGAAGGCGTGTTAAGGGGCGGAGCCGCCTCCTTTACCCAGGAAAAAGGGCCAAAGACTTCCTGTCTGTAACAGGACAGCACTGAGCAGGCTGATAGAAAACTTCTGTGCATCAGGGATGAGCTTTGGGGTCTCTCTCTCTCTGTGGGGTCCAAAAAGGCAGGTAACACTGAGGGGCACTGTTGCGCTGGGGGATTACAAAAAAAAAAAAAGTTTTTTACTTTGTCATTTTTTTTTTTTTGTCGCTGGCAAATGTCTTGTATAATCATTGACCCTGCCGCATATGTATCCCCACCTGATCCCCTCAAGGTGGCCGCAGGACCCTCCAGTACCCCACTTGTTTTAATGCATTTTCGGCAGCTTTGGAGTCTTTGGTATCCCGGGTGGAGGTGGCCTGTCAGGGACGGGGGTCAAGAAGCGACCCCCGCCTACCCCTATTTTTTATCTGATACTTCAAATACGGATTCAGAGCTGGTCAATGCAGCTGCAGGTCCCTCTTATGGGGCTGTTGTCTCAGGTAATGTCTCCTCAGCAGTGAGGAGAACGTTTCTGCCTCCGCCATAGCACAAGTGTGGTGGATGCACTAGTTGTGTCCGTCCGGGAATCCTTTAGTCTTCAGGTTACACCGGCAGAGGTAGCTGAGACTGAGATTCCTTTTTGGTACTTGTTAGCCTACCAAAAAGGGCGAAGGATTTTCCTTTACCCAAATGGGGTCGTTTTGAAACGAACCCCTGCTATTTCCAAACGCATGGCTAGGGAATCCCTCTTTAAAAGGATAGACGGTACCACCTGTAGTGGACTCACCAATTTCCAAATAAAGCCACCGTTATCCCGTTGGAGGACGCTGCGTTCCTTTAGGGATCCGGTGGATCGAAAAAGTGGAAGCGGAATCCCGCTGATAGGGTCAACCCTTAGGCCAGTGGTTGCCATTTAGTTTGGTTGAGATTATAAAGGATCTCACTAGGGGCAAGAGCACGGTCTTGCCACAGACTGTTAGGATAAAAGGACCTTGTAACTAACGAGGACCTTCCTTTTCTGCTCATAAAGAGTTTGTTCATTCCGCGAGGGCGGGCAATAAGGCGAAACCCTCCAAACCCTCTTCAGAGGGTTTTCAAAGGGCGCTGGTCGGCTAAACAAAAAGTCCGGCTCAGCCAAGCCTGAAGAATACAGCCTGATGCGCCCCTACCCATCTCTGGGGTGGGGGATGGCTTCACCGGTTTCCGGATTCATGGCTTGCCAGAACCCCGGACTAAGGGGTTCGCGAGGTCATACGGTCAGGATACAGGATCGAGTTTTCCATCACTTCCACCGGTGCGATTCTTCCCTTCTAACATTGAACGGTTTCAGGGGTTCTATTCGAACCTGTTCACAATGCCCAGGAAAGAGGGCAGGGTGCGTCCAATTTCTGGACTTGGGGAAAGATGGAGTCCATCCGAACAGTGGTGGCCTCCCTGCTTCAAGGGGATTTCCTGGCGTCCATAGACATTTAGGATGCCTATCTTTATATCCCCATCATCGCAGGACATCAGCGTTTTCTTCGCTTTCCCAAAGATCATCCCTGGTTCCCACCAGGAGACTGAACTATCTGGGCCTAATGTTGGATACATCCTGGGCAAGAGAGTTTCTCCTTGCGGAGAAACTCCAGAAGGTTCAGTCAACGATTCGGATGTTGCTGTCCGTCAATTGGCTGGGACTGATGGTGGCCTTCTTAGAGGCAGTACCGTATACCCAGTCTCATACCCGAATTCTCCTGAAGGAGATTCTTTTCTAATGGAATCAGAATTCCGATTCCCTGGACAATCGGATCCGGTTGAGCGAGCGGACCAGGGAGTCTCCGATGCTCAACCAGGGGAAGTCATTCCTTCCGATAGTATCCAGATTACCAATAAGGGTATCGGAACTGAGAGCGATCAGATTTTGTCTGATTTACTGGACCGAGCAGCTCTAGAGCAGCCCGATTCGGATCCAATCGCACAATGCCACGGTCGTGACTTATGTCAAGAAAGGGGCACTTAGAGTGTCCTGGTGGCCATCGAAACGACTAGCATCTTTCGTTGGACGGAACGGTTTGTTCCGGATCTCCCCGCAGTGTTCACTCCGGGGGTGGGAAATCGGCAGGCAGATTATTTCAGCCGTCAGATTCTGGATCAAGGGGTATGGCCTCTTCATCCAGAGGTTTTTCACTAGCTGTCCCTTCATTGGGGCACCCCGGATGTGGATCTGTTGGCACCTTGGCTCAACAGGAAGGTGCGGAGGTTTGTAGCTCGCACCCGCGATCCTCTAGCGGACGCAGCAGAAACGCTGATCGCCCCGTCATCCTCTCAAGTTACTGCGGGAACTTCTTCGCAGGATAGAGATGGAGGGAATTCCAGTTATTCTGGAAATTCCGGACTGACCTTGTCGAGCCTGGTACACCGACTTGGTGAGGCTAGTCGCGGACGCGCCTTGGAGACTTTCTCTCAGGGAGGATTTGCGGTCTCAGGGACCGATCTTCCATCTTGCTTTACAATCGCTGGCTTAATGGCCTGGCCATTGAGACCCAGGTACTGAAGGACAAGGGAGTGTCAGCTTCAGTTATTCCTACCTCTAGTTAAAGTTAGGAAAGCGACTTCCAGCACATGGAAGTCTTATATTGCGTGGTGTGAATCTCTTGGATTTCCCCCACATACCTATTCGGTGACCCGAATCTTGGTCTGTCTGCAACAAGGGATTGAGCAGAAACTGTCCTTGAGCACTATCAAGGGTCAGGTTTCAGCGTTAGCAATCTTCTTTCAGAAACCTTTGGCTAATCATTCCTTGGTGCGGAATTTCATCCAGGGGGTGCGACATCTGGCTCCGCCAGTGCGTGCACCCTTACCGCCTGGGATCTTAATTTAGTGTGGTCGGTTCTTCAGGAACTTCTCTTTGAAGATATTAGGGAGATTCCCTTGCTTACATTATCCCAGAAGGTGGCCTTCTTGGTGGCCATTACTTCTGCACGCAGGGTGTCAGAACTGGCCGCATTATCTTGTCGTTCCCCATATCTGGTGGTTCATAGGGATAAGGTGGTTCTTCTTCCGAATCCATCCTTCCTTCCTAAAGTGGTTTTCAGAGTTTTCATCTGAATAAAAATATTGTGTTACCTTCCCCGTGTCCTAAGACTAGCCATCCTTGGGAGTTTGCATTACACTCCTTGGATGGGGTTCAGACAATCAGGGTACACTTGACTACTACGAACTTGTTTCGTAAGACGGACTCACTTTTTGTGATCACGGATAGCCCTAGAAGGGGGTTGCCTGTGTCTGCCGCGACCATATCTAGATGGTCCAGTCAGACGGTGGTACAGGCTTATTCTATTAAGGGTCGGAATCCTCCGTTCCCTGTTAAGGCGCACTCTACTCGGGCGCCTAGTGTTTCCTGGGTCTTCCGCCATCAGGCGTCAGCGATCCAGGTTTTCAAGGCGATGACTTGATCGTTGGTTCATACCTTTACATCATTTTATAAAGTTGATGTGATGGCATCGTCAGATGCCTCTTTTGGCCGCAAGGTTCTGCAGGCCGCAATCTGAGGAGACTGTTGGTCTACCTCAAGGGTTTGTTGGGTTTTTCACTTAGGTCTCATCTTTTTGCTCGATGAGTCCTTGATGCTTCTGGTTGGCTCCGGTTGGGCCTTCTGGATTTTGATTTCTGTTATCCCACCCCTCATTTGTGGTACTGCTTTGGGACGTCCCGAGTTGTTATTAATCAACGAGGACTACGTCTGTCAATGAGCGACAGAGAAAAATTGATTTTTGTAAAATCTTACCGTAAAATCCTTTTCTCTTAAGCTCATTGACAGACGTAGTACCCACCCCTCTGTTTTTGAGTTGGGTTGGGTTAAATTCTCTAAACACTGCTTTGTGACATAACTGATTTGCTGTAGCAGGAAGTGAGAGGATATACCCTCTGGGACTGCCCCTAGGGTGTGGCCAGAACGTTTTCTTTCCTGTCTAGTCCTACTCCTGTAGAGGGCAGTATAACCCGAGTTGTTATTAATCAACGAGGACTACGTCTGTCAATGAGCTTAAGAGAAAAGGATTTTACGGTAAGATTTTACAAAAATCAATTTTTATCCCTTCATGGCTGTATATTCCTTCTACTATTTTTTTTTTCATCTGATACAATTTTTTGTAGTAATGTCACAAACATAGCTTTTAAAGCAGAGTTCCACCCAAAAGTGGAACTTCCGCTTATCTGTCTCCCCTCTAAATAGTTTATTGTCCATACTCAGTACACAGGTGCAATTTAGAGAAAACGTATGATGATGTCTATAACAACTAGAAAGATGTTTCTTACTTTTTTTTAACTTTATTAAGCATTATTTTATTTATATCTTAATATGCTTTCTTGTTTTAATATGCTTTCTTGGATTTTATTTATACAAAACAGTAGGACTTTGTTAGTTAAATGATGAGTTTTTCACTCTTGGAGTAAATGTAGGTATGTGGACTTGATATCTTAAGACTATAGATCAAATATATCTGTCTTTCTAGTCTCAAAAAAAGCTCATAAGATAATAATTTATCGTATTTCTGAACCATGACTCATCTTACCTTGTGATTGAGTTAAAATAAATAACAGATAATCTAGAATACGGTACCTCTTTTTAATATTGATATTAGATAGATTTAACACATGGTTATAATTAAATAGAGTATAGCTGCGCTAAATTTGATGAAAAGTGTATATAAATGTGTATATAATTAAAAATATATCAAATATTATACAGTGAAGTACTCCAATAACAAAGTGGAATAACACAACCAAGTATATATATGTGCACAACTATAGTGAAAAAAATATAAACATGCAGCTTGGCTCTGAAGGCCAGGTATAGCAACAATGTGACTTAATATAATCAGATGCACAGTAAAAAGAAAAAGAAAAAGGACAAATGTATTAAAAATCATTAAAAAGTATCTATAACACTATAAAATGAATTCCCCACTGTTACTGGCTGCTTGCTAGTCAGTATTCTATTCAGTTCAGCTGGTAGCGGCCTGAAATACCGACCCTGGCCTGCCTAGTCTATTTGGTCCCTCCCTGTGGGGGGGGGGGGGTGGTTGCCAAGATCTTTCCTTCCCTGCCTGCTGCCCAGCCATGTTCTGCCCCCCTTAACAAGTCAAACTCGGACAAGATAAAAATTTCAAATGAAAAAAGCACCACAAAATATTCTTTGTCCAGAGAAGTTTTTCTTAACCTTTTTTTAATTAAGGCACTTTATTAAAATTATCTCGAGACACCACTCTAAAATGTAAAAAACAAAACTAATAATTTTACATACAATACAGCAACCTCCACACACACAGGACACTGTGAAGAAGTCGTGGTTTCGAAGTAACGTGTACGGGGGATGAGCCTGCACACGCTGTAGCACCCATGTCGCTGTCCATGCCTGCACTGGCTTAGTGCCAGTCCATGTGAGTGTTTTGCTGTATTTTTACCCCGATAAAGTAGTTGTTACAGAGAGCACTAAATCGCTGTGTTTCTTTTATACATGTACCGTACTGTGACGTTGGAGAGAGAATTGTGAGAAGGTGACCACCCTATCCCCTTCACTGTGTCTGTGACACTGCGATTCTGGCCAGTTTATCCTACCTAAAGCACCTTTATCCAGAGGGAGGACAGGAGGAAGCAACCCATCCATACTTATCAGCACCTGTGTGTGCAAAAAGCAGGTTTGGCTCACTATAATTTGTGAGCCAAACCAGGAGGTGAGCGGCCAGCATTACTAATAATGCACCAAGTCCCTTTATAATATTGAAGTACCAGCACTTGGTCACTTGATACCAGCACAGCATAGAAGAAATTACTCACTTTTTATGGACTTTTTGCACCTATTTTAATTTCCACTTGT
Organism: Pelophylax lessonae; assembly: GCF_965119305.1. NCBI lineage: Eukaryota > Metazoa > Chordata > Amphibia > Anura > Ranidae > Pelophylax > Pelophylax lessonae. The sequence continues at coordinate 102,555,646 of NC_138771.1, read as the reverse complement.
GTATGTTTATGTGTGATTAATAGATATATTTATTCGCACGAGCACTTATTGTGACACTAACTATTAATTTATAGAAGTATTCTCATCATTCACGGAATTCGTTTTTTATCACCCGGATCATTTTAATATCACAGAATTTGAGAGCACTTGCACCTTTGTGATACATATTTATATTTTTTTATTTATTTATTCACAGATACATTATTTTATTAGATATACACTTTGCTTATATTTATTGTATTTATCCTTTGGCGCTACATACTCAATACTAACTGTTGAAGGTGATTTATTCTTCCAAATACACGTTTGCACACTAGTACTGACTAGTATTCCAATGTTTCTCTACTCCCTCAATTTCTCTCTCTCTCATTCAGCTAATGTGACTGCAGTGCTGATGGAGAGGGTCAGGAGAGGGGCAAACAATGATGCTATGCTTGGGCTCGACATCCTCCTTATCAAATTATGACTTCATTGGTTGTTAGCATGCTGGCGGCTAGAACTTTGTAATGATGCACAATGAAAACCTGTGACTTTGTTTAACAAAAAACGCAGGCTGGCTTGTATACAATTTATAGGCATTTTGCCTGGGCATCCTGGTTGAAAAAAGCTGGCTCAGAGGCAGAAAATAACCCTTAAAAAGTATTCAAACTTAAACCAGACCTAAAATTGCACAGGACTCTTTTAAAAAACAGACTGCGAAACTGATACTACGCAGCTGGGGGGGCAGGATAGAGACCCTGGAGCAGAAATTTGAGAAGGCCCTTCCTTCTGTTTCCCTTTTAAAAGACAAATGCGTGGCACATGATCAAAAAATCGAGGCCCTACTCTGTCAACTAGATGATTTCGAAAATTGTAGCAGATGGGCAAATATACGCATCTGAAGCCTACCTGAAGCCACAACACCAAAAGACATTATCCCTTCTCTGTATGAAATATTTTGTACAATCCTGGAGCTACCTTCCTCCACCCCAATCGAGATTGATATGGCCGACTGGACACTGCTCCCTCCCTTAGAATACCCAGAAAGCCCTAGGGATGTCATAAGCAAGCTCCACAAGTACACGTTGAACGATCGCATCATGCAACGGATGCGTAAGAGGCCATACTATGACTTTCATGAGGCTCACGAATTCTTCTCCCGGGACTTATTCCAACACACTTTAATGCAATGCAGGGAATTACGCCCTCCTACTGGCAGCCCTCCAGACTGCAGGATTTATCTACAAATGGGGATTCCTCTTTTGCCTCCAGGTCACCAAAGATGGCCGACAAGTTACCTTGAGAACCAAGGAAGGACCTTCCGCACTTTCTCTCCTTGCTACGCCTAGATCTGACCGACTTTCCTGATTGGGGCTGCAATCAAGAAATCCCAGTGCCCCCTCTTCAGCAGCCTTGGCAACCGGAGCAATCACAGAATTAGTCCCGGTCCAAAAGCGACAGTCATCAGACTCTATGCCTGAGACTCCTTCTACAAGGGACTGACCCAACTTAATCACAGCCTTTTTATTGATCTCCTCACATCCTAAATTGGCTCACCCTTTGGTTCTGAGTGCCTAGTTTCAGTTTTTTGAGCCCTTAAGAGGAATGTTCCTGGAGCCAGTCTAGATACGAGGGATGTGGCAAGAACTTTCCCACACGCTGGAGGGGATCCCATACCTGCTACCCCTGTTTAATGGTTTGTACTGCCCTGTTTATATTGCCACATTCTCTGGGTATGACTTCTAACCTAAACTCTTGCCACCCATGTTTGATACTACGCTATTCAATAGGTGTGAGTGGAGTGCGAGCTCCCACATGACCTTTGTACTGGTTTACGTTCCCCACATAGGCCTCACCTACCAAGGTGAATGCCCCTGGAGGGGTGTGAAGCCTCGGTCTGGGGGCTTCTCCCCTTTTGGAGAGGTTCCCAAACCAGACCTACAGTTGATTTCAATACTGGATCTGCTCTGGCTTAACATGTAAATGTCTTTTATGCCTATTTTTTGTTTCTTATTGATTTACCTATTTGTTTCCATCTTTTTCAGGACACATTTTGAAAAACACCCTCACACCGAGCACGCTGGTACCGACTTGCTACCCACCAGCTACATCTGTTTATTACGGCTACCTTTAAGGTAATTTCTTATAACTTTCAAGTTCTCTGCTTTCCACATAAGTGCAGTAAATTATGGCTTGAGCTGAAAAGGTTGGGGGTCAGGTACTATTTTTACAGGAAACTCATTTTACCCATACCTCCACGCCCAAACTGCCCACCCATCTCTTCACTCACTGGTATCTCAGCTCCTTGCTTATTGCTAAATCGCAGGGTACAGCAATAGCAATTCACAAGTCCTGTCCACTTCAGCCCCTTGAACACTACACTGATCCTGCAGGGTAGATATGTCTTCGTAAAAGAGACTATTTGTCAGGGAACTTCCCACAAGAGAGCTGGATCTTCCGCCCACACTAATGCAGCGACGCCCAGTGGCCTATTTAAACCAGCATGCTCCAGCCATTAGTTGCTGGATGATCTTTAGCTTCCTGTTTCCTGCTTCCTGTGTTCCTGTTTACTTGGATTACCTGATACCAACCCGGCTTGTCTCACCTGTCTTGTCTCTCCTCCTGGCTCCGACCACTGGCTTGTTTACCTACTCTGCTCTAGTCTGCTGTTCCCGTGTATGACCCCTGGCTTGCTCCTTCGGACTCTTCTACTGCTTGATGAACTGTGTTTGACCCCTTGGCTTGACCTTGACCTCGCTATTGTCGCACGCCTGGCTACCTCCTCCAGTCACCTTCAAGGCAACCTGCATTTCAGCACGCACTATGTGTTTACTACCACAGCAGTCACTTCTTCACCGGAGCTTACCGCAGCTGGTGACCCCTGTTCCTTTGGGCACAGCATTCCCTGTCTCCACCTCCAGGGGTGCCTTGCACTTAGCATCAAGGGAAGCCCTCTTAGCACCTCGGCCTCTGATCAGGTACATGATAGGATTGCTGATCAGAAATACACCTTCTCTATGCTATATGCCCGATGCGAATAAACTCACATTCAGAACTCGACCACTTGGCATATTTCAAGGAGGGCATTCTAGTGTTGGGGGTGATTCTATTATCAGCCCAGATCCCCTATTTGATACATCACATCACCGACCTACCCATTCCTATGCATTTCTAAAACACTTCAAAAAAGCAATGCAGGCACACCATACAGGTAGATAGCTGGAGGGCACACAATGCAGGTAGATAGCTGGAGGGCATTACACGCCAACTACAAAGACTTCAGCTACTACTTTAAGGTCCATGATGTTTACGCACGAATTGACCTCCTGTTTGTGGACCATCATGTCTTGGAATCATTGTAAACCTCTACAATCGGGCCCATCACTATTTCTGACCATGCCCCAATTTCTGCTACATTCCTAATTCCGCAAGTATCGAAGAGGGAATGGTCTTGGCGACTAGACAAAACCACCTTGATGATGCCAATGTGGTTGCTAAGGTAACTGAAACCCTTACTCATTATTTTGCAGAACTCACTTCTGAGGAAGTGAGTGTGGGGGCATTATGGGAAGGACCCAAGGCAGTGGTGAAGAGTCAACTTATTTTTTTAGGCACCAAACTCAAGAGAGAAAGGCAAGTGGATTTTAACAGGATATTGACTGCTTTGTAGAGGGCAGAACTTTGATATAAGCATCATGGGGCACCTGAAGATCTTCAAACACTTACGAATCTTAGGGACCTTTTTTTCCGTGTCTTAGACAGGTGGGTCCATAGGCAGCTACATTTCCTGACTTATAAATACTATGAGCATGGCAACAAGTGTTGTAGGATGTTGGCCAGGGCTCTACAGAAGCGCAGAGCCACGGCTTACATACACAAACTACAGACCCCATCCACACCTCTAGGATTGCCTTGCTGTTTTGCGACTACATTGCTGATTTATACAACCTGGATGCCTCTTTTTCCTCAGAGGCCCGGGCCTTTAAGCTGGAACACATTCACAAATACTTAACATCTGTGGGACTACCGTTTTTGACCCTAGAATCTCCTATCACCCATACGGAGGTGGAAGTTTTAGTCAAATCATTGCCAAATGGTAAGAGCCCTGGCCCTGACGGATACGCCAAAGCCTATTACGCTACATTTTTACCATCTCTTCTATCCCCGATGTGCAGATACTTCAACTCGATTGCAAATGGTACTTTGATTCCTCCTGAGGCTTTACAAGCCCATATCACAGTACTTCCGAAAGATGGTAAGGACCATACTCTTCCTCAGAGTTACTGCCCTATCTCTACGCTGAACACAAACCTGAAAATATTCGCAAAAATCATTGCAAATAGGTTGAAGTATCTTCTCCCATCGGTGATTCACCCAGATCAGACAAGCATTATACATGGTAGAGAGGCTAGGGACAACTGCCTTAGGGCCATTCAGTTGATTCACTGGGCTCACACTTGTCAGACCCCTTTGCCATAACTCATCCTGTCTACTGAAGCTGAGAAGGCGTTTGACCAGGTGGACTAGTCATACCTCATTGCGGTATTAGAGCGTTAAGGTTAGCACCCGCATATGTGGATTTCAGCCCTATATACAGTATCTCACAAAAGTGAGCACACCCATCACATTTTTGTAAATATTTTATTATATCTTTTCATGTGACAACACTGAAGAAATGACACTTTGCTACAATGTAAAATAGTGAGCGTACAGCTTGTATAACAGTGTAAATTTGCTGTCTAAATGTCATAATGTCTAAACCACTGGCAACAAAAGTGAGTACACCCCTCAGTGAAAATGTCAAAATTGGGCCCAAAGTGTCAATATTTTGTGTGGTCACTATTAATTTCCAGCACTGCCTTAACCCACTTGGGCATGGAGTTCACCAGAGCTTCACAGGTTTCCACTGGAGTCCTCTTCCACTCCTCCATGAAGACATCACAGAGCTGGTGGATGTTAGAGACCTTGCGCTCCTCCACCTTCTATTTGAGGATGCCCCACAGCTGCTCAATAGGGTTTAGGTCTTAAGACATGCTTGGCCAGTCCAATCACCTCAGCTTCTTTAGCAAAGCAGTGGTCGTCTTGGAGGTGTGCTTGGGGTCGTTATCATGTTGGAATACTGCCATGCAGCCCAGTCCCTGAAGGGAGGGGATCATGCTCTGCTTCAGTATGTCACAGTACATGTTGGCATTCATGGTTCCCTCAATGAACTGTAGCTCCTTAGTTCCGGCAGCACTCATGCAGCCCCAGACCATGACACTCCCATCACCATGCTTGACTGTAGGCAAGACACACTTGTCTTTGTACTCCTCACCTAGTTGCCGCCACACATGCTTTACACCATCTGAACTAAATAAGTTTATCTTGGTCAGCAAACTGTTTGTGGGCTTTCTTGTGCATCATCTTTAGAAGAGGCTTCCTTCTGGGACGACAGCCATGCAGACCCTTTTGGTGCAGCCTGCTGCGTATGGTCTGAGCACTTACAGGCTGACCCCCCAACCCTTTAACCTTTGCAGCAATGCTGGCAGATACGTCTATTTCCCAAAGACAACCTCTGGATATGACGCTGAGCAAGTGCGCGAGGCCTGTTCTGAGTGGAACCTCTCCTGTTAAACCGCTGTATGGTCTTGGCCACCATGCTGCAGCTCAGGGTCTTGGCAATCATCTTATAGCCTAGGCCATCATTATGTAGAACAAGCATTCTTTTTTTCAGATCCTCAAAGTTCTTTGCCATGAGGTGCCATGATGAACTTCCAGTGACCAGTATGAGAGAGTGAGAGCGATAACACCAAATTTAACACACCTGCTCCCCATTCACACCCGAAACCTTGTAACACTATTGAGTCACATGACACTGGGGAAGGAAAATGGCTATTTGGGCCCAATTTGGACATTTTTACTTTGGGGTGTACTCACTTTTGTTGCCAGCAATTTAGACATTAATGTATGTGTGTTGGGTTATTTTGAGGGTACAGCAAATTTACACTGTTATACAAGCTGTACACTCACTACTTTACATTGTAGCAAAGTGTCATTTCTTCAGTGTTGTCACATGAAAAGATATAATAAAATATTTACAAAAATGTGAGGAGTGTACTTACTTTTGTGAGACACTGTATGTCAAACTGTTGTTTGTTGCTTTAGAAATGCTTTGACTTAGGGGGAATGATGTTCATATCTGCTATACTACTTTCGGTTTTGTTTTTCATGTTTAAAACCAAATAGATTACAAAAAAAAAAAAAAAAAAAAACAGACTGCAGCTGCCCCAGATATGTGTAAACCTGCTCCATTGCAAGAAACTCTGGTTCACATGTTATGTGAATCAGATGTGGTTCAAAATGCATCAGATTCGCATATATGTGAACTTAGTCTAAAGTGGCACTTCTGTTTTTCAAAAAGCAATATATTTTTTTGCTTATGAAACTTGGATTTATTTATAAAGACATTATATATCACAAGGGCTAAATCTATGTCAGTAGTGCATGTTCAAACCTTAATAACAAAAATAATACATGTTATTAGATTGTTACTCCAGAAGCATATAATGAGTTTGGCAATTCTAGAGAAATGCTTAAAAAATGCATTGCAATGTAACTAAACCCATTAGATTTTATTTGACTAAAATACAACAAAAACAAAAACAATTCAGATAACTAAAATATGACTAAAACTAAAACGGCATTTTCGTCAAAAGACGAATGCCTTGTACACACGCATCGATAGTTGGCCGTGAATTTTCGGGCAACGTCCGATCGGCCGATTTTCGGCTTGTTAGTATGATGCTTTCGACAACCGACTGCGACTTTTCGGCCGAACAAAATCTGGTGTGCAGGCTATAAAATTTTTGTTGGCAGTCAACAGAACGGCCGATTTTCCGTCAGTCAGTACAGATTTCGGCAGACAAAAATCTGATGAGCAAGACTGGGCATGCTCAGAGAAGAAAAAACACACGGAAAGTTAACCAGCACATGACATCACTTCTGAAGTTGGTTTTTGTTGGCCGAGAAAATTTGTGTGCAGTCTAGAGCACATTTCAACCAACACAACAACACTGGACAAAAGACGGCCGATCGGTCGGCCGATAATCATTGCGTGTGTATGAGGCTTAAGACTAAAACTAAATCTGAATCAAAATTTGATATCAAAATGAACACCGTTATGAACTATTGGCAACATCCCAAATTTCCTTTTATATTAAATCATTCCCATTATATAAGCATATGGATAAGTTTAACATAATTCAATATGTTAGTGGTGGGATGTGCTTTCAATATGTTAGTGGTGGGATGTGCTTTCACCTTTGCCTTTGGCAGCAAAGCACAAGGCTTCCACCGAAGAGTACTTTTTCATTCTTGCAGTGCTGTAGCAGTCACTAAATCTAGTCATTTTATTTGTGGCTGGAGGTGGGGAAAATCACTCCATCCTCATTCCACATAGCACATGCATGGTATAAAGAAAAACATTTTCTTGTATTTATGAATCCTTCTGTGAACAAACTGCTTTTCAGCTGCCAGATATGTCAGGCCACCAATATAAATGAGAAAGCAGAAGCTAAGGTAAATAAATATCGCTGTTATATTTTACAATGCAAATGTTTGTGCTGGAACTATCACGGAGAACAGAATAGTTAAACTTTGCTGAACATCTTGAGTCTGATTGTACAACTGCTGAACTACTGCTTAACAATGCCATAAAAATAAGAGCAGAAGAGTAAAATCTGGCAGGTGCATAGCAGCTCAGGAGAAAAGAAATATAGTGCTCTGTCTGGGCTCCAAAGAACAAAGTATTCCGCTGTCACATTTCATTTCCATCAATGCCTGCATCTATCTCTTGAACATATTCAAGTCGTTGACAGGGATATTGTGTCTATTTACTACTAGGCTCATGCTTATTTTGCTATTGGTCTCCCATAGCTCACCTTCCTTATAAATGTAGAACTAAGCACAATGGGGGAGGGGGGGGGGATTGACTAAAACTGGAGCACTCAGAATCTGGTGCAGCTGTGCATAGTAGCCAATCAGCTTCTAACTTCCGCTTCTTCAATTAAGCTTTGACTATAAAACCTAGAGACTGATTGGTTACTATGCACAGCTGCACCAGATATTGCGCCATGCACCTTTAGTGAACCCCCCACTGATTCTTGAATATACACATACAAGCCCAGACAATACAGTATGTGTATTAACATGGAGTAACTCTCAGCTCTTACTGTCCACATGTAAACAGCACAATGACCCCTGTCCTATTTCTGTTCACCCTTGGACTTAAAGTGGAAGTAAACTTCTATTGATTGTTTGTACCTATAGGTAAGTCTATAATAAGGCTTACCTATAGGTACTGTAAATATCTCCAAAATGTGCCGTTTCTTCAGAGCCCTGTGCCGTAACCAGCAGCTTCTGTGCACATGCATGGGAGTGAGGTCACGGGGCTTTGGCCAGTCGCACAGCCAAAGTCCGTGGACCTGGAAGGAAAACGGGTGATGATGGATGCGGCCTCCAGCGGTGACAACGAGGGCTTTATTTGCAGGTAAGTTTCACATAATGTGCTAGTATGCAATGCATACTAAAGCCCCGTACACACGTAGCGATTGTCGGCCGTAAATATTCGGCCGCCGAATGATCGGTCGATTGTAGGCTTGTTAGTATGATGCTTCCAACAGCCGACAGCGCATTTTCGGTCGAACAGAATCTGTCGTGCAGGCATTAAAATTTTTGTTGGCCGTCACCAGAACGGCCGATTGTTCGCCAGTCAGTACAGATTTCGGCCGACAGACAGCAGATTAACAAGACTGGGCATGCTCAGAAAAGAAAAAAGACAAGGAAAGTTTACCATCACATGACATCACTTCTGCAGTCGGCTGTTGTTGGCCGACAAAATTCATGTGCAGTCTTTTGCAGTTTTCAACAGACACGACAGCCCTGGACAAAAGACGGCCGATCGTTCGGCCGACGATCGGTGCGTGTGTACGGGGCTTTACACATTGTGCCTTTACTTTTGCAGTTTAGAAAAAAAAAAAAAAGCAGCACTTTACTTCCTCTTTAAATCCAAAAATTCACAAACTATTTTTTTTTTTTTATAGGTAGCAAATGATATCTGCACTGTAAAAAAATATTCCTAGTAAGGCTGCTTACACCAAGAAGCAGTATGTCTGTGCTTTTGTGAAAATATACAAAATAAAGGTGCAGTGCCTCAAAAATAAAATAGATAAAAAAAAAATGAATGAGAATGAAAAAAATTAATGAGATAAAAATAAATAAATAAATAAATGAATACTGCATGTTCAGACAAAAAAAGCTGAAATACTGACACAGTGTCCAATATTGTGACAAATGCAAAGCAATGACACCAGTGCTGATAAAGCAATTCTTTTTAGGCGTGCTTTCTCCCACCACCAACAAGTAAATTGCAGAATCAGCAAAGGGATTAGCTGCCATCACAGCAGCATAAATGCCCCAAACAGCATGATGATCAAACAGGGAACACTGCAGCATAGAGACTCCAAGCACTTCTTCTTTAGAAAGCCTTCAACTATGAGAGCAAGGGAAAGATTCCAATAGTGTAGTATTCATTGTTAAAACAAGTGTATAACAGATACCGGACAGTGAATCGATAAACTCACATCTAGAAGCTGCTTTCGACCTGGAATCGAGCAATGGAATGACGTTAGCACCAAAATCTCCCACCAACGTGTTTCGTCCATTGGGAAGTTATTAAGGGGTCATACACTATTGGAATCTTTCTCTGGCTCTCTGTGAGCTTTATTCCCTCATAGTTGGAGGTCACTGAAGCACTCCTAAGGAAAATTGCTGCATCAGCACTGGTGTCATTGCTTTGCATTTGTCACAATATTTGATACAATACCAGAATTTCAGCTTTATTGTTTGGACTTGGCTTTATATGCTTTACAATTCATTTTTGAGGCGCTGCATCCACATTTTGTATTTTTTTTTTATAGTGAACATCTACATTATATGATTATAGAAGTAAAGTGCACCAATAGGTGGCACAGCAGATAAAATAAGCAATAGTTGCTTTTCAATCCATCAAAACTTAGAACAGGGTATGTCTGAGCACTAGGAGAACTGAAAGGGGAAAATGAGTGGTTGCTATAATTAACAACAATTGATCTTCGTAGAGATATTTTTGTACTTAAGATCTCGTGTGTGGATCCTCCCCAGTGCTGCCAGTTGCAAGGGCTTGTTGCATCCTAATTTGATTTATTTAAAAAAAAAAAAAAAAAAAAGAAGTGTTAATTCGGGATGAATGTTGTGTAACTCTTGTGTGAAAAAGTTTACAATAGACCCCTTACTGTTTGATTGCACTTTGACTTTATTTATATAACTTCAATTAAAAGTACAAGGGGACATTAAGGATTCAAAATACGTTTTTCAAAGAGGGCAAACAACTGGTAGTCAGTTGTTAGTGTTCTTATTTTAATATTTTATACATTATAATTTCTGCAGCATAAGGTAGGGGATACATGCCCCCCAGGGATTTCCCCTCTATTACTGTGGTGAGGACAACCCAACATTTTTTTTTTTTTTACTTTCACATTTGATGATAATGGTAAATAAGGCAAATAAACAGGTTGAATGTCCCTAATGGGGGCTCATACAGCAGTAAAAACAGGTGGACAGGTATTCTAATCCCTCTCCACTCCATTTAGTTATACGTAAGACACACTCTTAAGAATGTGGTTTAGTCATCCCAGACATGTTAAATAAAGAAAATCAGTATCTCCAGCAAGAATAAACCTTGTCTCAAAAATAGCCTTTATTTCAATACATTTTATTGCTTCCCAGGACTGTAAGATTTAAAAGATGGGGAATATATATGGGAGAGATTATTAACATTCTATATAGTCACATAGACCTGACATTTTATATACACTATTCTCAAAGTCTATAAAAAAAAAAGAAATGCGTGTCACTATACACTATATGACAAAGCTAAGCTTCAAAACATAACTGAAGCTACTGTCTTTTACAATATGCTCACAGCAATCCGCCCAAAATCAATTATTGGATTTCTTTTTTACTGTTGCTATAAAAAAAATCTTACCTCAAGCCATTCCAGAAATTCAGCTATCTCTAGACCAATAAATCGAGTATTTTGCACAGCAACTGCATAGTGTACATGGGCAGAGGTTAGCCAGTTAGCAATGATTACATTAATTTGCTTTTTACTTGACTTAAATGTAGCTGCCATCTTTGGGATCCAGGGTTCCAAGTAACCATCAATCTAAAATTGTTAGAACATATTAATAAATTATATATATTATTTATATATAAATATAGTATAAACATAACATATATATAAACATTTTTTTTTGCACCATACATATTATAAACTCGAGTTTTAATGTTGTGCTGTCTAGATGTATTCTATTATGTGACATAAATATTTTGGATTATATGTGTAGACGGCAAAAGTGATATACGGTGTTACTATTACAATTTTCTTGATACTTAATTGATTTTTCAGCAGGAAAAAACATTTAGATTCTTTGCATATATACATTCTACATGCTGACATGAATGAATTTTGCCTGCAGTTCATAATGAAGCATATGGCATGTATTTGCATTTATTGCAAATGAGCCCCAAGGCTAATTATCTGAGAGATTGCAAGAAGATTTGGGATAGTCTTATGCACAGCCAGAGGAAGTGTCAAGTTAAGTGCATATGTCAGCATGATTTTATGTTTACGTACATTTTTTGTAGTATGTATGCTTATGTCCCCTTCTTTTGTGCTTTTTTTAGTTGACATCCTCCAGACACGGTGGAAGTCCCTGTGTAACCAACCACATGCGTACAGATCTAAATAAAGAAATGGAAGCACAGCGGAATGGAGCCCCAAGCACAATCAGGCAACACACTATGGCTGTGAATCTTGGTTCCTGAGGGAGTTCAGGGCATCTAGAGCGTAAATTATTTCATTTATTTTTTGCTGGGGGAAGGGGTTGTGACCGTGTGTTTTTTAAATATATCTTTTTATTAATTTTAGAACAATGTTTAGCATTTTTGTATTGTTTACATTTTTTTTTACATTTTACATTTTTGGATAAAAAAATGTCCTTTTTTCAAATTTTTTAAATATTTTTTTCTAAAAACAATTTTTTTTTTTTTTAATTTATACAATTTTTTTTTCACATTTTACCATGAGCTGAGGCAAGAGATAACCACACAAGTGGAAAAGAGAATAATTGAGCTACTTAGGGATATTAGGTAAGAGAGAAGAAAGAATGTTGTTTTACACGACCTGAGTTTAGCCCCGTACACACGTACCGATTGTCGGCCGTAAATATTCGGCCGACTACCGATCGGCCGATTGTAGGCTTGTTAGTATGATGCTTCCGACAGACGACAGCGCATTTTCGGCAGAAACAGAATCTGTTGTGCAGGCATTAAAATTTTTGCTGGCCAACACCAGAACGGCCGATTGTTCGCCAGTCAGTACAGATTTCGGCCGACAGACAGCAGATTAGCAAGACTGGGCATGCTCAGAAAAGAAAAAAGACAAGGAAAGTTAACCATCACATGACATCACTTCTGCAGTCGGCTGTTGTTGGCCGACAAAATTCGTGTGCAGTCTTTTGCAGTTTTCAACAGACACGACAGCCCTGGACAAAAGACGGCCGATCGTTCGGCCGACGATCAGTACATGTGTACGGGGCTTTACATTCTGCCATAGATTATATGTGCTTCTTGGGAAACTCACGGCCCACACATGCTTTAATCTGCTAGTGTGGCATGTCCCCCTTCTTCATTCCACCAATCCACACCACCTCCATGCCTGACCCCACCTTCATATCATCCTTATCCCATCATGGATCCCTCCCAATTTTCATCTTCCTACCCTATTTATCATCCACTTTAATTTTATTTTTTAAGACACCTTTTTTTTTACCCTTTGGCCAATTTATGGCTTTTTTTATTTGGCAAATGTTGTAGCCACATTTTATATAAATGCGTTTTTGCGTTTCATCTCTTTTATCTGGAGGAGGGGTTTTATCAGCTAAGCACACCCCCTTTCCCGCATGCATGAGCTAAGGGCAGATGGATTCTAGGAAGTAAATGCTACATGAATCATTTGCCCTTGCTTAAATAGCCACAGCTAGAAATGCTAGGGGGGTTGTTCTCCAAAGTGACTTCTCAACAAAATAAAGCATGGGGGCATGAATGGTTGGGTAAGTTTGCTTTAATATTTAAGAATGAATTAAATAGGATTTTCAGTTAGTATATATACAGTGGGTATAAAAAAGAATCACCCCCTTTAAAATAATATTCACATTTTCTTGCTTTGCAGCTTGAACTGAAGACAGACACATTTTGTTTAGCCTCTTGTATAGATACATTTTTGGTTTGTATTTAACTAAGTGCAACTTATAACATCCAAGTGAAAGATATAACACCAACATGTCAGAAGCAAAAAAAAAAAATCTAAAACAGAATCACTAAGTTGGAAAAAGGATCACTCCCATGTGTCAGTGTTTTCTTGAACCACCTTTTGCTTTAATTAAAGCCTTTAGTCTGTTGGGATAGTTCTCTACTAACTTTGCACATCTAGACTTTGCAATCTTTGCCCACTCTTCTTTGCATACCTGCTCAATTTTTGTTCCGGGCTGAAAAAAAGAGCCTTCCTCCCTCCCTCCCTCGGCGATGTGTGGCCGAGCCATCTACCCCCCATGCTAAGCCGCCCTAGCCCCAGCCCCGCACTCACCGGACATTAGACAACAGACGCTTAGGACGGCATCTGGAAAGACCCAAGGCCGGCGGCTCCAAGCTCCAAGTCCCTGAAGCCAGAGCTAGAGAGGAGACCTGGTGGAAATATCGCGAGACGCCGGGAGGCAACGTGAGCCCGGAGCTCGGCACCTGGGAGCATAGCGTCCTCACAACGAGGAACCCGGACCGGCTCGCACGGTATACCCGCCGCACAGTGGTACGGAGCGGAGCAAGGAGGGGGACCAGCGTACTGGTTTGTTTGAGCCTGGAGAGAAGGAGCAGGAGTGAGAAAAGCAGCCACCGGGCTGGTCGGACGGACAGTATGAGGACTGGAGGAGGTGAGAGGGGAAACCCCCCCCCATAAAGTTTAACAAACTTGTTGATTGGTATTAAATCCTGAATTTTGCCCCTGATCTAATCTGAAGAGAAGATAGATTTGCTTAAGTAAAGTGAAACTGGACAGGGGTGAAGAGGAGGTTATTGAGCGCTGAATTTAAAATAAAAAAGGCATTCATTTCTGGGCTTCAGGTGTCTCTAAATGGGATGATTGGAAGACATCTTTTTTTTTTTCCTCTGTGGAATATCTTTATCCTTGCCCTAAGTTAACGAAGGAGAAGAGTCCTATATCAGAATATTGGCGCACTTAATGACAAAATAAGCAGGAGTTTACTAATGCAGTTGTAATTTAGTGCCCTATAAACATTGGACAATGAAGCCTGAATAAATAAACACTGGTACATATTCCCAAGTAAAATTAAAATCAGCGGCAGTGCGCAGAAGAAAGTAAAGTAAACTTAAAATGAAAAATAAAACAGCAAAAGATAGTGGAGAAAAATCTGTTAAAATAAGCGCAAGCCCAGGGACTATTAAAAAATATATGACGTCAGATGTAACAGGGGAAAATGTAAACGGAGAAAGACAGGCAGGAACTAAACTAAAGCAAGATGTGGAGAGCAATAAAAAGACCCGAAATCAGAAAACATTGGGGACAAATGGGAGGAGAGCCCCAATCTTTCAAAAGATAGTGTGCAGATAGACAGAGACTCTGAGGTAGGAGGAGAAGAAGACTACAGAGTTAAAGACCAACTGCCTACAAAATCTGAAATGCGGGAGATGTTTGCAAAATTGGAGCAGTCTATTAAAATAGAGATGGCAACCTTATATGGAGACTTAGGGCAAATCCTGATAAGAGTAGAGGAACAGAAGGAAAAACAGATAGACATGGAAAAGAGATGAAATCACTTTGAGATCAAATGAAGAAAACACAGGTAGTACAAAGAAACATCTTATATAAATTAGAAAATTAGAAGATCAAGAAAATAGAGAAATAAGAAAAAATCTAAGAATTTGGGGCCTGCCTGAGACTGGGAAGGAAGAAAAACTGGAAGAAATGATCGAAACAGTGTTTAATCCCCTTTTAGGAAGAGAGATAACAGACAAAATAGAAATTGAAAGAGCTCATAGGATCAGGAAGCTACAGAATCTACCAAAAGATACAACAAGGGATGTCATTGTCAGGTTCCATAAGTATGAAGTAAGAGCAACAATTTGGGAAAAAATGAAAAATAGACCCCCTTTAAAATATAAGGACATAGATCTACAGGTGTTCGCAGATCTTTCACAAGAGACTTTAGCAAGGAAACGGACATTGAAACCACTGGTTGACTTAATGAAACAACAAAACATTCAATACTTTTGGGGGTACCCAGCATGCTTTGGAGCCCGAAAAGATGTGATGATAGTTAAACTAAGATTTCCGGAAGAATTGTAGGAGTTCTGTGAGAGACTGGAAATACCTTTATTAGAGATCCCGGGATGGACAGACTTGGGTAGAAATGGAACGGAAGAAGAAGAAGAAGTAGATGAGTGGCATTTAATGACCAAGAAGAGTTTAAATACCAAGAAGAAATCTAGAAACTGATGTTTTGGTTCTGACTGGGGGGGGGGGTATGGAGGGGATGGGAGTGAATGGGGGAGGGCAGGGGTGGAGAGAGAGAAGAGGGTTAGCAGGAGAACGGATGGACCCTGGGAGATCGAGCAGCTCGCCGACCCCGCACCACTTAGAGGGAGCGGGGAGGTCCGACGGTCAGGGTCAGAGCCCAACCCCAGGGAGGATAGCTGATTGAAGGGGGAAGGGAGATATTAGCCAGTTGGTCCCAAAGAGATAGGGGCCAGAAACCCAGTCTTTCCAATGCTGAAGAAAAGAGGGATATGGGAAGAGGGGGGAGAGGGGGGGAGAGAAGGGGGAGGGGAGGGAGAGGGGGAAAAGAATTTCTCTTGGTTTCTTAGGTGGATACCTCCTTTACCACTTCTGACATGGGAGAACATGACCTCTCTTAGCTGTCCCAGCCTTTGGGCTATATTACAGAGGTATAGTATAGGAGGTGGAAGAAGGAGGACCTGGTCTGTAGCTAGATGACAGTATTACATTTTGTAACTCACTGTAACGCTCTGGGGTTTGATTTAGTGAACTGGATTTGCAGCTGCAGAATTTCCACTCAGTAGTCTTGTAGAGATGTGTTGAATCACCTTATCCAACTCTCCTGACTCATCATAGTGGCTCAGCCCACTTCAGTATGCACATACACAAAAACTCAGATAAGATGTTGCTGGAGTGATAGATATCTATGCAATAGTATTGAGGTGATATACTGAAGGAATAGGCTTGAGTAGTGATAGCAATTAATGATAGGCACTCAGGTAGTAATGTTGCAGGAGCGATAGCAGATGGTGATAGATAGTATGCAGGAGGGTTAGCAACCATGTACAAGTAACAGGTGGTAGGGGATAGCAGATGAAGTGTACAGGAGATGCTAAGTTAATGCAAGGATATAAGTTACAGGTGGTAGTAGGCTCAAGAGCTAGCAATCTAGGTAACGATGCAGGTGATAGATATTGTAGTGCATATATCCTAGAGTTTAGCAACAGTTCTTAGTATGCAAGAATAGATAGCATGTGACTTGATAGGAAGGGATCCCCTGCGGGGTACTTATCACTAGCTGGTAAGCGAGGTAAAGGATCAGGTAGCGAGGTAAAGGATCAGGTAGCGAGGCTCCGGTCAATCCAGGTATAGGAAGATAGCTGGAGGATTCGGCAGCGTCAGACAGGGATGTATAACGAGCGGTTGCACGAACACCTTGTGAGTGCACAGCGTCGGTTGAAATAGCCGCTCAGAGCGGCGCCTAGTGATGACGTCATCAGATGTTAAAGAGACATGCAGCTATATGCGTTCCACCTACCTGAATGGTGGAACGCAATGCGGAATTAAGAGGCTAGAAAGGTACTGAAAGTACCAGGATCTTACACTGACCGGAAAAAAGACAGAAAATGTTAAGGGAAGTTAAATACATGAGGGCAGATATAGTATTCCTACAGGAGACCCATATTATGCACTCATCCAATACTAGGTTATATGCTAAAGAATACCCCGTATGGTTCTATGCAGATTCTATAACTAAAAAAATCAAAAGGAGTGGCCATTGGACTAGCCGGGGGAGTCAGATTCACCTTGGAAGAAAGGATGACGGACCCGGAAGGGAGATTCCTTTTTTTGAAGGGGAAACTGTTTGATAGAGAGGTCACTCTGGACAATGTATATTATATTGCCCAACTGATAAACCATTGAGTTACCTAGGGAAGATAATTGGGAAGTTAATGGAATATAAAAATGGATACGTAATAATGGCGGGGGATTTTAACACCGTCCTAGACCCAGAGAAGGATAGTACGTCACGTGCACATAGGAGCAAAATAACACACCTGAGGATGATAAAAAGGAAACTATATCAATGCCAATTGTCGGACATATGGAGAGTGTTACACCCAAAAGAACGGGATTATACATTTTGGTCCCCTGTGCATGGGACGTATTCAAGGATCGACTATACGATGATCAAACATAGACTGATAGAATCAGTGATGGAGGTGAAAATTGGGATTAAAACCTGGTCAGACCATGCCCCAGTCAGTATGAGATTGAAAATATCAGGGGGACAATCTAAAATAAGCCCATGGAGAATAAATGAGGAGCTAATAAGAGATAAAAACTGGGGAGAAGAAATAAAAAAAGAACTGGAATTGTACTTCCAATTAAATGAGACAGAAGGGACCCCAAAAGATATCCTCTGGGAGACACATAAAGCGTATATTTGGAGAATTCTAAAATCCAAAGGCACACAAAGGAAAAAGGAGAAAATTGCAAATAAAAATAGGTTAATTAAAGAGAACCATGAACTAGAGCAAAGCCATAAAAGATTGCAGGATGGAGAAATACATCATGAATTTGTAATGAAGAGAGACGAACTAAAAGAGTTGTCGGAGCAAGAGAACAGGCAGGTGGTCAATAGAATAGTTAAGGAAAGATACCAGTGGAGCAACAAGATGGGGAAAAATCTGGCGAGGATCTTAAAAAAAAGAAAGCGATTAACTTTATTGAGAAGATAAGGGGTAAAAGTGGAGAAATAGCACACTCAATGACCGAAATCGCGAAAGTGTTTCAAGAGTATTAAGGAAGGTTATATGAGGTAGAAAGGGGTAATAAGAAGGAAAATGGAGAGAATAGAGCTGAGAAGATTATTTCTCATTTGAGAGAGGCAAAGCTCCCCAAGGTCCAGATCGAAAAATTAGAACAGCTGGAAGCCCCGATTTCGGAGGAGGAAGTTGGGATAGCTTTAAAAACCACAACATCAGGAAAAAGTCCGGGGCCAGATGGGTTTACAGTGAACTACTATAAAAGGTATAAAGATCTGTTGATACCCAAATTGAAAGGATATAAAAATGGATTGGGGCAACAGTATGAGATGAGCAAAGATGCCCTTTTGGCCTCTATTACTGTTATACTAAAAGAAGAAAAAAGATGCTATAATGTGCTCTAGCTATAGACCCATCTCGCTCTTAAATGCAGATGTAAAACTCTTTACAAAAGTATTAGCAACAAGGATAAAAAAACTGACGACGGAATGGGTCAACAACGACCAGGTGGGCTTTATCCCTGGGAGACTGGGCAGGGATAATGGAGTAAGGACAATTCTTTTGATGCAGCAGATGGCTAGGAGTGAATCCCAAGGGTTGATACTGTCAATAGATGCCGAAAAAGCATTCAACAGAGTCAACTGGGAATTTATGCTATGAACCCTGGAAGAATTAGGAATTGGGAGAAGGATGACGATGTGGATAAAACATTATATAGCCAACCAACTGCCAGAGTAAAAATAAATGGGACCTACTCAGAACCATTTAAAATGTATAATGGAACGAGGCAGGGGTGTCCCCTCTCGCTGATATTGTTTGTTCTCTCGCTGGAACCCCTCCTGGCAACAATTAGGGGGAGTCCGGATGTGAGAGGAGCAAAAGTTGGGGATGTGGAGCATAGGGTCGCCGCCTTTGCTGACGACGTTTTGCTATACATCTCCAACCCTAGAATATCTTTACCAAACTTGATGAAAATTATGAAAAATTACGGGGAGTTATCAAATTTAAAAATTTTAATTTGAAGGAGCCTTAAAACAGGAATTACCCTTTGTATGTAAAAAATCTGAATTAAATTACCTAGGAGTAAAATTAACAGTGTCACCAGAGAAATTGTAAAGAATGAATTATATCCCACTGTTAAATGAAATAAGGATAGAATTAAATAAACTGACAACTAGGGCTTTGTCATGGATAGGAAGAATAAACATCATAAAAATGTCAATCCTTCCAAAAATTACCTATAAATATCAAATGTTACCTATACCAATCCCCCAAACATATTTTAAGACCCTAAAATCTTTAATAACAAGATTTATATGGAAAAAAGAAAAAACAAGAATACATTACGCAGTATTAAACGAAAGGTAAAAAACAGGGAGGACTAGCGGTTCCGGACTTTAAAAAATATTATCACGCGACATTACTTTCACGGGTTATAGAATGGGGAAAGGGAAAAAGTGATAAAAGTTGGGTAAAAATAGAATGCACTTTAAGTAAAACACATTGAGGAAAAACCATATGGATTTCTCCACATTATAGAAATCTAAATACACAGACAGATATAGTTACACGTCAGGCACTTAAAATTTGGGATCTTAATCACAAAAAAGAAAAATGGAAACATAATTCACCATTGATCCCTCTGAGAGACACGGATTTCTTTCTGCCAGGACAAGGAAAGATATATGGAAATTGGATAAAAGAGGACGATACACGATTAAAGGATATTTTAGATAGGGGAAAAATTTGCACTAGAGAGGAGTTGCAGCAAAAAAAATGGAAAATAGATGAATGGCGATACTGCCAGTTGAAACATTTTGTGGCTTCATTGCCACTTTCATTAAAATAAAAAAAAAAGAGTTACTGCCTTTTGAGCAAATATGCGCCTCTGAAGGGGAAACAAAAGCATATCAAATATATTAAAAATTTTGGTGACAGCGATGGCCCCGGCAGTACCGCCATTCATAGATAAATGGGTAAGGGAACTAGGACCACAGGGTGAGGACTTTCCTTTAGAAAAAAGTATGAGGTTGATACACAATTCTGCAGTCGATATGAATACTGCAGAAATGAATTATAAATGCATTTAAAGATGGTATAATACCCCAGATAAAATACACAATTATCAGAGGGGGGAATCAAAATATTGCTGGAGGGGATGCAAGGAAGTAGGTACAATGACACATATATGGTGGGAATGTCTGAAAATAAAAAAGTATTGGAAGTAAATAATAGCCCAAATAAAAAAGATCTCAAGTATGGAAGTCCTGGAAGAGTCATGGTTTTGTTTATTTCACGGCACTAAGAGTTCAATAAAACACTATAAAACAACATTGATCCCACATTTTATGAATGCGGCAAAAGGTCTGATTCCTCTATACTGGCGGAAGGAAGATGCCCCGATGGTTGGAGATTGGATCAAAAGGGTAGAAAAAATAAGAACTATGGAATATTTAAGAATTGATGGAGAGGATGATTCAGGGGACTGGGTAAATATCTGGGAAGAATGGAGTGAGTTCAAGAAAACAAGGGAATGTACTAGATTGAGAGAGGGAGAAGAGGAGGAAAACTAGAGAGATTCCGAGGGAGGGAGAGGGAGATGGGGGGAAGAGGGGAGGGAAGGGAAAAAAAAAACAGGGAAAGATTGTAAATTGTATTTGTATGGCTATTTATGGATTTGTATTTTTGAAAAATGAATAAACAAATTTAAAAAAAAAAATTCTGGGCTCTAAGCTATGCAAGGATATTCACCCTTTTCTCCTTCAACCACTGTGTGGTCATTTTTGCTGTGTGCTTTGGGTCATTGTCATGTTGGAAGGTGAACATTTTTTCCCATTGTAAACTTTCTGGCAGAGGGCAGCAGATTTTTCTCAAGAATCTGACTGTATTTTCCTCCAAAACAGGATATTACCCCCTCTATGTTTTACTGAAGGAATGCTGTTATTTGGATGGTGAGTTGTATTGTATTGATAGACATATCGTTTGGTCTTGAGGCCAAATAATTTATTTTTAGTCTTATTTGACCAGAACATCTTTTTCCATATGGCCTCAGAATATTCAAGGTGTGTTTTGGCAAAGCTCAGTTGTGTTTGCATGTGACCTTTCTTGAGAAGTGGCTTTTTTCTTGAAACATTCTCAGACAAGCCACATGAGCACATAGCTCAATGACAGCAAAGGTGTCCAGTGCGTCCCCTCACCAATATTTCAACAGTACAAATAAATGGCCAGCTTTGCCCTTCTATGTGCTCCTTACTGCAAAGGTCAGCTATAGGTGAGGGCGGTGGTCATTTGTTTGGAATGTTGGAATATTGATGAGGGAACGCACTGGACACGTTTGCTGCCATAGTGTTGGGTGTCCAGTGTGCCCATGTGCCATTAAGGAGGGGTGGGCTCCCTCCAGGCTTACCTTCCCTCTGCCTATCTATTATAATGCATGTGCTTCCACTGTGGAGGCTCTCAACATTTGGAGTTAGGACTACAAAAATGACCGGGGTGCCTTGACGGGGCTCTGTAGCTTATGCATGTATTTGCAAATGTGTGAAAATGAAACCCCTGTTTTTAATGCATACTGTTAGACAGGATACGTTGGTTGGTTACAGGCTGGTCGGTAAGTTGAGCTGGGAATTTTCTTTGGTTTTGTTTTGATTACCTATACCTGATTGAGTTTACAAGTCATTTTTAGGAGGGGGATGATCCTTTTTCCAACTCAGTGATTCTGTTTTAGATTTTTTAAATTTTTTTCTGACATGTTGATGTTATATCTTTCACTTGGATGTTATAAGCTGCACTAAGCAAATACAGCTGGATAAAACAAAAACTTAATTTCAGGCTGTAAAGCAACAAAATATGATTTTTTTTTTTTTTTAACACAAAAAGGTGCTTTATTGAAATAATTAAAACACAACAGAAATTATTTCAGCATACATTCGTAAACTTATATAGTGCAATACAGGGTGTTTATAAGTAATCCGGGGGTGTACATTTAAATAGGGTATGGATGTATAGTATCAGGGATGTCCCCGGATTTTTTTTTTTTTAAAGGGGGCTAATTCTTTTCTATACCCACTATATGTAACACATTTCTTTATTTCACAAAAAAACACACAAAAATAATGAAAATCAAAAAACATTTGAAATTTGAATTCATTGAATACTTCCATCAGCTCCTCTCTCACAGTTATTACCTTTTGTACCACTTGCCCTGCCCTAATAGATTGTAAGATCTTATGAACTTGCATTGTAACTATACTGTCTCCCTTTATATATATATATATATATATATATATACACATATACTTATCGTAAAATGCTGTGCAAACTGTTGGCGCTATACAGTATAAATCCACAATACAAGATGGACACATTCTAATGTCAGTTTCGGTAATAATTTGCAAATGAATTCAAATATGAATGAACAATATAATATTTTAATCTTTACCAGAAATTAACAATCCAAGTTCATGAATGAGCGCCGGTTCACATGTATGCGATGACAGACATCGCATGTGATTCGCAGTGCACTGCTCTAAAAATTACATGTGATGTCTGTGCGATGCAAATTCAGCCATACAGATTGTATGGCCGAATTTGCATCGGATTTGGACACAACTCACACAGGACCCTTTTTTTGGTCCGCACCAGAATTGGATTGCATGGCTGTTCACACCTATGCAATCTGATTCATGTCCGAACTGACAGTTTGCACTACGATATGCAAACTGATCTGGGGGTGTCGTTAACTTTGTATTGACACTCCCAGTGATTTGATAATGGAAAATTCTGCACTAATATAGATTATTCAAATTGTGTGAGTGACACCCCCAGTGATTTGCATATGGCAGTGTGAACTGCCTGCGAGTTGAATGCGATGTGGGAACCAGCAGTGGATTCGCAGGGTTCCCGCATCGCATATGTTTAAACCGGGACTTAGTCTTGGATACGTGAAGTGGACATTATTTTGATTAGTTGGTAATGTGAGTTCTAGGCCTGACCCAGTAACCTGGTTAAATACCAGCCCGGATAGCGACCATACCTCCCAAATGCAAGTGTGCATTATGAAATATCAATGCCCAGGCAAATGCCAAGTTTGTTGACATAAGTATGTATTCCTTGAACTAGATGTTACATCTATGTACTACCAGGTTGGTAACTAAATCCTGACATTCTCACTTGCTAGGACCATATCCATGTATGCATACAAATACCCAAATGTCTCATATTCCAATTCAAAGAAACTTTGCATTAGTGGTAAATAAAGCATTGTCCATACAAGTATATAAACCAGTTGGATATCACTCCTATGCCAGCAGGTGTCAGAAGTCCCATGTCTCCGTTACTAGTGATGGTGTCTGCAGGGGGACCAAGAAAGTGTACTGATGCTTCCTATCAGCATCCTCACTGCCAGCACATGTGTCATGTAGCATACCCTTACTGGTTCTTAATGGCAGTCTTCCTTTTTCCAGTTGAAGTGTTTTACAGGGGATTATTGAAAAATGTTATTAGGACAAATCCAGCTACTTGCACTAGTCGCATTTAAAAAAAAAGTGTTGCTTTTATTCCTGTATGGAGCTCAGCATTAAAGCTGAACTCCAGGGTAAACATATATCGTCTTATTCCAAGAGGTGTTTGTATTCTTACTTGAATCTTGGTACCCTTTGTGAATTTCTTTCAAATATGTGCAGTAATCTAGCATGAAACAACTCCCACACTTCTTTTCATAAAGAGCAGTCCCTGCTGCTCTCTCATTGGGCCAGGTGACTGCTCATGCACCCCCCTGGAGTTTTCTGCAGGAAACCTATATTGGGATGTCCTTCATCCCTCCCACAGCTTTGCTCTGTGCACAGGCTATGCACAATCGTGCTAATGTCTCCACTTATTTTACAAGGTGATATCTCAGTTTTCAAATGTAAACAAAATGAATTTATAACTTTTGTGGTAAAGGTAAAGGTTTACCCCCTTCATGACCAGGCCATTTTTTGTGAATTGTGTAAATTTAACTGACAATTGTGCGGTCGTGCAACACTGTACCCAAATAAAATCGATGTCCTTTTTCCCCCCCCCACAAATAGAGATTTCTTATGGTGGTATTTGATCCCCTCTGTGATTGTTTTTATTTTTTTTTGCGCTATAAACAAAAAAAACAAAAAAACAACAATTTTGAAATAAAAAAACATTTTTTTACGTTCTGTCATAAAACATATACAATAAAAAAAATGTAAAAAAATCTAATTTCTTCATCAGTTTAGCCTAATATGTATTCTGCTACATGTTTGTGGTAAAAAGTGCTACAAAATATGCACTGTCATTGCACTAATGACATGGGCAGGGAAGGGATTAACATCAGGGGCAGTCAAAGGGTTAAATATGCTCCTAGGGAGTGCTTTCTAACTGCGAGAGGGGGTCGTGCTTTGGTTTGAGAAGACAGAGATCTGTGTTCCTGCTTAGCAGAAACACAAAATCTCTGTCTCCCCTACAAGCAGAATGACGATCTGCCTCTCTTGGGAACGATTAGCAGGTCCTGGCGGAAATCCGATCCACTTGATCTGGTGATTTGCTCCTGCTGTGTCGCCCTGTGATTTCACGCAGGAGAGCTGCGATCAATCAGTATATATATGTGGGGAGGTCAGCAAGTGGATAAATACAAGTTGATGTGCCTTGAGTTCAGCTTTAAGTAATAGTATAGATGTAGTTCGAAATACTTACCGACCATCCATGAATTATCATAACGAGAGGAAAGGAAGCATTAAAGCCACATTTCTCCAGAGTTTCTGACTGAAGTGTAACAATCTGACACGTATTTTTTTGGTCTCCTTCTTCATTGTATAATAGGAACTTGGTCTGTACATTGCGTGGGTCCCTTTGACTTTGCAAAGCTCTTCGAAGTTCCTCCTTATATCCTACAAAACATCAAACAAAACATTTCCATTACAGTGGAACTATGACTTCGCATTGTGCCTTATTATAAGTGCATCTACACCTCCAGTTCTCCCCTAGTCCCTCTGCAAAGTCCCTTCTAATACCGGTTCGAGCCAGTGAAGTTAAAGCGTAACTCCACTTTTGGTGAGAAAAAAACATTCCCCTCTTGGTGATCTCTGTACATTGCAAGGATTTTAACAAACTTTGTTGCAAATTTCTACATTTGTTATTCTTAAGAAATCATTCTTTGTGTCTCAGTGCCTCTGTGCTAAGTGGGTCAAATGGGAGTGGTTTCATAATTATCTATCAGCCGTGGCAGCTGCAGGGCTCTAATGAGGGAAGCTGCTGGGCCTGCATCCCTTTAGATGTGTTCTTATTGGGAGTATCTCACCAAAAATGAATTTTTTTTTGCAGGGGATGCCAGAAATCTGACTTGTATCTTAGGCAGACTTCTGGGAAAATTGGTGAGCCAATCACACAAGCAGATAATTAGGATTCTGGGGTGTGGTCAGTATACATTCTGTGTACAGAACAGCTCCAGGTAGTCATATTGCATTGCATTTTCAGAAAATTACAACAGCTGCAGTTTGAAAAGGAAAATGTTTTAATAACATTCAATTACAATATGATTTGTGTCGCAATTGTATACGCTATATTGTTTTTTCTTTATTTGTTTTTTTTTTCCCCCCACAAAAGTGGAGTTACACTTTAACCTACTGCATCTTCCTGTGATGGTGTGGAAACGATGCTGCACTGCTCCTGAATTCACAGCGGAAGTACTGCTCTCATGTAGACTGTGTGCTGTGCAGGGATTGCGGCTCTTGGCATTGTCCCTGCTGATTCACAAGCTCATCAATCAGCACCCGGGCACATCTAATACTGTCCATTGCTTTCTGGACTGACAACATTGCCTCTGTTGCTGAAACCCTGGACTGTGATCTGCAGTGTCTGGGAAGGGAGTGTGTGAGACAAAAATAAAGGTGGATTTGGCTCAGTCAGGGAAGATAAAGGAAGTTTTTAATTTACCTTACTTTAAGGCCCCTTTCACGCTGTAGAGTCCGTTGACGGACTCCGTTTTTCTCAGCGAGGGATCGATCCGCCGATCCCCTGCTGAGCAGGCGGATGGCAGCTGTGTGCGGAGCCAAAGCTCTCAGTTACCCACTGTTCTCTATGGGGGAATCGGATGAGAACGGACCGTCTGTTTGCTCTCATCTGATCCCATCTGATCCGATCCGCTGGAAGGATGGAAAATAGGGTTTCCATCCGTTGAGATTTGATGCATCGGATCGGATGTCAGCGGACATGTCTCCGTTGACATCCGATGCCCCATAGAGATGCATTGGTCATCCGTTCAGATCTGCCTGAAAAACGGGTGTGAAAGGGGCCTAAGTGTCGCTTGGTAACTTTATTTACTACTTGTCTAGACTATAATACAGGAGCCTTTAGTGCTGCCCATACACAGTATTTGGCTAATTAAACAGGCAGAAAAAAGTGTCCTTTCAAGTTAAAAGAAACATTGCACATCTGCAATATCTTATTTTCTCTATTAATGTTAAGGACACATTCCTAATAAATCAACTTTTGATCAATTATCTTGAGACTCTGCCCAGCTGACATAAGTCAGACAGGATTGAACAGTTACAGGGTGGGCTATGTATCATTCTGCAAACTTTTAAATATTACCCAAAACCTTTAAAGTATACCAAGAAAATATGCCTTGAATTTCTGTGTCAGTCTGCATAAAACAGTTATGCTTGGCAAAATGAAAAGTTAAAGACTAAAGAACTAAAGTTAAAGACTAAATACTGTGCTTACTAAAAGACTGAGGTGTTATGACCCAAGACGTAAAATAAATTACAGACCAGCTTGGGGCTTAACATCAGAAACCCACAAAATATATTGATGGAAATGTGTCCTTATTTTACTTGACTCTCAACCAAAACCCTTTCCACCACATCTGCAGACATGCTTTCTGGCCTATATTTTTTTTCCCTTCTGTTATTTAACCACTTTAAGACCAGAAGGTTTTGCCCCCTTAATGACCAGGCCCTATTTTGCAATTCGGCACTCTGTTATTTTAACGGACAATTGCACGGTCGTGCAACGCTGTACCCAAATAAATTTGATGTCCTTTATTTCCCACAAATAGAGCTTTCTATTGGTGGTATTTGATCACCTGTGCGATTTTTATTTTTTGTGCTATAAACAAAAAAAGAGCGAAAATTCTGAAAAAAAAAAAACAATATTTTTCACATTCTGCTATATGACATTTAAAAAAAAAAAAAAAAAAAAGTAAAAATCGAAATTTTTTAACATTTTAGGCCAATTTGTTTTCCGCTACATATTTTTGGCAAAAATTATCGCAATAAGCGTATTTCGATTGGTGTGTGCAAAAGTTATCGCGTCTACTAACTAAGGGAAAGATTTATGTCATTTTTAGTGTTTTTTTTTCTTTTTTTACTAGTAATGGTGGCGATCTGCAATTTTTGCGGGACTGCAACATTGCGGCGGACAGATTGAACCCCTAACTGACATTTTTGACACTTTTGGGGGTACCAGTGACATTACTACAGTAATCAGTGCTAAAAATATGCACTGTAATAATGTTACTAAAATAATGACACTGGCAGGGGAGGGGTTAACCCTATGGGTGATCAATAGGTTAAATGTGAGCCTAGGGAAGTTATTCTAACTGTGGGGGGCATGGCTTGTGAAATTACCATAGAGACCTGTGATCCTATATAGAAGGATCACACGGGCTCTGTGATCATTTCAGGGAGAAGAGCGGTCGGCTGTGTTTACAACAGCCGACCGTCCTTCTCTCTCAGCGGGGAGCGATCGCAGATGTCAGGCAGCAATCGGAGCCCCCTGACCCGTGCATCGGCTTCCCCGCTGCTAAGTGGGGGCGGGAGTGCGCCGCCGCCGGCGGCGCACGCACGCCCCCTAGCTTCCCGCGCGTGACCGACGTAGACCTATGTCGGTTTGCACAGGAGAGCCACCCTGCCGCAGTAAAACTGCGGCGGGTGGTCGGGAAGTGGTTAAATAGTTACATCAGTTAAGAAACACATGTTCACCAACTTCAAAAAGCCAAAAATTGCAGCATTTTTGGTGCAAAAGAAAGCAAAACAAGACTCCCTTGTTTGCCATCATTGACAAATTTTGCTCTATAGAGCAAAACAGTCTTGCCCAACTCCCAAAAGAAATTTGCTTGTAGATTTAAAGCCAAAACTTTTTTTTTCATATTGGATAGTATGGGAGTATGGGAATGGTTAAAACCACTATCAGTGTTATTTATTTATTTATTTTGTAGTTAGGGAGACTTTTCTTTACTTCTTTTCTGTAGAATCAACAGGAAATGAGATGATAACTTTCCATTGTAAAATAAATCCCCTTTTAAACAGTTATTGGTATCCCCATTGAAAGTTTTCCCCTCTATTTCTGTTTTGTGGCAACTCAAAGGTTTGGATTTGCCTTTACTTTGATTCCCAGTGATGTTGGTGATCAGGATAATAAGAGAGAGTAGGTCGTAGATCTCACTAAGGCCCTTTTCACACGGGCTTTCCGATCAGGTCCGCTCTGGCTTTCCGATCAGGTCCGCTGATCGGATGCTCCATGAATCCCTATGGAGCAGAGGATGTCAGTGGTGACATTTCCGCTGACACCCGCTGCTATCCGATCATGTCCGTGAAATGCAGACGGATGGAAACCCTATTTTCGGATAGGATCGAATGAAAACGGACAGGCGGTCCATTTTCATCCGATCTCCCATAGAGGAGAGCGAGGATCTGATAGGTCTGTTTCTGCACCTAGAGCAGAGACGGACCTGTCATCCACCTGCTTAGCAGGGATCAGTGGATCGATCCCTGCTGAGCAAAAGGGAGTCCCCCGGGCAGAGAGCCCGTGTGAAAGGACCCTAACATGCACACAGACAGCAATACAATGCTGACAGAGGTTCTAACTTCTCACAATTCTATCCAAATCTAATAGAAAATGATTGCCTTTAGTTGTACTTTAATTCCCCTAATCAAATGAACTTCATGTTATTCTTTAATCATTTTAATATTGATTGTACCATTATTATCCCACATGACCCTCAACAGTATATAGTAAAATCCTGAAATTCAATAATTGTCCATAATCCTGGGCAGTGCCATCTTAAGAGCATTAAGGGGCCCTGGGCAATGCATTGCACTGGGGCCCCGCCCTAGGCTAATGACAGCTTCCAAGTTTGGCGGCTGGGTCCAGGGAACACACACATGGACAGGAGTCAGACTCGACTGTCCTATGTGTGCCTGTTCCCGTGGAGGCAGATGGGCATTCCTGCAGTTGTGGGCTCCCCCTCTATGGTCCAAGTGGCCTAACAGCAGCGCAGGGCCGAAGGCACTTGCCACCTGCTAAGTTCGGCGGCAGGATGCACATGGAAATCAGAACTAATGCTTGGCTGGGGCTGGGTCGCTGGGCAGGTGGGGCCCCCCGGGCAAGTGGGGCCCCCAGGCAATTGCCCAGAATGCCAATTCTGATCCTGGTGTCCTATTGCTGACTGGGGGGAGATTTCACATTTCCATTTTCTAGCCCCTGTAGCAGAGGCCTGCCTTGATAATCTTGCTGTATTTTTGTATCCTTTTTGTCTCTAACAACTGTTTTGCTTGTACATAAGTCTTTTGTAGCCTTTTGCATTTTTAGTACATATGCACTGCCTACCATTTTGGGATCTTAAAAAATAAAATGAACACATTATTCTTTTTTTCTGTGGTACACTTGAATTCACAGAAGTCAGACCCCGTCTTTTGTTATGTGTGTCTTTACTAACCCTGTAGGTAAAATGTCAAGTTTAAGCTAATGTTAAGTGTTGACAAAAAAATCATGTACAGTGCTAGACCATTCCTGGGAAGCAGAGTGTCAAGAGGGTGGATATTTCGCAAGTCCATACTTTCTGAATGGTAGAAGCTATGTGTGTGTGTGGATGAAAGAACTCATGTTCTTCATAATTGGCCTGCAAACTTGTGCATTTTTTTAAGAACTGTTTTTTTTTTTCTGCACCCCCTGTCCCCCAGCCAATCAGTGTTAATTACAACTATTTACAAGCTCATTGATATAAGTATTGAAAAGGACTGGGCACAATGCTTATCCTTTTTAAATACTAATTCAAATTTTTACTCAACTTTAAAATATTCAATTTCATTGCCTTTTATCCTCGAACCAGTTCTTTACATGTATACAAAGTTTGTTTTGTCTCATACTTCCTACATCGTCACCTAGCTCCTAAGGGACACACTCGAAAGTGTTCTTTATTTTATTTATTTATTTTTTTTCTCTTCTCTCCCCCTCCCCTCTTCTTTTTCTTTTTCTTCTTCTATTTCTTCCTTTTACCATAGAGTATAGATTTTGATACTGTGATTATTCTTCTTTTTATGTTTGTATGACTTGTTGGTTATAAAAAATTAATAAAAAGATTTATAAAAAAAAGAAAGTGTTCTTTATTATATTTTGTATCAAAACCCATCTGTGGGTATTCAGGGAAACAGATCAATTAGATACAGGGTACAATGGGAGATTGGGTATAATCTGGTTATAGGTGTGCACTTCAAAGCAGCCTATTACATTAGGGTGTGCACCTCAAAGCTCCAAAACATATGTATGTGTGACATATTTACCTGCCTCTTCCCCACTCTCCATCCTGAAACAATGGGGGGAGGGAGCACACAGGGGGACCCAGGCAGCAGAAAGAGGAACAGGGACAGGAGGGGTGGGGGGGGGGATGTGGCATTTATTATTATTATTATTATTATGTAGGATTTATATAGCGCCGACAGTTTACACAGCGCTTTACAACTTGAGGGTAGACAGTACAAATATAATACACTTTAATACAGTAGGAATCAGAGGGGCCCTGCTCGTTAGAGCTTACAATCTAAGAGGGAGGGTCAAGAGATACAAGAGGTAATAACTGTGGGGGATGGGCTGATGGAGAAAATAAAAGTACAGTTGTTAGTTGGATGCCAGATAGGTTTCTCTGAAGAGATGTGTTTTTAGAGATCGTCTGAAAGTAGACAAAGTAGTCGATAGTCGGACAGATTGGGGTAGAGCATTCCAGAGAATGAGAGAGGCTCCGGAGAAGTCCTGGAGGCGAGCATGGGAAGTGGTTACAAGGGAGCTAGAGAGCAGGAGGTCCTGGGAGGAACGAAGAGAACGAGTTGGTTGGTATTTTGATACCATATTAGTGATGTAGCTGGGTGCCAAGTAATGAATGGCTTTGTAAGTTATGGTTAGTAACTTGAATTTAATTTGTTGGTTGAGTGGCATCCAATGGAGGGATTGGCAAAGAGGGGTAGCAGACACAGAGCGGTTTGCAAGGTGGATGAGTTGCAGTAATTGAGACGAGAGATAACTAGGGAGTGGATTAGAAGCTTTGTGATACCATTGGTTAGGAAGGGACGTATCTTGGAGATGTTGCGCAGGTTGTGGCGGCAAGCTTTGGACAGTGTCTGGATGTGTGGCCGAAAGGATAGTTCAGAGTCCAGGATTATACCTAGGACCTTGGCATGGGTGGATGGGTTGATAGTTGTGCCGTTGATGTTGACAGAGAAATCAGGGGAAGAGGAACGTGGGGGAGGAAATATCATGAGCTCGGTTTTGGATAGGTTGAGTTTGAGGAAGTAATGTGACATCCAGGCTGTAGTAAGCTGGTGATGCGTGAGGAGACTGATGGAGTGAGCTGAGGGGTGGAGAGATAGATTTGGGTGTCATCAGCATAGAGATGATATTGAAAGCCATGGGAGGCAATCAGCTGACCCAGGGAGGAGGTGTAGATGGAGAAAAGGAGCGGTCCAAGAACAGAACCTTGGGGGATGTAATGTTCTGGTACCTCTGGTACCCTTGTTCCCTATTTCTCTCTTACTAAATTGCGTCCCATCTTGTTATCCAAGAGACGCATACACCTTTAAGACCGGATGACATCATTGCCGAGCGCCGCTATGAGCGGCTATTTCAATCGCTGGCTTTTTCTCACTCATTGCTCGTTCAAACCACCTTCTCCTGTGAAATCGGAGCTGCTGACATTTCCCTTTGCTGAACTGAAGCCGGAACCTCGCTGCTGATCCGTATCTCGCTACGGGATCACCTCTCTCTAAGGACACTGTTACTACTAACCTATCTAAGTGATAAGTACCCCACAGGGGATTCTTACTAACCAATCTCCTACTGTCATCTACTGCAATTACCAGGACTATCTGTATCTATCTATTTACTGTCATCTACTGCAATTACCAGGACTATCTGTATCTATCTATCTACTATCATCTGCATAGACAGTTAGCTCTTGGGACTACCTTCAACTATCTTTGCACTAGGTTACTCTGTCTAAGTATACTCCATCTGTGTCCTCTTACCATCTGCACTATACTTGACATCAGAACCTATCTGCTTACCATCACCTGCAACTCTCCTAATACTACTCTTAGTGTTCACCATACAATTGCCTGTCTCTCATCTATACATTCTCATATATTCTATCCCTCCATTAAACATCTGATTGAGTATATGTATATTGCATAACAGGCTGTGCACGGTGATGAAGTCCTGAGAGTTGGATATGTTGTTCAACAGAATCTCTACAAGGCTACTGAGTGTAATAATTCTGCAGCTGTAAATCCATCCACTAACAAAAACGCATGAACGTTACAGATTGAACAAGCCTTTAAAAAAAATATGGATTCAGCAGAATTACCCACTCATGTACTACAATTAAAACAGCAAGTAGATGCATTGATCCTTGCGCTCACAGAGGTACAAAACGAAAATCAGACCTTGAGACAGCAGGTTGGCCGTCTCACACAGCTTTCTGCTGCTCAGCCCCGTGAGCCTAAGATAAACCCTCCTCTAGTGTTTTCTGGTGATCGGAGCAAATTTCGTGAATTTAAAAACGCATGTCGTTTGCTTTTTTTGTTAAAACCTCTAACCTACACCACTGACCAAATTAAGGTTGGTACCGTCATCTCCTATTTAACGGGTGAACCCCGGGCCTGGGCAGAAGCTCTCTTTGAAAAGGATGATCCACTCCTTAATTCTTACCCTTTATTTCTAGCACAACTCGCTAGTTTATATGAAGAGCCCAATAAGCAGAGTACCGCTGATACCCAATTACGGGCCTTAAAACAAGGAAGGAGACCTGTTGAAGATTTCGTGGCAAATTTTAAAAGATGGTCCCCTGATTCAGGGTGGAACGACACATCTTTGAGAACGCAGTTTAGACTCGGCCTATCTGAGGCCGTTAAAGACGAGCTCGCCCGAGCGGATTTACCTGGCACTCTAGAGGGACTGATACAGACCAGCATCAATGTTGACAGACGACTACGAGAAAGAAAGGCTGAGAAGATGGGCTCACCATTTTCCAGTCCTTCTCGGATGTTGCCTGCTGACCCTACTCCTATGGAAGTAGGAATGATACGCCCACCTCTGACCCTTTCTGAACGTGCCAGGAGGAAAACCGAACATCTTTGCATGTACTGCGCATCCCCGAATCATTTGATAAGCGGCTGTCCCCTTGTCCGCAGGAAAGAGGGTGAGTGTTCAAATGTCTTGCTAGGGGGACTCACAACTTCCTTTTCTAATCCTTATCTTTTTGTTCATTTAACATTGCAGTGGGACCAAACTAGGATCACCACCAAGGCTATGATCGACACAGGATCTTGTGGAAACTACATTGACATTTGTTTTGTCTCCCTTAATAAAATACCTATTGTTTCTAAACCCAAACCTGTCTCTGTTAGTTTTATTAACGGTACCCCTTTATCCTCTGGTCCTATCACCAGTCAGACACAGGCACTCCTTGTAACTGCTGACGAGTCTCATGTGGAGACCACCACCTTTGATGTATTAACTTCACCACATTTTCCAATCATTTTGGGACTTCCCTGGTTACACATACATCAACCAATCATCGATTGGAAAACAAGAACGCTAACCTTCTCTTCTCACTATTGTGAAACGACGTGTAATCTCCCCACATATGATAGGATACTGTCTGTAGTGCCGGATGACATTATACCCAAGTGTTATCAGGATTTATCGGAGGTTTTCCTTGAGAAAAACGCTCAAATGCTACCTCCCCATAGGGACTATGATTGTTGTATCGATCTACTCCCTAATAGCAAGTTGCCTTTCGGACATGTGTATCCTCTCTCGCAGGATGTACTCTCTCATCTTAAGGAGTATCTGGATGAGAACTTGACAAAAGGATTCATCCGACCTTCTACTTCCTCCACTGCTGCTGGACTCTTCTTTGTCCGTAATAAGGATTCTAGCCTTAGGCCTATCATTGATTTCAGACAATTAAATGCCATTACAATAAAGGATCGTTATCCTTTACCTCTTATTCCTGAACTTATCGAACAGGTGCGTGGAGCTTCTTTCTTTTCAAAATTGGACCTAAAAGGGGCATACAATTTAATTCGAATCCGTAAAGGGGATGAATGGAAGACGGCATTCAGAACCAGATACGGACTGTTTGAGTACCTTGTAATGCCATTTGGGCTATGTAATGCTCCCGCAGCCTTCCAACGGTTTATAAATGAGATATTCAGAGACTTGCTTGATGTTTGTGTCGTAGTATATTTGGACGATATACTTATCTATTCTCATTCCTTACCTGAGCACATAAAACATGTGAGACTTGTGTTGTCAAGGCTACTTGCACATAACTTATACGTTAAATCAAAAAAATGTTTGTTTCATAAACAGGAATTACTATTCCTAGGATATATTATATCTAAAAATGGAATCAAAATGGACATGAGCAAAATATCCTGCATTCTGGATTGGCCTGTGCCAACCACTCGCAAAGCATTACAAAGGTTCCTAGGATTCTCTAACTACTATAGGAAATTCATTAAGAACTTCTCTGCAATTGTGAAACCTCTCACACAACTCACAAGCACGAAGAAACCTTTTAATTGGTCAACAGAAGCAAATGGAGCATTCTGTCTGCTGAAATCAAGCTTTACTACTGCCCCCATACTATGCCATCCAGACCCATCCCTTCAATACATCTTGGAGGTAGATGCGTCAAAAATGGCAGTAGGAGCAGTTCTCTCACAACGACCAACAAACACCTCACCTCTTCACCCAGTTGCTTTCTTCTCAAAATCATTAAGCAGCCCCGAGGTGAACTACCCAGTAGGTGAGAAGGAGTTACTAGCCATAAAACTGGCGTTAGAGAATTGGCGACATCTACTCGAGGGCACTCAATTGCCAATCCTGATATATACTGATCACAAAAACCTTCAATACCTTCAGACTAATAGAACTCTTTCCCACCGACAGGTACGGTGGTTGTTATTCTTTCTGAGATTTAATTTTTTAGTGACTTACACGCCCGCAGACAAAAATAAAAAAGCGGATGCACTTTCACGACTAACCGAGAAGGATTGTACCGAGGTTCCCTCAGTTCCTATAATACCACTTGAACGTATTATCGGTGTCATTCGCTCCCTGAAGGAAGAGATTTTGCACAGCATAGGACTGGACTCACCTCCACCACAACTAACTACTGACGCAGAAGGCTTCCTCTACTACAACGATAAATTATACATACCCCCTACTATGCGAACCAAGATCTTGGAATTGTCGCATGATGTACCTATGGCAGGACATATGGGTATGACTAAAACTTTCAATCTACTTACTAGGCAGTTTTGGTGGCCAGACATGAAGACAACTGTAAAAAAGTTCGTTTCATCTTGTGATATCTGTGCAAGGTCTAAAATTGACAACACGAAACCATCGGGGTTACTTTGTAGTTTACCGATACCCCAGGTTCCGTGGGAAGTGGTATCCTTAGACTTCATAGTGGAACTACCACCTTCCAAAGGATTCAACACCATCTTGGTGTCAGTGGACCATCTGACCAAGATGGCACATTTCACTCCTATCCGAAAACTACCTTCATCCAAACAAACAGCGGAATTGCTTGTGAAACATGTCTTTAAGTTACATGGTATTCCAAAAACACTGCTGTCTGACCGTGGTTCACAATTCATCTCAAAGTTTTGGCTAGCTCTATGTCAGATACTACGAATAGAGCGTAAACTTACCTCTCCCTACCACCCTCAGACCAACGGACAGACAGAGAGAGTTAACCAGTGCATTGAACAGTATCTGCGTTGCTATACTTCGTATCTACAGGACGATTGGGCAGATCTCCTCCCGCTAGCGGAATTCGCCTATAACAACGCGACTCATAGCACTACTAAACAAAGTCCATTTTACCTAAATTATGGGTTTCATCCCACACTCCTTCCTCCACGTATCTTGCCATCAAGTAATCCAGTGGCATCTGATTATCTTGCCCAGATAAAGGATTCTCTGGGATTACTCAACAATACCATATCCCATGCTCATAACCAACAAAAGAAGTACTACGACCTCCGTAGGAAACCCTCTCCCCAATATGCCATTGGGGATCTTGTTTGGCTTTCTACAAAAAATCTGAGATTGAAAATCCCTAGTAAAAAACTTGGACCTCTATTTCTGGGACCTTTCCCAATAGAGAAGCTTATTGGAAAAGCTGCAGTACAACTCACATTACCAACGGACCTCAAGATACATCCCATCTTCCATGTGTCGCTACTGAAGCCCCATGTTCCTAACCAAGGAATAAGGCCTACTATCTCACCTCCACCTCCTGTACAAGTGGAAGGTGGAGAAGAATTTGAGATAAAAGAAATTTTGGATTCCCGTTTCCATAGAAGAAGACTCCAGTATCTTGTACGATGGAAAAACTATGGGCCCCAAGATGACACCTGGCTGGATACCTCCGATATACATGCCCCTAGACTGATTTGCAATTTCCACTCGAAATATCCAGAAAAACCAGTTCTAGAGGCCTTCCGGAGCCGGCCTTAAGGGGGGGGGTACTGTAATGTTCTGGTACCTCTGGTACCCTTGTTCCCTATTTCTCTTTTACTAAATTGCGTCCCATCTTGTTATCCAAGAGACGCATACACCTTTAAGATCGGATGACATCAATGCCGAGCGCCGCTATGAGCGGCTATTTCAATCGCCGGCTTTCTCTCACACATTGCTCGTTCAAACCACATGTTCACTGCACCTTCTCCTGTGAAGTCGGAGCTGCTGACATTTCCCTTTGCTGAACTGAAGCCGGAACCTCGCTGCTGATCCGTATCTCGCTACGGGATCACCTCTCTCTAAGGACACTGTTACTACTAACCTATCTAAGTGATAAGTACCCCACAGGGGATTCTTACTAACCAATCTCCTACTGTCATCTACTGCAATTACCAGGACTATCTGTATCTATCTATTTACTGTCATCTACTGCCATTACCAGGACTATCTGTATCTATCTATCTACTATCATCTGCATAGACAGTTAGCTCTTGGGACTACCTTCAACTATCTTTGCACTAGGTTACTCTGTCTAAGTATACTCCATCTGTGTCCTCTCACCATCTGCACTATACTTGACATCAGAACCTATCTGCTTACCATCACCTGCAACTCTCCTAATACTACTCTTAGTGTTCACCATAAAATTGCCTGTCTCTCATCTATACATTCTCATATATTCTATCCCTCCATTAAACATCTGAATGAGTATATGTATATTGCATAACAGGCTGTGCACGGTGATGAAGTCCTGAGAGTTGGATATGTTGTTCAACAGAATCTCTACAAGGCTACTGAGTGTAATAATTCTGCAGCTGTAAATCCATCCACTAACAAAAACGCATGAACGTTACAGATTGAACGAGCCTTTAAAAAATATATGGATTCAGCAGAATTACCCACTCATGTACTACAATTAAAACAGCAAGTAGATGCATTGATCCTTGCGCTCACAGAGGTACAAAACGAAAATCAGACCTTGAGACAGCAGGTTGGCCGTCTCACACAGCTTTCTGCTGCTCAGCCCCGTGAGCCTAAGATAAACCCTCCTCTAGTGTTTTCTGGTGATCGGAGCAAATTTCGTGAATTTAAAAACGCATGTCGTTTGCTTTTTTTGTTAAAACCTCTAACCTACACCACTGACCAAATTAAGGTTGGTACCGTCATCTCCTATTTAACGGGTGAACCCCGGGCCTGGGCAGAAGCTCTCTTTGAAAAGGATGATCCACTCCTTAATTCTTACCCTTTATTTCTAGCACAACTCGCTAGTTTATATGAAGACCCCAATAAGCAGAGTACCGCTGATACCCAATTACGGGCCTTAAAACAAGGAAGGAGACCTGTTGAAGATTTCGTGGCAAATTTTAAAAGATGGTCCCCTGATTCAGGGTGGAACGACACATCTTTGAGAACGCAGTTTAGACTCGGCCTATCTGAGGCCGTTAAAGACGAGCGGATTTACCTGGCACTCTAGAGGGACTGATACAGACCAGTATCAATGTTGACAGACGACTACGAGAAAGAAAGGCTGAGAAGATGGGCTCACCATTTTCCAGTCCTTCTCGGATGTTGCCTGCTGACCCTACTCCTATGGAAGTAGGAATGATACGCCCACCTCTGACCCTTTCTGAACGTGCCAGGAGGAAAACCGAACATCTTTGCATGTACTGCGCATCCCCGAATCATTTGATAAGCGGCTGTCCCCTTGTCCGCAGGAAAGAGGGTGAGTGTTCAAATGTCTTGCTAGGGGGACTCACAACTTCCTTTTCTAATCCTTATCTTTTTGTTCATTTAACATTGCAGTGGGACCAAACTAGGATCACCACCAAGGCTATGATCGACACAGGATCTTGTGGAAACTACATTGACATTTGTTTTGTCTCCCTTAATAAAATACCTATTGTTTCTAAACCCAAACCTGTCTCCGTTAGTTTTATTAACGGTACCCCTTTATCCTCTGGTCCTATCACCAGTCAGACACAGGCACTCCTTGTAACTGCTGACGAGTCTCATGTGGAGACCACCACCTTTGATGTATTAACTTCACCACATTTTCCAATCATTTTGGGACTTCCCTGGTTACACATACATCAACCAATCATCGATTGGAAAACAATACTACTCTTAGTGTTCACCATACAATTGCCTGTCTCTCATCTATACATTCTCATATATTCTATCCCTCCATTAAACATCTGATTGAGTATATATATATTGCATAACAGGCTGTGCACGGTGATGAAGTCCTGAGAGTTGGATATGTTGTTCAACAGAATCTCTACAAGGCTACTGAGTGTAATAATTCTGCAGCTGTAAATCCATCCACTAACAAAAACGCATGAACGTTACAGGGGACCACGACAGAGAAAGGAAGAGGATAGGAGGTAGAGTTGTAAGTAGCACTAAAGGTGGGTTGGGATAGGTAGGATGAGAACCAGTGAAGAGTACGGTCACGGAGGCCAAAGGAGTGGAGTTTTTTTTGAGGAGGATATGATCTACTGTGTCAAAGGCAGCAGAGAGGTCCAGGAGGAGTAGTACAGAATAGTGTCCATTGGTGTTTGCTGTTAGTAGGTTGTTTGTGAGTTTAAGGAGAGCAGTTTCAGTGGAATGTTGAGGGTGAAATCCGGACTGAAGGGGATCAAGAAGATTGTTCTTAGTCAGATGGTCACTCAGTCGGTTGTAGACCAATCATTCAAGGAGTTTGGAGGGGAAGGGGAGTAAGGAGATGGGGGCGTAGATTGTGAAGATTTGTGGGGTCCAGTGAGGGCTTTTTAAGGATGGGAGTGACTAGCGCATGTTTTAGAGAATTAGGGAAGATGCCAGAAGAGAGGGAGAGGTTGAAGATGTGAGTTAGAGAGCGTACAATAGAGTCAGAGGGTGAGCGTAGCATGTGTGAGGGAGCAGGATCCAGGGAACAGGTGGTTAGATGGGTGTTAGATAAAAGTCCAGAAACCTCATTAATACTAGCAGGGTGGAACGAGGGAAGTACCTGTGGATATGGGTTGTTAAGTGGGGGGGGGGGGAGGTTTCTGCACATTGGAGATCTCCTCGTGAATTGTATTGATCTTATTTTTGAAGCGATTGGCGATCTCCTGAGCAGTGAGTGAGTTAGAAGGTGGAGTTGGTGGAGGACAGAGTAGAGAGTTAAAGGTAGAGAAGAGATGACAGGGACTAAAAGAGAATGTTTGGATGAGCGTGATAAAATAGGTTTGTTTGGCAGTGAGGAGGCAGGAATAGTATTTCAGAAGGGCAGATTTATATTGGTTGAAGTCAGTGGCAGCTGGTGCTCCATGGGCCATGGGTGGTGGCAGATGGACCGCACCATACCACCCCCCTGGACCACACCAGGCTGCACACCATACCCACCCACCCCCGTCGCCAGCTCACTCACCCTGCCTGGACATGTGGAGGGAGGGCAGACAGCAGCAGCAAACGGCCGTGGTGGCGGCGGCTTCGGCTTCTTCCCCCTCAGCCTTCTGCATCTCCTCCCTCCTCCTCCATGGACAACAGCATGGTTTCTCCTTTCGACCAATCGGCAAACGGGTCTCAGGACCCACTTCTTGATTTGCCAGGAGGAGGATCCGTGTGAAAATAGCGAATATCAATTCGCTATTGTCACACAACTGGGTGGGCTCAGGGCACAGTGCTCTGCGCCATGAGCCCACCCTTTTTTTTAGCCTATTAGAGCCTCCGGCTCTAATCACATGCTAAAAAAAAAAAAGCCCCATTGAACTTCATGTGTCCGGCGCCCTGCATGTAGATTAGGGGGCCGGACGCATGGATGGGAGGGGGGGGGCGGCGCCTCTTCGCCCCCAATGCACCATCCGCCACTGGTTGAAGTCTTCCAAGGACTTAGTCTTACGCCACAGGCACTCAAGAGCGCAGTTACATTTTCTGAGACTTCTGGTGTCCTCTGTTTGCCAGGGTTGTAGCGGTCGGGCCGAATTCTGTGTGTAGTGAGGGGAGTGAGCTTGTCTAGGGAGGATGACAGTGAGCTGTTATAGATGGAAGTGGCTAGGTTGGGGCATAACAGGGGTGAGATTTTGTCATATAGATGGTCAGTAGCAGAGTAAAGCATAGAAGGGTTGAGGTGGCAAAGGTTTCTACGGGTAACTGTTAGGCGGATGGAGGGAGAGGAGGTGGAAGACAGGGAGAGTGCGAAACTAATATGGTGGTGATCAGAGAGTGGGAGAGGTTTGTTGGAGAGGTTGCATGGAGTGCATAGATAGGAGAAGACAAGATCAAGGGTGTTGCCAGTGGAGTGTGTAGGAGCCTGTATCCATTGCTTCAGGTCAAGAGATAAGGTTAGACTGAGAAGTTTAGAAGCAGTAGTAATATTAGCATTAACAGGGATGTTGAAGTCACCAAGAATGCCCAGGCACACCCCTTGCGCATGCCTATGAATCTGGTCCAGGTCGTCTTATGACATTACCTCTTCCCCCATTAAAACTGAGATAGAAACAGAAACAAATTAGAAACTGTTCCTACCAATTGCCCATCTATTTTGCTGGAGAAGATAAAATTATGACTTTTCTGGAGATTTAGGATCTTCAGCTTTCCCAGGATCTTGTTGTGAGGATTGTGTTGTGGCCCTTGCCTAGGCACGTTGGGCAGAATTCAGGTGTAAGGTAATTATTTTTTCTAAATTTCCTCCACTGTATTTTTGCAGGTGTGTGTGTTGGCAAATTTGCTGTGAATGCAGATAAAAACACAATCAACATCTTAGCTTTTGCAAAAAAATCTACAATAAAATTTTCTTATATATTTTTTAGAAGTCTTCTATTGTCAGCTTACATTTTCTTAAACTTTATACCCTTGAAAAACTTTTTAATTCAATATAATTAGCTATCTGTTGGCTTCAATCTTGGCTAACTGTGTTTCTTTTTTGCAGTTTTTATTATACTCTTTTTATTGCCTTAATGCATTTTCAGTACCCCGAGCTTTAAGAATTTAAATTCTCCCTTTATCATATCTAAAACATTCCTATTCATCTATATACTACTTTCCTTTCAGTCCTGAAAATTTTGTTCCCATAGGTTATGTTCTTGCTACAGTATTAATTTGCATATTTTGAAGCTTTCCTATTAGCTTTCAAATTGTTATGAAAAATGTCACATTTCTAACTTACTGCTTAATATATAAACTTTGTTTTAAAATACCCTGTATTTGTAGCTACTGTGTCTAATCTTTCGTTGACTACCCAAATGTTACTATATCTGGTCACTCAAATGGTCTCACACCTGCAAACTGGATGCGGTACCTGGTCTAGTTGGTTCAACTACCAGCTACAGTGCATCCGGAAAGTATTCACAGCGTTTCACTTTTTCCAAATTTTGTTGTTACAGCCTTATTCCAAAATTGAATAAATTCATTATTTTCTTCAAAATTCTACCAACAATACCCCATAATGACAATGTGAAAGAGGTTTGTTTGAAATCTTTGCAAATGTATTAAGAATAAAAAATGAAAAAAATCCCATGTACATAAGTATTCACAGCCTTTGCTCAATACTTTGTTGAAGAAGACCTCTCAAGCTCCATCAGGTTAGAAGGGGAGCATCGGTTATTTTCATATCTCTCCAGAGATGTTCAGTCGGGTTCAAGTCTGGGCTCTGGCTGGGCCACTCAAGGACATTCACAGAGTTGTCCCGTTGGCCACTTTTTTGTTATATTTGCTCTGTGCTAAGGTTCGTTGTCCTGTTGGAAAATTAACCTTCACCCCAGTCTGAGGTCCAGAGTGCTCTGGAGCAGGTTTTCATCAAGGATGTCTCTGTACATTGCTGCATTTATCTTTCCCTCGAGCCTGACTAGTCTCCCAGTTCCTGCCGCTGAAAAACATCCCCACTGCATGATGCTGCCACCACCATGCTTCACTGTAGGGATGGTATTGGCCAGGTAATGAGTGGTGCTGGGTTTCCTCCAGACATGATACTTGCCATTTAGGCCAAAGAATTCAATTTTGTTTTATCAGACCAGAGAATTTTGTTTCTCATATTCTAAGAGTCCTTCAGGTGCCTTTTGGCAAAGTCTAGGCGGGCTGTCATGTGCTTTTAACTGGGGAGTGGTTTCTGTCTGGCCACTCTACCATATAGGTCTGATTAATGGAGTGCTGTGGAGATGGTTGTTCTTCTGGAAGGTTCTCACTCTCCACAGAGAAATGCTGGAGCTCTGACAGAGTGACCATCCTGTTCTAGGTCATCTCCCTGTCTAAGGCCCTTCTTCCCCGATTGCTCAATTTAACTGGGCAGCCCCCTTTAGGAAGAGTCCTGGTACTTTCAAACTTCTTCCATTGGGACCTTCAATGCTGCAGAAATTTTTCTGTACCCTTCCCCAGATCTGTGCCTGTCTTGGAGGTCTACAAACCATTCCTTGGACTTCATGACGTGATCTGTGCTCTGACATGCACTGTTAAGTGTGGGACCTTATATAGACAGGTGTGTGCCTTTCCAAATCATGTCCAATCAACTGAATTTACCACAGGTGGACTCCAATCAAGTAGAAACATCTCAAGGATGATCAGTGGAAACAGGATGCGCCTGAGCTCAATTTTGTTAAAATTGGCAAAGGCTGTGAATACTTATACACGTGATTTTTTTCAGGTTTTTTTTTTTAATAAATTTGCAAAGATTTCAACAAACTTCTTTCACATTGTCTTTATGGGGTATTGTTTGTAGAATTTTGAGGAAAATTATGTATTTAATCCATTTTGAAACAAGGCTGTAACATAAAATGTGGAAAAAGTCAAGCGCTGTGAATACTTTCCGGATGCACTGTATGTAGGATACTCATCCACAGAATTTGGACTGAAAATTCGGAATCCTTACTACAACCTTTCCAGCGTCCGAAATAACACCTAGGTAGGCTATAACATGTCCATAAAGCACACTAGTATATTTACCTGTATAAACTCCATACTGTCATAATCTTTCTATATACAGTGCCTTGCGAAAGTATTCGGCCCCCTTGAACTTTGCGACCTTTTGCCACATTTCAGGCTTCAAACATAAAGATATAAAACTGTAATTTTTTGTGAAGAATCAACAACAAGTGGGACACAATCATGAAGTGGAACGAAATTTATTGGATTTTTCAAACTTTTTTAACAAATAAAAAACTGAAAAATTGGGCGTGCAAAATTATTCAGCCCCTTTACTTTCAGTGCAGCAAACTCTCTCCAGAAGTTCAGTGAGGATCTCTGAATGATCCAATGTTGACCTAAATGACTAATGATGATAAATACAATCAACCTGTGTGAAATCAAGTCTCCGTATAAATGCACCTGCACTGTGATAGTCTGAGAGGTCCGTTTAAAGCGCAGAGAGCATCATGAAGAACAAGGAACACACCAGGCAGGTCCAAGATACTGTTGTGGAGAAGTTTAAAGCCGGATTTGGATACAAAAAGATTTCCCAAGCTTTAAACATCCCAAGGAGCACTGTGCAAGCCATAATATTGAAATGGAAGGAGTATCAGACCACTGCAAATCTACGAAGACCTGGCCGTCCCTCTAAACTTTCAGCTCATACAAGGAGAAGACTGATCAGAGATGCAGCCAAGAGGCCCATAATCACTATGGATGAACTGCAGAGATTTACAGGTGGGAGACTCTGTCCATAGGACAACAATCAGTCGTATACTGCACAAATTTGGCCTTTATGGAAGAGTGGCAAGAAGAAAGCCATTTCTTAAAGATATCCATAAAAAGTGTCGTTTAAAGTTTGCCACAAGCTACCTGGGAGACACACCAAACATGTGGAAGAAGGTGCTCTGGTCAGATGAAACCAAAATTTAACTTTTTGGCAATAATGCAAAATGTTATGTTTGGCGTAAAAGCAACACAGCTCATCACCCTGAACACACCATCCCCACTGTCAAACATGGTGGTGGCAGCATCATGGTTTGGGCCTGCTTTTCTTCAGCAGGGACAGGGAAGATGG
Organism: Pelophylax lessonae; assembly: GCF_965119305.1. Taxonomy (NCBI): domain Eukaryota; kingdom Metazoa; phylum Chordata; class Amphibia; order Anura; family Ranidae; genus Pelophylax; species Pelophylax lessonae. The sequence continues at coordinate 102,510,717 of NC_138771.1, read as the reverse complement.
TTAAAATTGATGGGAAGATGGATGGAGCCAAATACAGAACCATTCTGGAAGAAAACCTGATGGAGTCTGCAAAAGACCTGAAACTGGGACGGAGATTTGTCTTCCAACAAGACAATGATCCAAAACATAAAGCAAAATCTACAATGGAATGGTTCACAAATACACATATCCAGGTGTTAGAATGGCCAAGTCAAAGTCCAGACCTGAATCCAATCGAGAATCTGTGGAAAGAACTGAAAATTGCTGTTCACAAACGCTCTCCATCCAACCTCACTGAGCCCGAGCGGTTTTGCAAGGAGGAATGGGCAAAAATTTCAGTCTCTCAATGTGCAAAACTGATAGAGACATACCCCAAGCGACTTAAAGCTGTAATCCCAGCAAAAGGTGGCGGTACAAAGTATTAACTTAAGGGGGCTGAATAATTTTGCATGCCCAATTTTTCAGTTTTTTATTTGTTAAAAAAGTTTGAAATATCCAATAAATTTCGTTCCACTTCATGATTGTGTCCCACTTGTTGATTCTTCACAAAAATTACAGTTTTATATCTTTATGTTTGAAGCCTGAAATGTGGCAAAAGGTCAAAAAGTTCAAGGGGGCCGAATACTTTCGCAAGGCACTGTATATTTTAATACAGACAGATATCTAACAAGTGTTCCAGGAAAAAAATCCTTCCATAATGTAGTGTTTCCATTGTTTTATTCACTCATGCCTTTAGTGAGGCAGGTTTTTGTAATTCCAATTATATGTGCATTTGTGACAATCATCAGCAATTCTAATGTGTTTTTTGTTTGGAATTTTTCATTAGATACTGTTTATATTTGAAATGGTTTTACTTAAAGTGTATGTAAAAGCAATTATTTTTTTTTTTTTTTTAATAGAATGAGGAAGAGTTAGACTTTCTGTGTATACCCAAAGGGGATATTTACTTTTCCTGGTAAACGTTGGCATGGAGAGGGAAAATTAGGGGAAATCAGCCCAACTGGGGAACATTTTTTTTTATAGTGACAACTTTTTAAAATGTAAATTTCCCTCACTTTGGTGAAATCTATAATTTGTGTTGAATCTCTAGGACAGGGAATGAAGGAATATCTCCCCATTGCTACACAGACAGGAAAAATATCCTGATAAGCTCTCTAAAACATCCTCTATTTTATAAGAAACAAAAAAAAAAGAAAACACTTATAGTACATAACCTAGTCTGCTCTGTGAGACTCCAGTTTATTTGCTTGTGTCCATAGATGATGGGCCTCTTCCCCTTTGGAGATGTTTTTTTCCCTTATTTTAACTATTCCTTTTTTTCTTCAAGATACTTTTTTGAAGATCTCACTTACTGCCTAGTTCCTGCCGGCTACTTTGCAGTTTCCGAATTGGTAACTCTCGATGTCTACCTTGGGGATCATACCTGGAATCCACCGTGTACTCTGTGGACTCCACCATGTGTGAGGCCAGCCTGTAATCTTTGCTTCGGGCACTGGATCCTGCATTAGGCACTCGACTTGGCATGGTGTTGCAACGAGTGTAGTTAGTCACAGGGTGATATATACAGTAGGTTCAGGTCCATGGTCCATCTCTAGATAAGACAGTCTTTCCCTGTACTATAAACGGTTTCCTAACTATACCAAAACAATAGTGCTTAGCACACAAGTGGATACATAGGTGCACGAATGGGGAGTTATTTACTGTTGTGTGAATCCCCTTGTACTTGTCTCTTATGCCTGCAGCATTATAAATGATTTTCTTTACAGTTTAAAATTGGCATTTTTTCCCATCTGGACATTGTTTTAGGATGGTGACCAGTTGCAACATGCCCTCTGGCTGACACATTTCAGCCTGCTATATCTGCAGAGAAGGTGCACTGCACATTCACTGCACTTCCTGCCATCTTCTTTTACAAAGACACAGCCAAGGAATATGGTCAGTGCCTGTGTAAGAGCGGCTCCTGTATTCTGTACATGCAAAACCCCATACCTTTTTATCCATTTTCTGAGTACCCCACAGGGCACTTCCAGTTGCTTTCTTCTACAGAAATGCAGCGAAGGAACATGGTCATTGACTGGGTTAGAATGGCTCCTGTATTCTGAACACATAAACCCCATACCTTCTGTATCCAGTCTGTGAGTGCCCCACAGGGGATCCACTAATTTTAGCAATGGCAGGTCACAGACACAAGGGAGCTGGAACATAAGGGCAGAATAATACGTGGTCTTCTGATGGCCTATAGGTAACACATAACACTGCTTAGTGCAATAGCCCTTCCCCTGTCCTGGAGCAATGTCCTATTACAACACCTCTCCCTTCTTCTGACTCGCCTGATGAAAGCAGACTTCTCTTTCACTGTGTCTGAATTCTTTGGAAATTTTCAGCCCTTTTGGAACCTTCTGTTTCCAAAGGGCAAAAAGGCTACACTCCTCCCCTCCTCCCTAAATCTGTTCCAGAATAAGAAATGTAACCGCCAAAAATCTATGAGAATGAATTGGAGGAAAGTGATGGGAACACAGTGGAATCTGCAGAGGATATTGCCACTTCTGCATTTTATGAACCACAAGTTATAGTTTCTTGTCATATGCTTTCCACTGTTGACACACTGACTGGTGCAGTGCAAACTAGTCTTCGCTTAGCAGCAGGATTTTCACTCCTCTTAAGCATTTTGCTGATATGTATCATATGGGAAAGGAATTCAAGAAAACCACTGTTCTGGTAGTAGGTCCTGTTATTTCAGTTCTCAATAAACACGTCATAGTTCCTATTGGAGATGTTACATTTTTTCCAATGATTGAGCTGATAGGCATTCAGAAGCCCTCCTAAATGCCTCCTTTGCACTTGCAGTTCCAGTCCTGCAGCCAGCATTTGCTGCTGTGTCTATTTGCCAGACTATTGCCAACTGGGCAAAACAAATGTATAGAGAATCTAAAACCATACATGTAAAGCGCTTTCCTCAGTATTAAGAAACATGAAACATTGGTAGCGTCCCTTTAAGTCTACAATAAATCATCTGCAATTTATGTTTAAAAATAGTCCTCCGCACCCCCCCACCCCCAAAAAAGAGGTCCTTTTAATATTTAAAATAATAAAGTGAGAAAAAGTTTACAAAAATACTTGTGAAAGCAAAGATCCAATTTCTCTTGTGCCGGGATTGGAGCAAACCAATCCAGCCACCACCACCAGTCTTACTTCGTGCTTCCATTTCCACTGAAGACATTATTTTTAACAAAATGCCACATTGGGCAGGTGAGGCACAGTGTCTGACATTATTATGTTTTTGTGCATGCGCTCTGATTTCTGATGCCAATAGCACCATTTTGCACATCACAAGTTTTACTTAATTTCTGCTGATTTTGCATACAAACTTTTTATGAAAGCGTATACACTAAGAATAAATAGTGTATTTTAAACAGTATCACACTTTGTGCAGTGTGCTTTTAATTATGTAGCCCATGCAGAAAGAGGTGTAGCGCTTTGTGGTGGAATACCGGCAATCTCACAGTCCTGTGGTGTTGGATGTATGCCCTACAAGCTTTCCATGTTGGTCCTGAGAAAGACATCTAAGCATGTCTGGAGCAGGAAGGAGCACAGAATGGTGAAAAAACAAGAGCTTTTTGACCTCTTTGTGATATTACAGGGTAAGGAGTTTGGCTATCTTTTCTGGTGGTGGTGGCTGGATTGGTTTGCTCACATCTGGGCACAAGAGCTATCCTCAGTGTTCAGAAACATCAAACATTGGAAATGTCAAAAAATTATTGTTGTTATACCACGACCAGTTTTATTCAAATCTATTCACAGACCCCCAAACCAAATGTATGTCAGGTTCCAGATCTAACACCTGCAACTTTTGCAGTGACTGGCTGTAGCTCTTCTCATTGCACCACCTCAGATGCTAGACAACTTGCTGTCTGATCCCTTTGACAATGCTGCCTTGTCTCTTAGTTCTGGTGAACCTTGAACTCTTTGCTCCTCCCATGAACTTTCTGTTTTAAGCCATGTCTCTGCATTTCCTGTTTGCTAGATTATTGTGCTCTCTCCAGCCAATATTTTGCTTCTTTGTGTACCTGCAGCTGTCCTTATCATCTCTACCACTCATTACCAACCTTGTTATTCGTTGACTACATTTCCGCTTGATCCCAACTTGTTACCGACCTTTGGCTTGTTTACTGGCTACGTTTGTGCTTGATCCCCTACCTGCTATATCTGCTGCCGGACTCCGGCTTGCTCACCTCCTGGGTGGGCAATCCTGAGGACTGCAACCTGGTACTAACATGAAGCAAACCCATCTCCACCATAATCACCTTTTCCAAAAACCTCTTGCTTTACAGTCTTTAGTCAGGACCTTTCTGCAAGATGTTGCTCATGTAAATACCCAAATTCAACCTCCTGTGTCAGCTTGGGACCTTAACCTGGCGTTCTTAGTACTACAGATACCCCACTGCGAGCCGATTAGAGATATCCCTTTAGAAGTTCTTACAGGTTCCCTTTCTCATGACTATTACACCTGTTGAGAGTGTTTCTGAAATGATAGCCCTTTCATGTAAGGTGATTTTTCAGATATTGCAACCAAGATAATCTTTTCCTTACACCTCAATGAGGATATTGTCATTCTTTCTCTGTGTTCTGCCCCAGAACATGTCAAGAAACCCTTTTTTATGCTGTTTAGGCTGTCAGAGCCTACCTGGCAATCAAGCCTGAGTCCTTTTTTGTCCTCTTTTGGGGTCCTCAAAAGGGACAATATGCCTTTTGCTCCATCATTGCCAGGTAGATCAAACAACTAACACTCTTGGAAAAAAGAACCTTCGCTTTCCCAATCAGAGCTCATTGCATCAATTTTTTTAGTATCTTGTGGGCTCTTCAGCATCAAGCGTTTGCATCCCAGATTTGCAAGGCTGCCGTCTGGTCTTCTATTCACACCTATTCAACCTTTCTAGGTTCTATCAGGTGGATATTTAGGCCTCGGCTGAGGTGACTTTCAGCTGCAAAGTTCTTCAAGCTGTTATCTAAGTGTTTGTTCAGGTTTTTACCCATGTTTTCTTGTGGGCTTGTTGGAAGTTCTGTTTACTCTGTTGTCACCAACCCCATAGATCAATTTCTGTTCATGGCCTATGAATACAAGTCCTGTCTCTTGTAGATAAAAATGAAGGATGGCAGCACTCTCGTTGACGATGCAATTGAGTTTATTCAGGAGACAAAATAAAAGCCAAAAACACACAGAATGGTGTACAGGCAGGGGGAAGTAAGGTCTCATATGACTGGCGTGCTTTATCACAACCATGATAGCACGCTAGTCGTGTGAAACACGTCACGTTACTTCCTCCTGCTTGTACACCATTGTGTGTGTTTTTTGCTTTCATTTTTTCCCCTAAATAAACTCATCTGCATCGTCTTTGGGAGTACGGCCATCCTTCGTTTTTATCTGAATGTTTCTGCAGCAGTGACAGGGCATGCACCCCATTCAAGGAACTGTTTACTTGAATTGCAGCCTTGCCTACCCACCTGGAGCAACTAAATTTGTTTTTTTGAAGTCCTGTCTCTTGTAGTGTATGATTAGAATAAAGGCAATTTTGTGTTACCTGTTAATTACTTTTCTTGGAGTAGCTCCTGTGGTCACTCCTTACTGCTTTATAAAAAGCCAGAGTCTCACAGAGTGTGCACAGAGTTTATATGAACATGTATCTAGGGGCGGTCCCAGCAAAGTTTTTGTTAGTGTATAGTCACCTGAAAGTAGCTTGCATATAACCCTTGGTCAGTGTTGGGGGTAACTAGTTACAAAGTAACTGATTACAGTAACTACATTACTTTTTTGGTAACTAAGTAAAGTAACTAGTTACAATACTAATATTGGTAACTACACTACTTTACTAGGCTATAGGAAGTAACTACACTACTTTACTAGACTATAAGAACGCGCTTTCCTGCGTTACCCAAGCCGTGCGATACAATCGTTATTTCGAAGAATAGAGAGGGATGAAGTTTATGTCTTTTTGTTGCACTTTATGTTTTATTCAGTTTTTTCAGATTTTGTTCTCATGTTTCCCAAAGCCTGTGTTTATATAATAAACTCTATGCAGAAAGAGTGTCATGTATCTTCTTCTACACGGTCAATTAAGAAAGAGGAAGGTAAAGTAATAAGTAGTGAAGTTACTTTTCAAATGCAGTAACTAGTAAAGTAATCTCATTACAATTTACAGAAGTAACTAGTTACATTTTTTGAGTAACTACCCCAACACTGCCCTTGGTCGATGACTATAGGCCATGTGCACTGTACTGTACTCCAAAATAAAGAATTTATAAGTAACTCAAAATGCCATTTTTTAGCTGTTCACACACTTTAATGTAATTACTATTGTAAACTCGTGGTTCAAAAATCTTCTTTCTGTCTATATTATGTTATCACGTATGTACATGATGGAACAATATTTTTTGATAATGTATGTCCTTTTTTTTGGGAGATATTTTATATAAGATAGTAGTACTGGAGTAAACATTATTTTTGCCACTATAATTATAATTACTATGTCTTGCACATTCATTTGAAGCTTATTTAGACAGACACAAAGCAATATTCAATCATTTAAAAAAAATAATCATTTGCCGTTCCTAATTGAGTAAAAACTAAAATCTGATTGGCTGCCATAGGTTATTGCACTTTGCACCCTACTTTACTGATTGTGTTCACATAGTATTCCCTAGTATAATGTTTTAACAAGGACGTGTTTATTGATATTCCACAAGTAGTAACATAGATTAATAATTAAGGTTAATTGCTTTGGCTTACAGCTCTGTTTGCTAATCATATAGAAGTTACTGCATACATTATATTTTCGCTCTATTAGTCAACCGCTATTCATGGGTCAACAAATCCTAAGCTAAGATTATTTATTTATGGCTAACATATTTTATCCTTTCTCTCAAGATGAAATACAAACAGCCCATATTGCACACACAGGCACACAGCTACTGTATGTTACTACCAGAGATGAGGTTAAGGTTTGTACAGAAGTAAACTTTGGTTCTGAACTTTGCATATTTAGCATTCAGCAAATCGGTGAACTAACTGAGGTGTTTGCCTGTCCACCGAAACAAACCTCTGGCTGCATCAGGAAGCTGCACACTAAGCTACAGTACTACTACCACTGCTAAATGCCACACTAAGGACTCCTGGTTGCTAGGAAGAAGTGGCTGCCTGGTGTCCTATGAACCAGTAACAGATCCCCGCTCAGTCACTTCCGTTGTCAACTGTGAAGTCCCAACTGACAGCAGAACGTAATCAAAAGGGATGGGATAGTGGCTGATATCACCGATCATGGCCATGGCCATGTCAATGACATCAGCCACCATCCCCACCCCTTTGTTAACAAAAAAGCTGTCCACCTCTGGATATGCCATCCATGTTTAGAGATGTGGAAGGACTTCATCAGCTCTGCATTTTTGTTTTGTTGGGTTAGCAACATCGCTCATTGTGGGTGACAAAGGATTGTGTAATCTAAAAATGTATTGGGGAGAGATTAGTGGTTTAATATTGCTAGGGCAAAATTAAAAATGCACATTTCCTTGAAATAACATGCCCTTAGGCTGTCTATAAAGTAGTGCATCTGCATGATGTATACAACTTACTGTAGCAAAACTGACATTTACGTAAACAATGCCATTAAAGTTGCCTCTAAATGACAGCTTCCAGCTGCTTCTGTTTGTGAAAAAGCACCCAGGGATTCCATTCATCTTTACCAGACCCTTCAATGATGTTCTGGTATAGATAGTGATATGGCAACGGTTAGGTAAGCCCTGTTTGCGTCTGTTTGAATGGATGAGAACCTGGTGACAAGACAGGAATATACAGCCTGGGAGACCCTTATCTGAGATTGTGGCCAGCAGGCTTTATCATGACAGGGTGCAAATGTTTCACTTACCCCCTAACAGTGGCCGTATTCTGTTTCGTTTTGCACCTTCCACTTAAAGGATCACGGTGAAGGTAGATACTTTATGGTAAACTTGAAGGGCAAAAGTTTTTGTGAGACAGGATGGTTTTGGAATCTGTTGTTGATCTGTGTAGAATGGTGTGTCCATAAAAGGGGTATTTCATGGTCCCTATGTCTGCCCAAGAGACATGCATATTATGACCGGCTACGGATTCAGCTGATGCTGCTAATATGATTTAACATTGAAGGTGGAGGTGGTTCCACACACAGGCTGCTGAAGAAACCTATTTTGCCCAGCACTTCACTATTCTAAAGATTTTTGTTTACGCATATTTATATGATCTAGACCAAGATCATGTCTATTTGCACAAAAATTGACACATGTTTTGCACATATTGTATGATTTGCACTTTGCTTATTTGCACATCATTTTATAAGCACTTTTTTCACATATACAGTGGGTATGGAAAGTATTCAGACCCCCTTAAATTTTTCACTCTTTGTTATATTGCAGCCATTTGCTAAAATCATTTAAGTTCATTCTTCTTCCTCATGAATGTACACATAGCACCCCATACTGACAGAAAAACACAGAATTGTTGACATTGTTGCAGATTTATTAAAAAAGAAAAACTGAAATATCACATGGTCCTAAGTATTCAGACCCTTTGCTGTGACACTCATATATTTAACTCAGGTGCTTTCCATTTCTTCTGATCATCCTTGAGATGGTTCTACACCTTCATTTGAGTCCAGCTGTGTTTGATTATACTGATTGGACTTGATCAGGAAAGCCACACACCTTTCTATATAAGACCTTCCAGATCACAATGCATGTCAGAGCAAATGAGAATCATGAGGTCAAAGGAACTGCCTGAAGAGCTCAGAGACAGAATTGTGGCAAGGCACAGATCTGGCCAAGGTTACAAAAAGATTGCTGCTGCACTTAAGGTTCCTAAGAGCACAGTGGCCTCCATAATCCTCAAATGGAAGACGTTTGGGATGACCAGAACAATTCCTAGAGCTGGCCGTCTGGCCAAACTGAGCTATCGGGGGAGAAGAGCCTTGGTGAGAGAGGTAAAGAAGAACCCAAAGATCACTGTGGCTGAGCTCCAGAGATGCAGTCAGTAGATGGGAGAAAGTTGTAGAAAGTCAACCATCACTGCAGCCCTCCACCAGTCGGGGCTTTATGGCAGAGTGGCCCGACGGAAGCCTCTCCTCAGTGTAAGACACATGAAAGCCCGCATGGAGTTTGCTAAAAAACACCTGAAAGACTCCAAGATGGTGAGAAATAAGATTCTCTGGTCTGATGAGACCAAAATAGAACTTTTTGGCCTTAATTCTAAGCGGTATGTGTGGAGAAAACTAGGCACTGCTCATCACCTGTCCAATACAGTCCCAACAGTGAAGCATGGTGGTGGCAGCATCATGCTGTGGGGGTGTTTTTCAGCTGCAGGGACAGGACGACTGGTTGCAATCGAGGGAAAGATGAATGCGGCCAAGTACAGGGATATCCTGGACAAAAACCTTCTCCAGAGTGCTCTGGACCTCAGACTGGGCCGAAGGTTTACCTTCCAACAAGACAATGACCCTAAGCACACAGCTAAAATAACAAAGGAGTGGCTTCAAAACAACTCCGTGACTGTTCTTGAATGGCCCAGCCAGAGCCCTGACTTAAACCCAATTGAGCATCTCTGGAGAGACCTAAAAATGGCTGTCCACCAACGTTTACCATCCAACCTGACAGAACTGGAGAGGATCTGCAAGGAGGAATGGCAGAGGATCCCCAAATCCAGATGTGAAAGACTTGTTGCATCTTTCCCAAAAAGACTCCTGGCTGTATTAGATCAAAAGGGGGCTTCTACTAAATACTGAGCAAAGGGTCTGAATACTTAGGACCATGTGATATTTCAGTTTTTCTTTTTTAATAAATCTGCAACAATGTCAACAATTCTGTGTTTTTCTGTCAGTATGGGGTGCTATGTGTACATTCATGAGGAAGAAGAATGAACTTAAATGATTTTAGCAAATGGCTGCAATATAACAAAGAGTGAAAAATTTAAGGGGGTCTGAATACTTTCTGTACCCACTGTATATATAGTGATATACACATGTCACCGTATCACAGCACTTTAGGTTAGTTTTTATGCTTTATATATATAGCACCTTTAGTATATATTTATAATTATTTATTACACTTATTTGGATTCTAAGGATGCGATTCCTTGCTTATTCACACTATATATTTTGAATATATTGAATATTTGCTTGCACAGCAGATTGAACTTGAAAGTTACGGATGCGATTCATTTACAACATTACTTAAGCACATTTATATACAGTGTTTTTGAGAGTGACACATATATATATACTTGTATTTTCAAATACAATTTTTCTACAGCAGATGCGATTCTTTGGTTGTTTTGTATTTACCTGTACCTAATAGGTCTATTCTAGTAATATTTAGGAGCGCAGGTAAATATTTATATTTTACATAAAGGCATGGATGAGCGAGTTTGGGGTGATGGAACTTGACTGACATGCACAGAGTCCTGAATTCAAGCCGATAGAACACTTTTGGGATGAATTATAGCGGAGACTGCGAGCCAGGCCTCCACGTCTACATCAGTGCCTGACCTCACAAGTGCGCTTCTTCAAGAATGGTCAAACATCCCCAAAGACACACTCCTAAACCTTGTGGGCAACCTTTCTAGAGAAGTTGAAGTTGTTATAGCTGCAAAGGGTGGGCAAACTCAACATTGAACCCTACAGACTAAGACTAGGATGCAATTAAAGGTTAAAGGCAGGTGTCACAATACTTTTGGTAATATAGTGTATATGTATATATATATATATATATATATATATATTTATATATATATGTATGTATATAATTAAAAAGTCAGGCTGCTGTACATGCCCTAAAAGTAAATGCTTATTTTTTCTTATAAATAGTTAATGACAATGCTTGCCTCCCATCCTTTCCCAGAAAACTGTGTGCTTGAAATATACATTCATTATTCATGAGACTTTCCTGGAAAAAAAAATCTCTCTACTGTCAATAGAGAGTGTGCTTTTGTTTAATTCATAACTGCCCCTACCTCAACAGCAAACAAAAAAGGCGCAGTATTAAGTACTTTTACATAATCCAATCCAAATAAATATTACATTTATGTCAGTGACTTTATTAGGCCAGGACAAAAGCAACAAATATTTGTTGTCTACATGAGACAGTCTCTTCTGGCGACATGTACCCTAACTGACTCCAGCTACATATATTTGCTAAAAGCATGGAGATGCGGCCACTCTGTGGACCATGTTGTGCTGTGTGAGTAGACATAGGCAAACGTCCTGAAATACATGATGCTGACAATTAACTATGATTGTCCTCTGATCTAACTTTATTGACACACAGATTTAGAAATGCATCCAGAAAACAATATTATATTTTTTTGTTCAGCTAGCCACATCTGCATCATCAAGATCAACATTTTGGACTGGATGGTGGTAGGGGAGATGCATTACTGAAAACATTTGTTTTTTAAGAATTGCTATTCCTGAGATTGACTAGAACACAGCTAAACATATTTAATAATGTAGGGAGGCAGATAAGGAAAAAAAAAAGGACATATTTTTCTAAGAATATTTTTACAGGTACAGCAGTGACACATCAAAGTATCAAGAGCTGTGAAAAACTACAAACTCTCAAATGAGCAGAGAGTGAAAATGAGCGAGGCTGATGATTAAAAAGTCTATTTTTCTTAAAAAGTTCAATATTTTTTACAGGATGGCACATAACTACAAAAAAAAAAAAAAAAAAAAAATCACTGATTTCCAAATTTTGGGAACCGTTAACCTTTGCTCAGACAGAGAGGTTGAATGTAAAAAAAAATATTTTTGAAACATTAATTTGAGTCATTTGAGGATCTATGAAGCATCAAGCCAGTCATAAGCAGAGGATTTACCAGTTGTGGACACTGAACACAAGCCATATGTAGTAAACCCTGTGTACTGTCTTAAAAAAATAACTGGAAGTTACTGTGTAAATACAGAAGCGGTGGAAACAGCTGCTGTCAAAAAGCAGTGTATATACACAAGATAGATAAAAAGTAACATTGTTATTTTTGTGTCAACACTGCTTCATTCATCTGCAGAACAAATAGATGGTTTTAGATCTGCATATGTCAGTAAAAGCAACTTCACAAGGAAAAATAATAAATAAAATTGGTTTCTTTTTAACCTAATATTTTTGCTAATTAGCCCTAATTAACTCCTTCTTCTCGTTCTCCCCTTAAGGCTGCATTCACATGTCAGCGTATGATCGCGGGCAGAACCGCCGCGGTTCCGCCCGCGATTCGGAGATTTATTGCAAATCGCGGGACGCCTAGCATTGCCCGTTGATTTGCAATAGCCCCCCAAACGCCGAGCGATGTTGCCGCGATTTACACCCGCCGAATCGCGGCAACATCGCGCAAACAAAATCGCGGGACGCAATACGCTCCAAAAAAGTGAATGCAGCCTAACTATTGTTTTCCTGCTTATTTTTTGTTGATTTCTATCCATCTATCCTTCTAGCCATTTTTATTTAAACTTTTTAATTCCTATTTGTTTTAATCCTTATGTTTTAGTGTTACATTGCAAAATATTGAAAAAGCCTTTATTTCATTTGTAAACAACTTTGCCATGCTTTGCACAATAATTATTATTTTTGTGTTATTTTAAATAAACAATTGAATAAAAGATGTACTTTTTATCTATTGTAACACAAGTTTTTTTCAACTAATCAAAGTAGAAAAAGTTACTTTAATTGATACTCAAGTCTCATTTTTTTGTTAGAAAGAACAAACATGTTATACTTACCTGCTCTGTGCAATAGAGCCTCCTCTTCTTGGGTCCCTCTTCAGCTATCCTGGCCCCTCCCTCCTTTTGAGTGCCCCCACAGCAAGCAGCTGGCACCCGACCCGAGCCAAAGCTCCCTGCCTTCATTCAGTTATGGAGCCGTGACAAGGCCCCACCCCCTCTTTCTCCTCATTGGCTCACAGACTTTATTGAGAGCAGCAGGAGCCAATGGCAGCACGCTGCTGTCTAAGCCAACGGGGAGGGAGAGTCCAGGACAGCCGAGACACTCCTGCAACATTGCTTTAAAGTTCAGTTTTAGGTTTAAGTTTTGTTAATTTGTTTTGTCTATGGATTGCATAAAAATTAAAAAAATGTTTGCAAGACTATATTACAGAAAAAAAAGCCTTCTTGTTTGTCCTAAAAATATATATACTGTATATTCATTACTTTGTTGTCTTAAGTAATGTTAAATTATCCTCAAATCAATAGCAGAAATGTAAAAATTGCTCTGGTCCATAGGGAGTATACAGAGGCGATAGCTGAAATGGTTAAAAAAAATAAAGAAATACATTTATTTTCAATCAATTTTATATTAATTTGCAGTAAATTTCAAGGAATATATTCATATTTGTTTTATTAAAACCCTTGCCATGATTCAGGGATAAAGATAAGCAAATTATTTTTACCAGGACAAGGATTCAACTTAGTTTAGTCCGATTTGTGGGTAGAAGAGGTTAGAGAGTTGTCTAATGTATATTTTGTATGTGGGAATGCAAACAAGGTGTGCAAAAAAACTATGCAGAAGTCCAGAAGATAGATAACTTCAGTAATTTATATTATGGGGATGTCACTTTTTTTTATTATTTAAATGATCTATCCCAGCAGCACATATTGCACTCATTAATGACCATAGGTGTGTGCAGGTTGTGCCTGGGCATACCCTAAACACCCTGTGCACAACTGGCTTCAGGGGGCACAGGCAGAAGAACTGATCTTAGAAGAGTAAATCGCCAGCTTTCATGCCCCCCCCCCTCCACTGCACCAATCACCCTCCCTGTCCAGGTTTTAATCCCCTTGCTGCCCAGGCCCTCTCCCTGTGTGCTTCCCACACCAAAAGCACTGCCATCTTCCCTCCACTGTTTTCTCGCTGGCTGCTGCAGGCACACAGGGCAGGGGATCTTCAGGATGGACAGCAGGGGAAGGGGACAGTAAATAAGTCATTTATTGGCCCCTCACTTTTCTGAATTAACACAGTGAGCGATCAGTACACATCACTCACTGTACTCATTCATAATTGAAGCAGAGTAAACTGTGTTTACTATGATTCCGTTTTTAAACGAAAATAAGCCTCTCTACATAACCTTCTGTTCATTCACTGTCAAGTGAGCAAAGAAAGAAATCGAGGAGTTAATATTCATAGCTTCTTTCTTCAAAAGTGAGACATCAGGGATCTGTTTAGACCCCTGATATTTCACCAAGACCGCCTGTCCTCAGCCCCAACAGTGTTATAAAAAATAAATAAATAAAAAATATTAAAACATTTTTAAAAAATAAAAAAAATCTTAAAAAAATAAAAAATGTAAAAGATAATACAAAAAATGAAGGGCCCAATCACACGGGTTCTGTAGCTCATACAGTGTGAATGAGCAGTTTGGATGAGTGACTGGAGCCGCCTTCTACTCTGTTATTATGGAGCGGCTGTACAAAAAAGGTGTACAGGTGTGGGGGAGGGGCTCCCAAATGCACACTGCCTGTATTCAGGGCTGTACACCTGCATCCACATGCCTGCAACTTGGGACCTGTGGCTGTATTCATACAGCAGCTTCATCTTACATAGTTACATAGTAGGTGAGGTTGAATAAAGACAATAGTCCATCCAGCTAAACCTGTGTAGGTGTGTGTGGACCTATTCATTTTCCATACTCCTGAATGTTTCGATCCTTGAGATGTACACCCAAGAGTCTTTTAAAAGTAGCCATCATCCCCGCAGTTTCTACCATTTGTGGCAGGGAATTCCACAGTCTTGTAGCCCTTACAGTAAAGAACCCCCTGCGTAGCCTGAGGTTAAATATCTTCTCCTCTAAATGCATTGTATGACCTTGTGTCCTCATGCATTCCTTGCGACTAAATATTTTATTTTCTATGCTCTGATCACCATTGAGGTATTTGTAAATTGCTATCATGTCCCCTCTCAGGCATCTCTTCTCCAGGGAGGATAAATCTATGGCTTCTAAATGCTCTTCGTAATTAAGGTCCTCTAATCCCCTAATAAGTTTAGTTGCCCTTCTCTGTACTCTCTCCAGCTCCAACACATCCCGTCTGAGGATTGGCGACCAGAACTGGACAGAATACTCCAGATGTGGTCGGACCAGAGTTTTATAAAGTGGAAGGATTATAGTTTTATCTCTGGAATACATGCCCTTCCTTATACATGCCAAAATTCTGCCAGCTTTTGCAGCTGCAGCTTGACATTTCATGCTATTGCCTAATCTATCTTCCGCTAAGACCCCCAGATCTTTCTCCATTTTTGATAGCTCTAGAGGTTACCCCCCCCCCCCTAGCTTGTATATCGCTTTTATGTTATTGGTCCCTAAGTGCAATACCTTGCACTTATCCACATTAAACCTCATTTGCCATGTAGTTGCCCACTCTTTTATTTTGTTCAGGTCATTCTGTAAGAATTCTGCCTCTCGATGTGAAGTTATTGCCCTGCTCAATTTTGTGTCATCTGCAAAAACGGAGTTTGAGCTACTGATCCCGTCCTCAGCCTTGGGGGACCCCAATTACCACCTCAGACCAGTCCGAGTATGCATTGTTTATTACCACCCTTTGGACACGTCCCTTTAACCAGTTCCGTATCCAAGAGCAAATCTTGTGGTCGATGCCTGTCGCCCTTAATTTATAAATGAAGCGTTTGTGGGGAACTGTATCAAACACCTTAGCAAAATCCATGTACACCACATCCACAGGTCTCCCACTGTCTAGCGCACAACTAACCTCCTTGTAGAATGTTAAAGAGGTTGTAAACCCATACACACTTTTCTTTTTTTTTGTTCGACCTGAAAGAGAAACACATAATGAGCTAGTATGCATCGCATACTAGCTCATTATGCAATACTTACCTTAGTACGAGCCCCCGCCATGCAGTCCGCTTACCTCTATGACGGGCTACATGTCCAGTCGCCCGTCTTCTGGGATCGCGGCATCCGGCCATCTGATTGGCCGGAGCCGCGGTGACATCACTCCCACGCACGCGCGCGGGAGCCGATGGTCACGGCACGGGACTCTGAAGGAACGGCACCAGCGGCCGTTCCTTCAGAGCGCATGCGCCAGTGACGTCACTGGCTGCATGTAAGGTGAATATCTCCTAAACGGTACATGTTTAGGAGATATTTACAGTACCTATAAGTAAGCCTTATCATAGGCTTACCTATAGGTAAAAGTGTCAGAGGAGGGTTTACTTCCTCTTTAACAGATTGGTTTGACAAGAATGCCCCTTTGTAAACCCGTGCTGATTACTGCTGATGATGTTGTTTTCTTTAGCAAACTCTTGGATATAGTCCCTTATCATCCCCTCAAGAAGTTTACATACTATTGACATCAGGCTGACCAGCCTATAATTTCCCGGGATATGCCTCTGCCCTTTTTTGAATATCGGTATCACGTTAGCTTTTCTCTAGTCCCTTGGTACATTTCCTGTCAAAATACTGTCAGCAAAGATCAGGAACAGTGGTCTAGATTTTGAAAAGGAAGGAAAAAGTTAGTAAAAGGCGCTACCTATTTATGAGGAGAATTGAGATAGGAAGATGGTATATAGTGCAAAAATATTTCTAAAAATGTATCTCCATCATAAAAAATTGGCTGGTGACAATTAAAGTGCATGTGCCAAGATAAGCGTTGGTAGGGCTTAATATCAAAGCCCACAAGAAGTGCTCAGTGCTCAAAAAATATTGTTGTATAAACCATAAATAAAATAAAGGTGCACAAAGTGTATTAAATGTATTATCTCATGTAGTGCTTGTGGTGAATATTATAGTGAAAAAAATGATAATATAGCGATGTGATTAGTACTCAGTTGGTGATTATCTCATTTATATGAAGTGACAGTGTGTTTGAAAAAATGACATTTCAAAATAAATAAATAAATCTGTCCCTTTAAAGGTGATAGGAATAGTGCCTGTGAATAAGTTTCAAAATGCTATAATAGCAAGTGATGCTGGTGATTCTAGTGCCTATACCCATGATGCCTACTAGATATCGCACTCACCCTTCTCAGCCCCTAGATGCAGGGTTTTTTTTGTTGGCTGATGCTGTTTATTAGTCTCCCAAAAAGGAATGAACAATCAGGGGTGTCCACTATGTCTGAAGTGAGCGGGCTCAGGTGGGCCTCCAGAAGACGTTCATATGATCTAGGTGCTCAAACAGACAAGAATCCCCATTGTGCAGGATATAATAACAGCTGAAAATAAGTGTAGATAACACACAATTCAAGCTGATCCAGATGACGTCTGTATGACGAAACGCGTAGGGCGGAGTTCTCGTACGTCAATGTCACTTCCGGTTTTGGAGAGTTGAGCCGTGGAACACGGAAGTATCCCGGTGTCTCTTACTGAACGTGATCATCCTGAATTGTGAGTTATCTACACTTGTTTTCAGCCGTTATTATATACTGCACAATGAGGATTCTTGTCTGTTTGAGCACCTAGATCGTATGAACATCTTCTGGAGGCCCACCTGAGCCCGCTCACTTCAGACATAGAGGACACCCCTGATTGTTCATTCCTTTTTGGGAGACTAATAAACAGCATCAGCCAACAAAAAAACCCTGCATCTAGGGGCTGAGAAGGGTGAGTGCGATACCTAGTGGGCAGTACGGGTATAGGCACTAGAATCACCAGCATCACTTGCTATTATAGCATTTTGAAACTTATTCACAGGCACTATTCCTATCACCTTTAAAGGGATGGATTAATTTATTTATTTTGAAATGTCATTTTTTCAAACACACTGTCACTTCATATAAATGAGATAATCACCAACTGAGTAGTAATCACATTGTTATATTATCATTTTTTTCACTATAATATTCACCACAAGCACTACATGAGATAATACATTTTATTACACTTTGTAAAAAAGCCGAAAACGTCCCCTCAAATTTATATTTCTTGAAGGCCATTTTTTTTCCCCTAATACGTTTATTTACATTATGGCTAAGCCAGCCAGGTTTGGCTTTGGCTCTTTTAAATTTATTTCCCATAGGAATGCACTGTGAGATGCTTTTGTTTAATATGTTCCTAAAGCATTCCCATTTTTCCTCTGTGGTCAGTGTTCCTAGGGTTTGGTCACAGTTTATTTCCTCTATCATTGAGCACAATTTGGGAAAGTTTGCCCTTCAGAAGTTCAGGGTTCTTATGTTCCCCTCATGCTATGTTGTGATTTACGCTAAATGTGATCGTCCTGTGATCGCTAGAACCCAGGTTGTCGCAGACTCCTACATCTGAGATTAGATCTGGGTCATTAGTAATTAATAGTTCCAACACTGCATTCATTCTAGTAGGAGAATTCACCAACTGAGACATGTAGTTGTCCTGTAAGGTTTCCATAAAGAGATGGGCCTTTAGTGAGTGTGCAGTCCGCTCTTCCCAGTTAATTTCGGGATAGTTGAAGTCCCCAAATATGACTTCTCTATAGAGTAACATAAACTGTCTGCACACAGCTCCAGCCACATAAATAAAACACTGATTCACACATTACTGGCCACAACACCCATGGTTAATGAGCCCCAAGACTGCCACACACAGGGATTTATTTATTACTCATTACAGTTTTATCTTTTAGATATAGCAGGAATTTTGTATATACACTATAATACCAAAAGTATTGGGACACCTGTTTTACACGCACATGAACTTTAATGGCATCCCAGTCTTAATCCCTAGGATTTAATATTGAGTTGGCCCACCCTTTGCAGCTATAACAGCTTCAACTCTTCTGAAAGACTGTCCACAAGGAGTGTGTCTATGGTATGAGGTCAGGCATAGATGTGGACGAGAAGGCCTGGTTCACAGTCTGTGCTCTAATTCATCCCAAAGGTGTTCTATCGGGTTGAGGTCATAACTTCCTGCAGGCCAGTCAAGTTCCTGTACCCTAAACTCACTTATCCATGTATTTATGGACCTTGCTTTGTGCACTGGTCCAAATCCTTTGGTGGAGGGGGGATTATGGTGTGGGGTTGGGCTTGGCTCCTTAGTTCCAGTGAAGGGAATCCTTAAGGCATGAGCATACCAAGACATTTTGGAGCAAGTTTGGGGAGAATGTCCTGACCTCAACCTCAACAAATTCATGTGTGAGATTTGGGGTGCACATCCTAATGCAATAGGCTGTGCACACCTATGATAATGACTGATAAAATGATTTTGCAGATAACAGTTCAGACGTCAAGCACAACTGCTACATCAATTTTCTTTTTTTGTGACTAGATCATTTCATGTGCATAGTATAGAGTATCCAAATCTTTAAAAAAATAATTAATTTGGACTGTGCACACCCTAATGCAATAGGCTGCGCACACCTATGGTAATGACTGATGAAATGATTTTGCAGAGAATAGTTCAGACGTCAAGCACAACTGCTACATCAATTTTCTTTTTATGTGACTAGATCAATTAATGTGCATAGTGTAGAGTATCCAAATCTTTAAAAATAGAATTGATTTGGACTGTGACAACCACTGAAAAAAGCACATTTGCAGGGCAAAGTAGTAAGATTTTGAAATGCATTTGTATGTTTATAAGTTTTGAACTAAAGGTTATAATGGCAGTTTTTAGTTAGGGTTTAATTATGTGTCTCGCTTAAAGTGTTTGTAACCCTAAAAAAAAAAAAAAATGGATCCTGTTTTCTTAAAGCATGCATAACAGCACAGTGCTTGTGCCGTGTAATTTGGCCCCTTGTATATTCTAAAATACCTGGTTAATCCTGCCTTGTTCTGCCCTCCCCTCTGTACACTGACCACAGTTTATCATGGCTGCTGAGCCCTGACACTGTGGTCAGTTTATGTGCCTCCGACATCCACTGCTCTCCTCTGTTCTCCTCTCCCCCTTCTCCCTGCCTGTGAGCTCATGCCAGTGCTGCTCTGCTCCCTGCCCCTTCCCTTCCTGCTGCTATAAAAATATATTATTATATTATTATATTATATATATGTTATGTTCATACAACAGCCTCTGTTAGATAAAAACATGTGCCCCACAGTATGTGCTTTTTAAAAAATATGCCGATTTCTACCTTATTTCAGAGTGCCTCCCGATGCTCACAAGACCGCCCGCTGCTCCCCTTTTCCCCTCCTCCTGACTGATGTCAGCGGGAACTCATGGCCCCTCCCACTGTAGCTGTCAGACTGGGATAGGAGAGCGGCGAGCAGTCACGTGAGCACCGGGAGGGGCTCTGAAATAAAGTAGAAATCGGCATATTTTTTTAAAAAGCACATACAGTAGGGCACCTATTATTATCTAACAGAGGTGATTGTATGACCATAACATAATGGCTTTACAACCACTTTAAAAGTACTAAAAAAGCTAATGCAATTTTAGCCTGCTGACTTTTTTTTAAAATAATTGCAAAAACCCAATATCGTCTTATGACAGTAAACTGTTAGCATTAGTCTCAGTTTCCTGGGGGCCAATCCCAGGGAAACAGAAGTCCGCTGTGTATTCATCCCTGGGAGTTGGGGACTGTACTGCACTACAAGACACAACCTCAAACGCAAGTCAAACTGCACAAGCATCAGTCCAAAATGGTGGTGCTAAAATGGTTTGTGCTTGCATGATGATCTATGTTGCAGCGCACTCGTAGGCCACTTTAGTCATACCATTTTGGACTAACTCTTGCACATTGTGATTTGAGTTGGAGCCTGATCACTGCAATGAACTACTGTGCCTGGCTCCCATGGACAATGCTGGGCAGCTGGGCAGTCGGCAGATGTGGGAGACACAATGTCTGGAAAAATGTGTGAGTTTACCCCCTGAACTCTGTGCATTACTTAATTCTGACCCCTGAACCTTATGTTTTATACAACATACTCCTCTTGTCCCGAAAGTATGTGATCAATTGTGGTTCAAAGTAGGTGTGGCCAGAAGGATGTCCCAAGATTTCATTTTGAAAATCTGGTGCTCTTACTGTAGGAGGTTTTTCTGTTTATTTGTGAGTGTGTTTCTATTAATAGGAAAGTCTGATGTTGAATGCTGCAAATTCAAAAGGCTACCTGAAATCTTTTGAAAAACAGAAAAAACTGTGTCAAATAGAATGTATGACTTCTAAAAAATCTTTGAAACATACTGCTTCTCAAAAACAAGTAGAATATATAAGTCTAAAGATGGTTTTACATTGTGACCCTTTATATACTGTATATAAATATAAGGTATGGATAGCTTTACAGTTGCCTTAGAACTTTAGCAAATCACAAGTATCACATTACTTAGGAAAAAAAAAGAATCTTAAATGTAGTCTAACCGTCACAATACATACGGCATATAGAAAAAGCTGTACTACTGTTCGTTACAAGACAGTATATTCTACATAAACCTGGTTTTGTTATCTTACACGGTTATTAAATAACAAGACTGAGTAAAATTACAAAGTATTTGGTAGGCAAAATAGTTCACACATACAGTATCTCACAAAAGTAAGTACACCCCTCACATATTTGTTAATATTTTATTATATCTTTTCATGTGACAACACTGAAGAAATTACACTTTGCTACAATGTATAGTGAGTGTACAGCTTGTATAATAGTGCCAATTTGCTGTCGCCTCAAAATAACTCAGCACACAGCCAATAATGTCTAAACCGCTGGCAACAAAAGTGAGTACGCCCTAAGTAAAAATGACAAAATTGGGCCCAATTAGCCATTTTTCCTCCCCGGTGTCATGTGACTCATTAGTGTTACAAGGTCTCAGGTGTGAATGGTGAGCAGGTGTGGTTAATTTGGTGTTATAGCTCTCACTCTCTCATGCTGGTCACTTGAGGTTCAACATGGCACCTCATGGCATCTGAGGATCTGAAAAAAATAATTGTGGCTCTACATAAAGATTGCCTAGGCTATAAGAAGAATGCCAAGACCCTGAAACTGAGCTGCAGCACGGTGGCCAAGACTATACAGCGGTTTAACAGGAAAGGTTTCACTCAGAACAGGCCTTGCCATGGTCAACCAAATCAGTTGAGTACACGTGCTCAGCGTCATATCCAGAGGTTGTCTTTGGGAAATAGACATATGAGTGCTGCCAGCATTGCTGCAAAGGTTGAAGGGGTGGGGGTCAGCCTGTCATTGCTCAGACCATATGCTGCACACTGCATCAAATTGGTCTGCATGGCTGTTGTCACAGAAGAAAGACTCTCAAGAAAGCCTGCAAACAGTTTGTTGAAGACAAGCAGACTAAGAACATGGATTACTGGAACCATGTCCTGTATTCTGATGAGACCAAGATAGACTTAATTGGTTCAGATGGTGTCAAGCGTGTGTGGCAGCAACCAGGTGAGGAGTAAAAAGACAAGTGTTATAATCAATAAATTATCAGCGCAACCAACTAGTGAAAAAACCAAAGATGGTATAAACAATTGAAACAGCAAATTAATACCGGTGCAAATAAGTATACAAATATCAGTGCAATAATCCAGCTGCAAACACAAATTGTGTAACACCTCACAAATAATATGCAAATACCTATAAAAGTGCTGCGCCAGAAATACTTAATCAATATATAAACAGGTGATATTGATGGTGTAATAAATATCAAAAGATGGTAAGAAAATCATAAAAATTTCTTCACAGACACCGCTGTGATATATGCACAGCGGTGTTTGTGAAGAAATTTTTATGATTTTCTTACCACCTTTGTTTTTTTTACTACCTTGTTGGAAGTTTCTTCTTTTCACCTTTATTTGGACACTTATGGACTTTATTTTAGACTCTTTTGATATTTATTACACCATCAATATCACCTGTTTATATATTGATTAAGTATTTCTGGCGCAGCACTTTTATAGGTATTTAAAAAGACAAGTGTGTCTTGCGCACAGTCAAGCATGGTGATGAGAGTGTCATGGTCTGGGGCTGCATGAGTGCTGCTGGCACTAGGGAGCTACAGTTCATTGAGGGAACCATGAACCATGAATGCCTACATGTACTGTGAAATACTGAAGCAGAGCATGATCCCCTCCCTTCAGAGACTGGGCTGCAGGGCAGTATTCCAACATGATAACAACCCCAAACACACCTCCAAGATGACCACTGCCTTGTTAAAGAAGCTGAGGGTAAAAGTGATGGACTGGCCAAGCATGTCTCCAGACCTAAACCTTAAGGCCCGTACACACGAGTCAAAATTCGGCCGGGAATTTTCATCCGACGACCGATCTGCCGATTTTCGGCTTGTTAGTATGATGCTTCCGACAACCGACTCTGACTTTTCGGCTGAAAAAAATCTGGTGTGCAGGCTATAAAATTTTTGTCCTCCGTCAAAACACGGCCGATTTTTGTGCAGTCAGTACAGATTTCGACAGGGAAAAATCTTATGAGCAAGACTGGGCATGCTCAGAGAAGAAAGAACACAAAGAAAGCAAACCAACACATGACATCACTTCTGAAGTAGAATTTTGTCGTGCAGGAAAATTCGTGTGCAGTCTAGGCACATTCCAACCAACAAAACACCACTCTGGACAAAAGATGGACGACCAGTCGGCGGAAATTCATTGCGTGTGTACTAGGCTTTACTGAGCATCTGTGGGGCATCCTCAAACGGAAGGTGGAGGAGCGCAAGGTCTCTAACTTCCACCAGCTCTGTGATGTCATCATGGAGGAGTGAAAGAGAACTCCAGTGGCAACCTGTGAAGCTCTGGTGAACTCCATGCCCAAGAGGGTTAAGGCAGTGCTGAAAAATAATGGTGGCCACACAACATATTGACACTTTGGGCTCATATTGGACATTTCCACTTAGTGGTGTATTCTCTTTTGTTGCCAGCGGTTTAGACATAAATGGCTGTGTGTTGAGTTATTTTGAGGGAACATCAAATTTACACTGTTATAAAAGCTGTACACTCACTTCTTTACATTGTAGCAAAGTGTCATTTCTTCAGTGTTGTCACATAAAATTATATAATAAAAAATTTACAAAAATTTGAGGGGTGTACTCACTTTTGTGAGATACTGTATACATTTGAACCATGTTTTTAGAGGTTAGCTTTTTACTGCAAATAGAGAAATAGGGATTTGCCTGCAAATGGCCTTGCCTTGAAGCAAGGTAGATGGAACAATCAGGATGATTTGGCAGGGTAGCAAAATGCACAATGGCTATGTGTAATGTGTAGAAATCTATGGCAGCCAATCTGATCACAGCTTATGTGATGATCAGGACCCAGAAATATACTAAGGTGGAATTATAGGATATATCTAATCATTCTTAAAATTGCTCCCTCCCCCCTCCTAACACCTATACTAACTAACCTGTGGAAGAAAGATCAGTATACTTGCCTATTTTTAGGCCAACCCATTCCGCTTACATAATCTCCCCCTATGTCAGCCAGTGGCCTGCTACAGGGTTGAGGAGAGAGTGCTTGATAATGGCTTTAATGCTTAAGTGGTGAGGTCACCCATAGGCTTACTATGGCCCACCTGTTGTGGGCACTCCCTCCTCTCCCCTGAAGCTGCCACTAGCTGACACAGGGGAGCAGATCCTGAGACTGGGCCGGAGTTACATAAAAATATACAGTATACTGAAAAATAAAAGTATACTGATCTTCCTTCCATAGGTTAGTTAGTATAGGTGTTAGGAGTTGGAGAGTTCTGGGGGGAGCAGTTTTAAGACTAGTTAGGTATATCCCAGAATACCACTCTAAGTCTTAAGAAATCATTTTAGAGTTGGAATTTATTTGACAATTGGTAAGTGTTTCCATCAGTCATCTTTTTTTAAACTTGAAAAGTATATATGTATGTGAGAAATCGCATAAAATACAAGCTTTCTGAGTTTGTAGCATCACCTACAATGTAATATCCAATGACTGTAGCAGTTCCATGCTCAGCTTTATAGATTCTCTGAAGATAAGATAGATGATCTGCAGAGGAATATTATTTTAGATGCCAATAAGTTTGTGTATAGAATGCTGCCAAGTCAGATGTTACAGCGGGGATGTATATTCTCTGTTGTTGCCAGCACAATGTGAATGTTACAGAGAAATCCAATATCTGTCAGATTTATCCATTATTGTGGATGTCCTTTTCTGTGGCATATTTGCATATTGGGCCTCCACTGCCAGAATGGAAACCTGGATACTAAAAGAAATGACTCTGTGCTGTGTGTAATTCCCTAAGAAACAATGGTCAACAGCTGCACTCACTGCATAGCACACAACAATACCTAAATGAAATATTCAAATAATAGTGTTGTGCTGTTGATAGACTTGAGTTACACAGAAAATGAAGTACTGATATATTAAAGTGCCAATAGTACAAGAAAATCAGTATATGTAAACATATACAATTGTGATTGATTATAAACAATAAATAAAATGCCAGTTCATTATTGTTATCATAGAAATTTAATTCATAAGACACAATCAACATGTATGTCATAAAAGAATAATTGATAGCAAAAAATGTTAAATGTGTAAAAAAAACTTCAGGCATTCAGTAAAACAATCGCCGTGCGCCCCAGGGGGGGGGTGCTGACGTCACCACTATTTCATCCACTAGATGTACATTTCGTCACAGAAGGCATCGTCAATGGGGCAGTGGAGATCCACTGAATGACTCAAGTTTTTTTTTACACATCTGTAAGTAGATTACGTTTTTTTATAAAGTACATTTTTGTTGGAAACTGTGAAATGAGTGATTGTATTCATCTCTCCTTATATGCCTGGCTGATATCCAATCGTCTATATATCCTGGAAGCCCTTCTGATAATCCATTTGACATGCGGATTTCTTAAAGGTAGTAATATCTCCATGCCCACAGTGAGGGGTTGAGCTCACGGATGCATGGCTAGACCTTGTAACAGGGGTCTCTGTGTCTGGTAAGCGCCAATCTTTTGCATGGTGGTGGAGCACTGTCAATTGATCACTTGGAGCACCTTTGAACTTAATAAGTGTATAGCACCATCTTCATCACAGGTACTGGAAATGGGACTATTTCTATTTTTTTTTATATTTTTTGCTATCAATTGTTCCTTAATGCCATACAAGTTGATTGTAACTTGTGAATGAACTTTCTATGATAACATGCACACTAGCATTTTTTTTAAGCTCTAGACACTGTTATTAGCATTTTTTTCTGCTCCTATAAGCTAGATAGTGTTATCCTAAGTAAATAGAAAATATAAAGCTGCAGCCAATCAGGGAACTGCTAAACCTTTGTCCACATCCATAGTTAATTAAATTTAAGAGAGAGGTAAATCTCACTTTGTATGGGACCAATACCTATGTGGATTACCAAGGTCAGGGGACTTTATTGGACAGGTATAACATTAGTGAGCATAACAATGATGTATAAAAAGTACAAAGTTTATTAATGATTAAAAAGCAGATAATAATAACAATACAACGACAAGGATATTATGACTTGAATGACATGTATAAATACAGACAATCATATAGTTCACGCAGTCATACAGTTCGACGCTTCTTCAGGAACCAAATGGTTAAGTCATGTATCCATTAGTTATAAGAGAGGAAAACATATAACAAAATATATTTAAATATTTATTACACATGTATTCCAGTATGTCTCATATAACAACAAGACAAAAAGTATCTTACAACTTTTCACATGCTTACCTAGTTCGCAAACATAATTACTTGGTAGGGTTCACAATGTCTTGCCAACCATAAGGCCAGGAGTGGAAACCTTCCCATGTATGACCCTGAAAAGGGTCAAAGATGCCTATAGAGGCATAGTGGATCGGACCCATTCCATAGCTTCCCCCATGTGTAATAGACAATAGCCGGATAAGTGTTATCCTATGTGTCAATGCACCCTGCTTTAGGCTATTAGCATTTTTCTTGAGCTTCAGTTTCTAGGAGCAGAATAAAAAAGTTTTTGTAGAGTTTATTGTAGCATTTTTCTAGCAGAAAAAAATGCTGAATGCTTCTAAATGATACTAAAATGCTACTATTTTTTTTTCTTCATTATTGCAAAAGCGCTAATAAAATGCTAATATTAATAAAATATTCTAAATGCTTCTAAAAGCTACTAAAATGCTACTAGAAGCTGGTGCAAAAATGCTTTTATCATCATTTTTTTTCTAGCTTTTTTGAGCCTATGAAAAACACTAGTGTGCATGGAGCCTGATAAGCTGGCACTTTATTTATTATTTATGATCAATCACATTTCTATACAGTATGTTTACATATGTTTATATATATATATATATATTGATTTTCTTGCACTATTGGAAACCTGAATAGTCTGATATTAATGTGCACCTGGGATGAGTTGACATATTTGTAGTCATTTTTGTTTTCTTTAAACATAGTATTTCCTTCACTTCTTAGGTTATCAACAGCATTTTATGCATCTCCCTTGTGCCATTCAAGTTTTAAACCATTAATTGGAAATTAAAGTTGATTTATCGCATCGCTACAAGGTGACTTTCAGGTATTCCTGATAGGCTGTAAAATGAACACAGTCACATAAATGTAAGATATGTGGGAAAAAGATGTATGCCACACATTAAGTGATAAATAAAGAGCTGTGATTCTAAATTCTACAAGGAAAACAATATGGTTAGTATTTCAATAGGTCATCAAGGTTAATTAGATAGACACCAATGTCATATGTTGAAAAGTCAGACCTGAATGAAATCACAGATTTGAAGGGTAACTCCACTTTTGTGGAGAAAAACAATAGCAAATAAAGAAAAAACAATAAAGCGTATACAATTGCGACACAAATCATATTGTGATTGAATGTTATTAACAATTACTCTTCCTTTTCAATCTGCAATCGTTGTCATTTTCTGAAAATGCAATGCAATATGGCTACCTGGAGGTGCTCTGTACAAAGAATGTGTACTGACCACACCCCAGAAACATCATTTCCTGCTTGTGTGATTGGCTCACTGATTTTCCCAGAAGTCTGCCTAAGATAC
Organism: Pelophylax lessonae; assembly: GCF_965119305.1. NCBI lineage: Eukaryota > Metazoa > Chordata > Amphibia > Anura > Ranidae > Pelophylax > Pelophylax lessonae. The sequence continues at coordinate 102,482,840 of NC_138771.1, read as the reverse complement.
AAGTCAGATTTCTGGCATCTCCTGCAGCAATAATGTCATTTTAGGTGAGATACTCTCAATAGGAACACACTTAAAGGGATGCGGGCCTAGCAGCTTTCCTCATTAGTGCTCTGCAGCTGCACAGCTGATTGATAATTATGAAAACACTCCCATTAGACCCACTCAGCACAGTGGTACAAAGGCACAAACAGAGATTTCTTCAGAATAACAAAAGGTAGGAATCTGCAACAAAGGCTGTTATAAACCTTGCAATGTACATAGAACAGTCAGAAGGGAATGTTTTTCTCTCAACAAAAGTGGAGTTACGCTTTAAAAGTGTCAATGCTGAAGCACTGCCATTACTATGTTTGAAACAGGGCAATATAATTGAAAATAAACAGTAAGGCGCCATAGGTGATAAATGGAACCTCTGGGGTTTTCATAAGAAACCTGTACTCAGCAGTCTGCCTGTCCTGCTGAAAGACTTTTGTAGGGATTCATGCATGCAATTAAGGAGGCTTTTGTCCTTGCCTCTATTCAGTGTGCTGTCAAAACAGTCTCTTCAGTTGAATATGTATTCTTTATATCTTCATAATGACGATGTAGCAGCAGGAAGGCAGTTCTGACATTTGCACACTGTGTATGTATGTTTTATATTGAACAAAAGAAACACTTTGTTTTGAAAATGAAAATAGAAGCTCCACTGGGCATTATCAGCCTGATTTAGAATGTAAGCCCTTCCCCAAGTAAAGCACCCAAAATAAGCATTAGAACAATTGTAATTTTCGTTGCTGTGTATACATGAGACATAAAATGTCCTACAAATTGGGTGGATCTATCTATCTGGGCTTTTACTCCCCTCTGTAGAATAGAACCATTTTTACAGTAAGCATTGCCAGTCTTTTTAACCTGCAGTATAAAGCACCCATTGGGGCCACCATGCTCTTAATGTGCTGGGCATATATCAAAACACCTTATACAAATTATTATCTTTTTTTTTTCTACCTGCTGTAATATTAAACTTCATTTTATTAACAGAAAACCCTGCAGCTTAACCCTTAAGCTTTTCTTTAGGCCTTATTGACCAGACACTAGTTAAAATGGTGTGTCCTAAACTAATTTGACGTCCTTTTTTTCCCACAAATAGAGCTTTCTTTTGGTGGTATTTGATCACCTGTGCGATTTTTTGATCATGCGCTATAAACAAAAAAAGAGCGACAATTTTGCAAAAATAACAATATTTTTCAAATTTTTTTTATAGGAAATTCCCCCCCAAAAAAATGTAAAAATCAAAATCTTTTAACATTTTTGGCCAATTTGTTTTCTGCTACATATGTTTGGTTAAAAAAAAAAATCACAATAAGCGTATTTTGATTGGTTTGCGCAAAAGTTATTGCGTTTACTAACTAAGGGAAAGATTTTTGTCATTTTTGTTGTTTTTTTTTTTTAACAAGCGATTTATTTTTGCTGGACTGCGACATTGCGGCGGACAGATCGGACCCTTGACTGACATTTTTGACACTTTTGGGGGTACCAGTGACATTACTACAGTAATCAGTGCTATACATATGCACTGTTACTGTAAAAATGACACTGGCAGGGAAGGGGTTAACTTTATTGGAGAAGGAGGGGTTAAGTGTGTCCCTAGGGGCATGTTTTAAACTGTGCAGGGATGTGGCTTTACATGTAACAGCAGAGATCTACAGTCCTACATAGCAGGACCGTTAGATCTCTGCTGTTACACAGGGAAGAATGACAGGTGGCTTTGTTTACATTAGCCGCCTGCCTTTCTCCATTCACAGCGGACAATCGCGAGTGACCGGTGGACATCGGGTCCGCTGGTCACGCGCGCGGACGTGTCCGTGAACGAGCGGGGGCGGGAGCGCGCCTCCGGCGGCACGCGCTTGCCCCCTATTGGCTCACAGGCTAGTGAAGTACCGTTACGTCACTTTGCCTGGCCGGGGCTGACCGCCACAGTATATGTACTTGCGGCGGTCTGCAAGCGGTTAAATAGAGCTACATATTTTTGATTTATAAAATCTTGGTTGGGCTGCATCTCCATGCCGTACAAATCTTTTGTCTCCCCTTCACCGAAAACTCCCCTATGAAATTGCTTGGGAGAGGGACCTTGGCATGGCCCCTGAGGTGGAGGATTTGCGATCCTGGACTACACGCCTACACAAGATCGTTATGAATGTTGTCCTGATTGAGGTAGGGTACAAGGTGTTTGCGAGATGGTACATGGTACCAGAATCCATTATCCGCACTCTTTATCCCAAAGGTGTTCACTCCGGTTGAGGTCAGGACTTTGTGCAGGCCAGTCAAGTTCCTCCACCCCAAACTAGCTCATCCATGTTTTTATGGACCTTGTTTGTGCACTGGTGCGCAGTCATGTTGGAACAAGAAGGGGCCATCCTCAAACTGTTCTCACAAAGTTGGAAGCATGATATTGTCCAAAATGTCTTGATTGCTGATGCCTTAAGAGTTACCTTCACTGGAACTAAGGGGCCATGCCCAACCCCTGAAAAACAGCCCCACACCATAATCCCCCATCCACCAAATTAAGCGAGTTTGGGGTGGAGGAACATGACTGGCCTGCACAGAGTCCTGACTACAACCCAATGGAACACCTTTGGGATAAATTAGAGTGGAGACTGCAAGCCAGGCTTTCTCGTTCAACATCAGTGCCTCATCTCACAAAAGTGCTTTTGGAAGAGTGGTCAAACATTCCCATAGACACACTCCTAAACCTTGTGGACAGCATTCCCAGAAGAGTTGAAGCTGTTAAAGCTGCAAGGGGTGGGCCAACTCAATATTGCACCCTACGGACTAAGACTGGGATGCAATTAAAGTTTATGTGTGTGTAAAGGCAGGCGTCCCAATACTTCTGATAATATAGTTTATTATATGTTATAAATAGTACAGGAAACCAAATCAACATTTTTGAATTGCAGTTTATGTAAACCCTAATTCTTTAATTTATGCAAATTACGTAAAAGACAAAAGCAAGTAGATCTGCTACCCCCACTGCTGAATTACCCTACTGTGTGTGAAGAAGATGGTTGTTCTCCATGATGACCTTCATACAAGATAAGAAATAAAACTTTCCCAAGCCTTTTTTATAATGCATACTTTATGCCCTTTGCTGAAGGACATGTATAGTCAATATTTCTTGAAGCTATACATGTCAATGAAAAAATAATATTATATATTTTCCTTGCATTTTTTAAGAATCTGGTTATTGTTAGGTATTGTTATATAATGCTGGAAATTGGATTGGAATAGGAGACAAACACAAGACAATTTGATGTGTCAGCCATATCCAAACTATACTGGTCTGATCCATGTTATGAACTGGTAAGAGACATTTAATTGGTGCACACTGGAAAAATCTGAATGCATGTTTTCAGGCATATAAAAAAACGTATAATTTGCAGATTAATAAATCTGTAAACCAATTGTTCTCATTCCTAATCTCCTATATGAAAAGTGTCATGGGTTTCTGGAACTGCAATGTTGACAGTGCAGATAAATTTAGCTCTGTTCTGTATTAAAGCTGAACTAAGGGTAACAACTAATATACAGTTTTAATATGTGTATATTTACTGTATTATCTACCAAGAGATTTGTAATTCTGTATAGCCATTCTTGTGACAAATGTCAGTTTACAGCAGGGCAATTGATGCATACATTTCCTGATTTAATAATGCAACTTTCTAGTTCTCTTATATGCCTCCCATGTGCTCTTGAACAATAAATCTGTGTCATTGTTAGGCGTTAATATATGTAGATATTGTTGTTGTTGTTCAGTCATTTAGTCGTGTTTGACTCTTCGTGACCTAATGGACCATAGTGCATCAGGCTTTTCTATCCTCCACTGCCTGCCAGAGTTTGCTTAACTTCATGTTCATTGTTTCGATGATGCTTTTTATCCATCTTGTTTTCTGTCGTCCTCTTCTCCTTTTTTTTTCCATGTTTCCCAGCATCAGGGTCTTTTCCAGAGAGTCCTATCTTCGCATTAGCTGGCAAAAGTATTTGAGTTTCAGCTTCAGAATCTGTCCTTACAGTGAATATATATGGTTGATTTCCTGCAGGATTGACTGGTTTGATCTTCTTGCCACCCAAGGGACTTCCAAGAGTCTTCTCAACACCATAGTTCAAAAGCATCAATTCTTCGGCATTGAGCCTTTCTTATGGTCCAACTTTCACAGCCATAGGTTACTATTGGGAAAATCATAGCTTTGACTATACGGCATTTTGTTAATAGGTTTATTTCTCTGAATTCTCTGTTTTTTTATAATGTTGTCTAGGTTTGCCATTGCTTTCCTCCCAAGCAAACATCTCTTAATTTCATGGCTACAGTCACCGTCTGCCGTGATCTTGGAGCCTAGGAAGATAAAAGCTGTCACTGTTTCCATTTCTTCTCCTTCTATTTGCCAAGAAGTGATGGGACCAGTTGCCGTGATTTTAGTTTTCTTAATGTTCAATTTCAGGCCAGCTTTTGCGCTGTCCTCTTTCCTCTTCGTTAAGATACTCTTTAGTTCTTCACTTTCTATCATTAGTGTAGTATCGTCTGCCTATCTCAGGTTGTTGATATTTCTCCCTGTGATCCTAATTCCGGCTCGTGATTTGTAGATCTTGGCATTTCACATGATGTACTCTGATATGATATGTAGATATCAAATAAAAATCGTGTAACCGCGCTAGGAACTAAGAAAGAAAAGAAAGAGCAGCAGCTATAAGTGAGACTACACCAAACAACAATAAATAGATAAGAAAGCTGCGCTAATATGAACCAGTAGGTAATGTGCAAAAACCATACTAAATAGGTTATAGTGATTGACAAAAGTATTGTACCTATATAACAAATAGCATCAAACACTCATTGAGACACCAAAATCGACTAATGTATAACATAAATAATCTAAGTGACCACTAGAAATCACAAAGAAATATATAAACAATATTGTGAAAATAGTCCATAAATAATCATGGAATAAATGATAATATCATATAAAGTCCCAAAGTTGAATCCAAAAGGAAAAGTGAAGTGATAAAGATGTGAAGCTTAGTCTGCAGTCACCCCAGTGATCCAACGACAGTGACACACTTATCTTCTTACCAGAACACTGGTAAAAAACAGCCTGTATGAACCTCCTCACAGCACCACTTACATAAGGAATCCTTCCTCCAACAAGTATTCATGGATATGGCCAGGAGAGAGTGAACTAATCTTGATGTTAATCGAAGTGAACTCCAATGGTGCCATACAAGAAAAAAGGGGCTCGATAGTGTAATAACATCAAGCATTTATTAAAATAAATATATAAAATAAAACTCACATATATACACAGGAAATTCGCTCTGGATAAAAAAAGCCGGCCAGCTCTCATGTAGCCGTCCTCTGGGCAGCATGGTGACGTCAGCACGCTGTGCCCTACGCGCTCGTCTCAAGGTGTGCAGGAAGAGTAGCGGCCGCCATATTGAGTACTGGATCAATTTAGAAGGAACATTAAACTACTGTGAACGATATATAGGCCAACCTTTTGCCCCAAAATTGTATTTGATGGGTTAAAAGAAAGGCCAATCGAACAAATTTATTACATATACATTCAAATAGTAGCTGTTGGTAATAGTATCACCAGGACCAGATGAAAATAAGGAATAATGATAAAAATGTTTTTCCTTCTAAATTGAGGGCAGCTGATCCAGTACTCAATATGGCAGCCGCTACTCTTCCTGCACACCTCAGATCGAGGCAGGGTCCGTTGGTTGTCTTTATATGGTGAGGTCAGCACGCTGCCCGCATCCCCATCAGAAGTCTGTTGAGACGAGCGCGTAGGGCATGGCGTGCTGATGTCACCGCGCTGCCCAGAAGACGGGCTACATAAGAGCCGGCCGGCTTTTTTTTTTATCCAGAGCGAATTTCCTGTGTATATATGTGAGTTTTATTTTATATATTTATTTTAATAAATGCTTGACGTTATTACACTATCGAGCCCCTTTTTCTTGTATGGCACCATTGGAGTTCACTTCTATTAACATCAAGATTAGTTCACTCTCTCCTGGCCATATCCATGGTTACTTGCTGGAGAAAGGATTCCTTATCTAAGTGGTGCTGTGAGGAGGTTCATACAGGCTGTTTTTTACCAGTGTTCTGGTAAGGAGATAAGTGTGTCACTGTCGTTGGATCACTGGGGTGACTGCAGACTAAGCTTCACATCTTTATCACTTCACTTTTCCTTTTGGATTCAACTTTGGGACTTTATATGATATTATCATTTATGCCTGATAATTTATGGACTATTTTCACAATAATGTTTATATATTTCTTTGTGATTTCTAGTGGTCATTTAGATTATTTATGTTATACATTAGTCAATTTTGGTGTCTCACTGAGTGTTTGATGCTATTTGTTATATAGGTACAATATTGTTGTCAATCACTATAACCTATTTAGTATGGTTTTTGCACATTACCTACTGGTTCATATTAGCGCAGCTTTCTTATCTATTTATGATATGTAGATATACTGTCACTATTAACTCGAAAATGTTAAGAGATTGGATAAGTGTTGGGGTTGACACAGTCTCACCAAAGGCATGGAGTCTAAAGTAAAAACTATGTCTTCACCAAAACAGCTTACAAAGAGTGATGAGCCAGTGACTCTAGTATATTCCAGGCTCCTTTGCTGAATGCTGTCACCAGGCTATGGCTCACAGGGTCACCCCACCACAGGGTCATGGAAGCAGAGTGGCTATGATGTGGAGACATGGTCGAAATAGCAGAAGGTCTAAGTTCAGGAAAAAAATCAAAGCTGGCAGCAGGCAAGAGCATGGTCAGTGCCCAGACAAAGGTTAAGGCGGATGCCATCAATACATTTCACCTGTGTTCATTGTCCATAACATATGCTTGCCCATACCATAATCCCACCACCACCATGGGCCACTGGATTCACCATGTTGACATCAGCAAACCACTCACCCACACGATGCCAAAGATGAGGTCTGCCATCTGCCCTGTACAGTAAAAGCCGGGATTCATCCATGAAGAGAACACCTCTCCAAAGTGCCAGACGCCATTGATGGTGAGTATTTGCCCACTCAAGTCGGTTACGATAACGAACTGTAGTCAGGTCGAGACCCCGATGAGGACGTCAAGCATGCAGATGAGCTTCCCTGAGACGGTTTTTGACAGTTTGTGCAGAAATTCTTTGGTTATGCAAACCGCTTATTGCAGCAGCTGTCCAGGTGGCTGGTCTCAGATGATCTTGGAGGTGAAGATGCTGAATGTGGAGGTCCTGGTCTGGTGTGGTTACACGTGGTCTGCGGTTGTGAGGCCAGTTGGATGTACTGGCAAATTCTTTGAAACGCCTTTGGAGATGGCTTACGGTAGAGAAATGAATATTGAATTCACGGGCAACAGCTCTGGTGGACGTTCCTGGAGTCAGCATGCCAATTGCATGCTCCCTCAAAACTTGCGACATCTGTGGCATTGTGCTGTGTGATAAAACTGCACATTTTAGAGTGGCCTTTTATTGTGGCCAGCCTAAGGCGCACCTGTGCAATAATCATGCTGTCTAATCAGCATCTTGATATGCCACACCTGTGAGGGGGATGGATTATCTCAGCAAAGGAGAAGTGCTCACTAACACAGATTTAGACAGATTTGTGAACAATATTTGAGAGAAATATGCCTTTTGTGTACATAGAAAAAGTCTTAGATATTTGAGTTCAGCTCATGAAAAATGGGGGCAAAAGCAAAAGTGTTGCATTTATAATTTTGTTCAGTGCAGTAATGAATTACATTGAAATTTGTTGAAATTTGTTTCGTTTATTCGTTTTCTAATGAATTCCAAATTTTTAAAGGATTCAAATTTGCATTGGTGGAAAATGATCAGATTCGAATTCTGTGTAAAGAATAGCTGGTTGTTAAGGAGCGGGCCCTTCGGGTCTGGTAAGCATTCTAGGGGGAACACCACACCAAAATAAAAAATTGTGGTGGGGTCCCCCCCACTATCCAAACCCGACCCTTAGCAAACATGCAACCTGGCTGGTCAGGAAAGGAGGGGGATCATACCATACCAGGCCACATACCCTCAACATGTGGGGGGTGCTTTGACCCCCCACCCCAAAGCACTTGTCCCCTTGTTGTTGAGAATAAAGGCCTCTTCCCCATAACCATAGATGGTTGTTGTGGAGGTCTGCAGGCAGGGGGCTTATCAGAATCTGGAAGCCCCCTTCAACAAGGGGGCCCCCAGATTCCAGCCCCCCCATATGAATGAGTATGGGGTACTCAATCACCAAAAAAGTGTAAAACGTAAATAATACAGTACACAATTTTTTGACAATTCCTTTATTACAAACTAAAAAATAAAAAACCGATGTAGATGCCTGCTCCTCCTTCTGACACTTCCTAAATAGAGTCGGAGTCACCCGATGATGTCAGCGGATGACCCCGCCCCTTTGTGACATCACCAACTGGGACATGCTGGCTTGATGCCACTGATATCATTGGGTAACTCTGCCCCTTACCTATTTAGGAAATGTCAGACGGAGGAGCAGGCAGTCGGTGGGAATACCTACTCGAGGTCGGAGGTTTTTTTTTTTCTTTTTTCAGGTTCGGCGGTGTAGCGGATGGCGTGATTAAGGATGGATCTTCATTGAGGCACATTGTTTTTTTTTTTTTAATAAAGGAATTGTCAAATACTCGTGTACTGTTTTTATTTAGTTTTTACACTTGTTGGTGACTGAGTACTATGTACCCCATACTCATTCATATAGAGGGGGGGGGCTGGGATCTGGGGGCCCCTTGAAAAAAGGGGAGTTCCACCCACCAGCAGATCCCCACAACCACCTCCCATGGCTATGGGGAAGAGGCCCTTGCATCCATCGACATGGGGACAAGGTGCGTGCTTTGGGGTGAGCATGTGGTCTGATATGATTCAGGAGGGGGGGCGCTCGCCCGCCTTTCCTGACCTGCCAGGCTGCATGCTCAAATAAGGGTCTGGTATGGGTTTTTCAGAGACCCCAAACGGGGTGGGGTCCCCTAAAATGTTTTTTATTTTTTTTGGCGTGGGGTTCTTCTTAGAATCCTGAAGGGCCTTGTATGAATTGGGGGAGGGGGAACATGCTGTTTTTTTTTAAACTTTTCTATTGTTCTAGTGTTCTATCAAAATGCCGCCACCCATCAGATTGTGCAATGGAAGTGACGTTCAGACGGGTGACGGGTAGCTGTAATCTGATAGAAGACCCATGCGGGCGTCTTACTACACCCAGCTAAGTCTTTAATTTCAGAGTAGTTTTAGCAATAAAGTGAGCGTATATAAATAAATATAGTATATCTGTGATGCTGTTTGGATGTTACACTTGGAAAGCGTAAAGTGTTAGCAATGAGCTGTGCGGAGTGTACCAACATGTGCCACCTTCCCACTGCTGGCGTCCAGCTTCTTTAAAAATGTAACATCAAACAGCATCACAGACGCACACTCTTTGCTTACTTCGTTTTCTGTTCTGGATTCCACGCCACATATTTTTGAGAGTCCAATCACGGATAACAACAGACAAGCTGTCAAGATCCCTGTTTTGGATTCCTTGCTTCACTCAATTTGTGTTTTGGTAAGCGCATTACCATTGGGAGTCTGGATTGACAACATTTGATTCTACACATCACTTATAATTTCACAAATTATTGGACTGTTATGGACATTAATTTGGTCTATCATCAATGAGTAACATCTCTTGATTACTGGTCCCTGATCTTTACACAATATTTATAATTTTATTGATTTTTAGATTTATGGACATTCATTTGGTCTATCTAATGATGAGCGCGACTTGATTATTTACATAAAATAAATAAATGTGCAGATGAATAAAAAAATTATAAATAAATAAATGTGCAGATGACTATGGATGTATTCAACAATAAAGTGCAGCGATAACTACATGCACAACCCAGTGCCACTTCTGAAAGTGAGAAAAGTGTCCAATTACTTTTCTAAAATTAAAAAATCGAACAAATACTGATCAATCCAAAAAGTCCATCCAAGGCAGTAATGACAGGTGATTGGTGTTCTAGTTAAAAAAAACTTTGTGCTGGTGTAGCTTTTCCACCACCTAGTGCAAAATTGGCCACTCACCAAATGCACTCAGGCCACTAAGGACCTAAAGTGTCTGTAGTGGAAGGCAAACCCACTTATAGTAGCCAGAATCCCATATAGAGAGTATCACAATCCCAGGATATATTCTCTTAAGAAAAGATATAAAAAGACATCATTGTGCAATGCCCTTTATTAAAAAATTCAATAGAAATTAAAATCCAGATACACTCACATTTAGAAGTGCCTCCAATGGCACTCTCTGCTTGCATAAATTAATAATGTAAGGAATAGCTGCTCCGCAAACAATGTGCGTTCCAACAGCGTGCCACCCCACTGGGACCTGCCGCGAACCGGAAGTGATGTCACTCGGATACCTCAACTTACTTATTTATTTACTTACTTTATTGATTTATGCAAGCAAAGAGTGACATTGGAGGTACTTCTAAATGTGAGTGTATCTGGATTTTAATTGCTATTGAATTTTTTGGATTGATCACTATTTGTTAGATTTTTTAATTTTAGAAAAGACATTGGGCACTTTAATCACTTTCAGAAGCGTAGTTATCATTGCACTTTATTGTTGAATACACCCATATTCATATGCACATTTATTTATTTATAATTTTCTATTCATCTGCACATTGTTTTATTTTATGTGGCATCATTTCTATGTATGTCTGATTCTGCAGTAATATTCTATTTTTAGAAGATTTTTGATGCATTGTATTTATATAGCATTTCTTAATGCACTGATCGTTCAGCACTGAACATACAGCACGTCATTTATTTATTTATCATTATTGATCATCGAGCACAAATAACTTTATTAATACTGTAGCACGGCTTTTTACAAATTATCACATGAATATGTGTTAATGAGTAGCAGCGCCCCACTCATTACTCCTACAATCTGATGGGTAGCAGCATTCTGATAGAACAGTGATGGCGAACCTTGGCACCCCAGATATTTTGGAACTACATTTCCCATGATGCTCATGCACTCTGCAGTGTAGTTGAGCATTATTGAAAATGTAGTTCCAAAACATCTGGGGTGGCAAGGTTCGCCATCACTGTGATAGAACATCGGCATTCTTTTGCTGACATTTCAGCTCTTAGTGGGGAAGCCCGCTGATAGATGATAAATACATTTGTTGTTAAGGACGCAGCAGGTGGCCTTACTGGCCCGCTTCCTAACAACCTGCTATTCTATTCTTCACACAGAATTTGAATCGGTCGATTATTCTTCCACCAATCCAAATATGAATTGTTCCAAAAATGTGGAATTCCTTAGAAAATTAATAAACAAAACAAAATACTGTTAATGAAGCTAAATGGATTCCGAAACGAATCATTGAAACTAGATTAGAAACATAACAAATCTATCCTAAATTAAACAAATTTTCCCATTCTGCACATGTCTTACAATAATCACATTTTGTTGCTTTGCAGCCTGAAATGAAGACAGAAACAGTTTTTATTTTGTCCAACTGTATTTAAGTGTAACTTATAACATCCAAATAAAAGATATAACACCAACATGTAAGAATTTTTTTTAAAAAAAAAACAGAATCACTGAGTTGAAAAAGGATCACCCCCTTGCGTCAGTATTTTGTTGAACCACCTTCAACCACTACCTTAAAAAAGGCTTACCGCCCTCCTAAAAATTACCTTTTGCTTTAATTACAGCTTTCAGTGTATTGGGATATGTTTCTGCTAACTATGCACTTCTAGACTTTGCAATATTTGCCTACTCTTCTAAAGTTCAGTTAAATTTAACCACTTTAAGACCAGGCCTGTTTTTGACATGGGGTGTTTACAAGCTAAAATCAGTTTTTGTTGCTAGAAAACTACTTAGAACCCCCAAACATTATATATTCTTTTTTTAGCAGAGACCCTAAAGAATGAAATGGAGATTGTTGCGATATTTTTTATCACACCGTATTTGCTCAGCGGTCTTCCAAACGCAATTTATTTGGAAAAAATTGACCTTTTTGAATTAAAAAATAAGAAAACAGTAATGTTAGCCCATTTTTTTTCCATAATGGGAAAGATAATGTTAAGCCGAGTAAATAGATACCCAACATATCATGCTCAAAATTGCGCATGCTCGCAAAATGGCGACAAACTTTGGTACTTAAAAATCGTCATAGGCGACACTTTAAAAATTTCTACAGGTTACTGACTTAGAGTTACAGAGGAGGTCTAGGGCAGTTTACATATGTGGGTGGGGCTTCCGTATGCGTTCACTTCTGCGCGCAAGCTAACGGGGACAGGGCGCTTTAATTTTTTTCCTATTTATTTTATTTATTATTTTTTATTTTTACACAGATTTTTTTTAAAAAAGTGTGATCATTTTTATTCCTATCATGTTTACATTCCTTGTAATAGAAATAGGTATGACAGGTCCCCTTTATTGTGAGATCTGGGGTCAAAAAGACCTCATACCTCACAAGTACACTAAAAAAAAAAAAAAAGGGACCTTTAAACCGGTTGCTAGGCAATGACGTTTGACATCGCTCTGGTCTTCCAAGACCATAGAGTCGAGTGAGGGCCAGCTTGTCCTCACTTGACTTCCTGTCTAAGAGGATCCGGGACCGGATCGTTTTCCCCACTGCCGGCAGGTTCAGTAAGCAGGGAAAATGGCCGAGACACTGCGGGGGGGGGGGGCACCTCTTTTGCCGCACCGGAAAGGGTGATCCCGCTGCGAAGCCGCCACTGGGACCACCCTTACTTGAAAGCCGACCGCCTGCAGTTTAAAAAAATACCGGGGCTATGGCAGCTATCTGCTGCCATAACTCCAATATTTAGCTTTAAACAAATGACGTATATAGTCGTTAGGTGGTCCGGAAGTGGTTAATGGTGACCATTTGTGGGCTGCAATCTTCAAGTCATTCCACAGATTTTCAATGGAGTTAGGTTTGGGCTCTGACTAAGCAATACAAGGACATTCACCTTTTTCCCCTTCAACCACTGTGTGGTCATTTTTGCTGTGTGTTTGCTGTTATAATATCAAGGAACCTTCCAGTTCCCACCATGTCTCACATTCATTAACCCATATTTGTATAAAAGATGTGAGGGTCAAAATTTGCAACTTTGAGAAAATTTGGCGCTCTTGGATCACACACTATTTACCCTCCAACTCTGATGAATCCTTATTTTTACATTCAAGCTTCTTGTATGTATATTAAACGCTTGAGGTCGCACATTACCCCGGGGATTATCTTTAACCTTATCCCTATCCTTTTTTTTTCTCTTATTCCTATTTAATTTTCCTATTCTCCTTACTTTTCTTGCTCCTCTTTTTCCCTTCTTTTACTCTTTCCATGTGGTTCAGGTAGCAACATTTATACCTATGCTTTCTATACTTGTAACATTATATTGTTGTGCTTTAATAAGCTTCACATCTTAGTCGGTTATGATACACTGTACTAGATTTTGCTCCTTTCTAGATATTTTCAAGGACAAATTTTCTTATTTGCTATACCTATTTTTGAACTACTTGGTATTCATTATATTACATTGTATCTGTAATTATATTTATACCCATACTTTATGATGTTACTTTCCTATTTTTGCATCTAAACCTCCTTGTATAACATGTTAAAACTCAATAAAACAAATTTGACAAGAAAAGATGTGAGGGTCAATAATTCCAAATGTCCTTCCCATCTTTGTAGGTAGGGCTAATGTGGAAAAAACCCAAAGGACCCTTGAACATAATCATGAATTAAATTAAATATTAAAATATTTTAATAAGTAGTAAATTCTCAGTCAATAGAAAGACCAAGTAAAAAAACAAACACTGCCTGTGTTGTTTACCACTGCAATATGGCTGCTCCAACACGGGCCCCTTTCTCAGATGGTGCACAGAAAATGCCATATCTGGCAGTTCCTCTTATATAGCTCCAGTCATGTCACAGGACCCATCCATCAGTGTGGCATGTGATGTGCACAGGATGTGACTATATGGTCTTTTTTAAAACTGGCAGAAATATAAGTAATGCGTGATGATAGGATAGGACCCAGAATCAACATAACCCAGGCATCAGCTCCTCTAGACAGTTAGGAAGGCGTGTTTTTTTTTTTTTTTTTTTTTTTTTTAGGATACTTTCATGAGGACATATCTTGATTTCCTCACATAGTTTATATTTGGATTTCTTTGAATCTGTAGATGATTCTGCTACTTCTGTTATCCCCCAGCCCTTATGTTCAGCAAAAAGAGATCTATTGTACAGATTAAAAGCTTAACAGTGTTTTATTGATATTAGGAACATGATATACTATACATGTAAACATCATTGGGGTATTGAAAAGTCCTTGATCCTGCATTGTCTGGTTTTGGGAATAATTATGTACTTAAAATATGTATTGTAGAACCTCCTTAAATTCTTTCTGAAGAAGGGGATGAAAGTCCACAAAACACATTGAGGTACTCTGTGGCCAGTATAGCCTAGTATGTCTGTGATCTCACAACTATGTATGCAGAATGATATATTATTACCATAGGATACAATCTGGTAGACAAAAAGAACAAGACTTTACAGTCACTTTAACATTGCAGCGGGTTCCAGCAGGTTGGAGAATAGGCAGTTGTGTTGAAGCCCATTGTCTTCAAGCACAATGCTGCCTGTCTATGGCTATTGTTAAAGCCCAAAGCGAGAAACTGTCAAAGGTGGTGAAAAAATAATTACAGCTTCTGGAAATAAGAACCTTTATCAGTTTGCACCTTGGAAAAATAATGACTTGTACCAGGTGTTTTTTTATTTCAGTAGATTGTTTTCATCTTGGTTAGAATCCCATGAGTTTTTTCACTCCTAGAACTTTTACGTCTAGAGCTTATTCTAAAGTAGACAAACTGTTTGGTGTAAATATCACCCATTAACAAATGGCAGGGTACAAATTTTAAAGTGACCTTTGTGATACTTTTCTTAGCATTTCTAAATAATACTTAAAACTGCAAAGCATTTGTTTAATATTTTACAATAGCTAAGGAATCTGCATACAGCTAATTCCATTTCTGCTTAGTATTTTCACAAAGGCAGCTCATTAAATTAGATCTTTCCAAAGAGCGAGATTGTTCGGTGCAATAGTCTCGGGTCTTTCAATTAATTATAAGTATGCTAGCAATGTTATCTCCTTTATAAATGGACTTGCATCACTGCTCTACTAAACTCTGTTGCAATGTTTCAATAGTTCTGAATCTACCCATGAAAAATACACTCTTGAATTACTAATTTCACACAATTATTTTTTTGACTATGCTGTTATCACTTTGTTGGTGGGACTAACATTTAATTAGTATGTATTTTATTTGGTGAGTAGTGAATTGTTTAAGAAATAGAGTACACTACATTTCATGTAATCTTCTTTCATTTTGGCTCTTCTGAATACAGTTTTGCCTTTTTCTCCACTGTACATTTATTTCCCTGTAGTGCTAGAGTTCTTTTACCAAGAGCAATTACCTGCATGTAAGAAGCTTTATGATTGATGACTGGAGCAGCTCCATTCCCGGGACTGGCTGTTACTAATCCCATCTAGATTTTAAACCAATTGAAATAAAAACTACATTGGTTAACATTCCTCTTCTAACTCCAGAGGGTCAGAAAACACACAAGAAAACAATACACTCTGGGGCCCTTAAGAATGAATATTATATTGTTACTTTCTCTCAATATACTGTACACTGAAGAGTAATTCCCTTCTTTCCTTTAACAGACTGAATTTCATTGTATGATAGGTCTCTAAAGTCCTTTTTATCGCACAAGAAAAATAAAAAGGAAATTGAATGTAATTTGTATTGTCGCTGCCAAATCTTTCCAGACAAGAAGTCCAAGGAGAGATGGGTACTTTGGTAAAAAAAAAAGCAGCCCAGGGATTGGGCCATTTAGCTAGCAGCTGTTCTCGCCCTAAACTTCGCCTTCAAATTGTACCAATTCCCAGAATCCAATAAATGTGGATTTAGAGAAACAAAGGGATGTGATAAAAAAATGTTGAGATTCCGGGAACTGGAACATGCGGATCATAAGAATCATATAAGACAAAACTATAAGGATACAGTTGCATGTTTTGAATTACTGATGAGCAGACACAAGAAAACCTCCCCTATAAAGGAGCAATAGAATACAGTTTAAAAACCTTGAAATTGTTTGTGACTTTGTGCCGCAATAAAAAAGATGGGTTCATCAGAAGTCTATTTCTGTAACCCCTTTGTTAAGGTTATGATGAAAATGTATTAGAAAATTGCAAATAACACATTCTTTATAGTGCTTCCAGCCTATTCAGTAAAAAATTGAAAGGAAGCTACAATGCACTAAATACTTATGTGACATTAGTAAACTCAATTCAGATTGTTTTCAATGGGTTGCTGCATTTTGTAATTAGCATTTTGTTTGTTGTGATGTATATGGAATAATCCAGAGAATGTCAAAAGCTTCAGAAACTGTGTTACATCTTTCTGTGTGGATACTTTCAGGACAAAGTAACAAGTTTGATGATTAGCTCACCCCCTCTGGTTAGGGGTGAACGTGTGACTCCACTTTTACTCTCATGATGCAGCTCTGGGTGCCTAAGCAGCCAATTCCCAAGCCTGAAATACAATAATTGGGGATGAAGGGGGGCCCTTAACCTCATGTAATCTCTGACCCAGAACGCACATTTGATTCAGCGTCTGTAAACACTACAGGCTTATTCAGTAAATAGTAATAATGCTGGCCAATCAATGTAATAATACCTTCAAAATAATAAGAACACATACTTTTCCAAAGTTTTGATCTCCCACTATGTACATAGTATAGTAACCATAATGCTGTTAACTTATTGTTGCTTTTGGCAGATCAAGTTGCTGCCAGGATAATACCAAGAATACCAAGTTGTGTAGCAGGGTTTTAATAGTGATTATCTTCTAGGATGTTGTAATGTGATAGGTTACATTATTGACTCTCAGGTCTCCTAGCACCTAATATACACATGCTTGTTCCAGGTTGGTGACCCATCAAGTAAACCAAGATGGATAAAGCTGACACATTTGGTCTATGCGCCTTCAAAACAGGTCTGGAATGACTATGCCAGTCAATGTAATTAATACCCTCAAAATTATAGGAACACATACTTTTCCAAAGTTTTGATCTCCCACCATGTACATAGTATAGTAACCATAATGCTGTTAACTTACTGTTGCTTTTGGCAGATCAAGTTGCTGCCAGGATTTAAATACCAAGTTGTGTAGCAGGGTTGTAATACTGATTAGCTTCTGGGATGTCGTAATGTGATAGGTTACAATAATACATTTTAGGTCTCCCAGCACCTAATATACACATGCTTGTTCCAGGCTGGTGACCCATCAAGTAGTCCAAGATGGATAAAGCTGGCACATTTGGTCTATGCGCCTTCAAAACAGGTCTGTAATGACTATACTAGTGTTTCTTTACCATGTAAGTAGGCTCTTGCTCATTTATATCAGGTGGAGTTTTATATATCTGGATCAGAATTCTGATGCACTAAATTGCCAAAAGTATTAGGATGCTTGAATTTACACGCACATGATCTTTAATGGCATCCAAGTCCTAGTCCATAGGGTTTAATATTGAGTTGGCTCACTCTTTGCAGCTCTAACAGCTTCAACTTTTCTTGGAAGGCTGTCCACAAGGTTTAGGAGTATGTCTATGGGAATGTTTGACCATTCTTCCAGAAGAATTTGTGAGGTCAGGCACTGATGTTGGACAAAAAGGCCTGGCTCGCTGTCTTGGGCTCTAATTTCATTACAAAGGTGTTCTATCGGGTTGAGGTCAGGACTTAGGACTGTGCAGGTCATTCAAATTCCTCCACCCCAAACTCGCTCATCCATGTCTTTATGGACCTTGCTTTGTGCACTGAGGCGCAGTCATGTTGGAACAGGAAGGGGCCATCCCCAAACTGTTCCCACAAAGTTGGGAGCATGAAATGGTCCAAAATGTCTTGGTATGCTGATGCCTTAATAGTCCCCTTCACTGGAACTAAGGAGCCAAGCCCAACCCCTAAAAAACAACCCTCCACAATAATCCCTCCTCCACCAAATGATTTGGACCAGTGCACAAAGCAAGGTCCATAAATACATACATGCATGAGTGAGTTTGGGGTGGAGGAACTTGACTGGCCTGCACAGAGTCCTGATCTCAAACTGATGGAACACTTTTGGGATGAATTAGAGTGGAGACTGGGAGTCAGGCCTTCTCGTTCAACATCAGTGCTCACCTCACAAATGCTCTTCTGGAAGAATGGTCAAACATTCCCATATACACACTCCGAAACCTTGTGGACAGCCTTACCAAAAATGGTGAAGCTGTTATAGCTGAAAAAGGTGGGCCAACTCAATATTGAACCCTACAGACTAAGACTGGGATACCATTAAAGTTAATGTGAATGTAAAGGCAGACGTCCTAATACTTTTGACAATATAGTGTAGATATAGTAGAGGTAGTTCTGAAAGAGTAGTGAGAGTAGTGCCAAACAACATAAGAAGTTTCATCTAAAAACTAATTTAGTTTATGGTAAAAATTTGACACAAGGCAATATCTTTCAGGTATTATATAAAGGTTCTCCTTTATCAGGGCTGACTACATTTTAGCTGGTTAGAGCAGGCTACCATGTTGTGCAGAGCTCTATCAATGCAGAGATCAAAGTGTTACACTGTGAGCGAACCACAGATGGGATTATAGATCCCCAGGATTGGAGAAAACAGAACTAGAAGTAATGGTAATCCAATGTCTTACAAGCTCCTTTTGACCTAAGAGAGACCTATCTATAGCTTTCACAGGAGCTGTCTGTATTGGTCCATAGCATCCAAATTTTAAATATCCAGTTGTCATTTTCTTACAATTACCAATCTGAGTTCCATCACATAATTTACAACTTAGACAAATATGAAATGATCTTTAGCTACCTAGTGCATTGTGGGTCTTTGACATCAATACAGACTGCAGAGAGTCTGATTTTAATCAAACATACCTTTTCGTTGATGTAAGAGGATCAGAAGAAAGCAGGGAGAGTTTGGAAATACTATATATACACAAACGTGGCTGCTCGTATGGACCCATATAATGCATATTACACATAGTTAGCTAGTTACTGTATAAACAATATCTCACAAAAGTGAGTACACCCCTCACATTTTTGTAAATATTTTATTATGTCTTTTCATGTGACAACACTGAAGAAATTACACTTTGCTACAGTGTAAAGTAGTGAGTGTACAGCTTGTATAACAGTGTACATTTTCTGTCCCCTCAAAATACAGTACCTCAACGCAAAGCCATTATTGTCTAAACCGATGACAACAAAAGTGAGTACACCCGTAAGTGAAAATATACAAATTGGGCCCAATTAGCCATTTTCCCTCCTCTGTGTCACGTGACTCGTTAGTGTTACAAGGTCTCAGGTGTGAATGGGAAGCAGGTGTGTTAAATTTGGTGTTATCGCTCTCACTATCTCATACTGGTCACTGGAAGTTTAACATGGCACCGTCATGGCAAAGAACTCTCTGAGGATCTGAAAAAAAGAATTGTTACTCTACATAAAGATGGCCCGGGCTATAAGCAGATTGCCAAGACCCTGAAACTGAGCTGCAGCAAGGTGGCCAAGATCACACAGGGGTTTAACAGGACAGGTTCACTCAGGACAGACCAAAGAAGTGGAGTGCACATGCTCAGCGTCATATCCAGAAGTTGTATTGGGAAATAGGGTCCAATTTGGATATTGTAATTTAGGGGTTTACTCACTTTTGTTGCCAGTGGTTTAGACATTAATACCTGTGTGTTTAGTTATTTTGAGTGGGCAGCAAATTTACACTGTTATACAAGCTGTACACTCACTACTTTACATTGTAGCAAAGTGTAATTTCTTCAGTGTTGTCAAAAAATGAAAAGATATAATAAGGTTGAAAAAGTCCATCTAGTTAAACCAATAGAAAAAAATAAAGACAAAAAGTAAATAAATAGAAAACCTCCATATATACATTCCTTTACCAACAGTTGTTGGAGAGAAAGGAAAAAATAAATCATTGTCCAATTTGCTCTAGCAGGGAAAAAAATAATGTCTTCCTGATCCCCCAGAAGGCAATGGAATATTCCCTGGATCAACAATCTCTGGTGGTATTACTTATACATGTTAATATCCAGTTTTACTGTATTTTGTGCATTTAGGAATACTTCCAGCTTTTACATAAAACAGTAATAAAATAGCATTCTGAGCTGGCCATAACTAGTTCTTGAGGGAAGCAATCTTTTTAAAATAATAGCAAACTTTAATGAGATATAACACTGCTGTACCCTCCATTAGCAAAAATTAGCACATGCAGACAGGCATTAAGTCCCATATGCAGGTATCATGTGTTCTGGTCTGGACATTAAGTCTGTATGCATGCGTTACTTAAAATTAATAAAGGTGCATAGCTGTGTACAGCTACCTTCACCCATTCATGTCTATTTGCAGCTTTACACAGCTCCAAGACATCCCAGTCACCACAAACACAGTGTATTCACACTTCATAGGCAAAGGCGCCCATGTGCATGAAGCCTTAAACTAGCAGAAACAATCAAAAATGCTTGAATATGGGGGGGGGGGATTCTTTCTTAGCTTCAAAAAAGGATTTAGACACTTACATTAAAAAAAAAAAACAGTATTTCAATAATGTTAAAATTCACCCATGACTGGAGTGGCTTGAAAGCCTCTGCACCATTGCCAACACTCTGTTCATGCTCCTCTTCTTCTCTCTAAGTAAACTGTGTCTACACATGGCGAACGGTAGAGGAAATCCCCTAAATTATTATGGCCTGGATTGGGAGCAGGGTCAAACTGGAGTCGGTCACATGTCCTGCGTTGTCCCTCAGCTTTTTTAGGCTCTTCCCCCAGGCCATGCAAAGTGGACTAGAGCTGTTAGAGCTGTCAGTCAATGATATGATCTGCCCCAAGGCTTTGATGGGTGAATCAGATCCTTGACTGACAGCTCTACTTTGCTTTGCAGTGTCGGGGGGGGGGGGGCTGAAACAGCTAAGATGATGTAACAGGACACATTACCGGCTCTGGCTTAGCCCACCCCCAAGCTGGGCCACGCTAAAGGTGAAAAAGGAAAAAAACTCACGCGACCCTCCTTACACAAAATGAAAAAAGGTATTTGTTGATTAAATATTAAATTGCTTCACATGTCATCAGATGCATGCTGGTGTGCCCCATAATTTAGATGCAGCCCTACTGCCAGGGTTTAGAATCACTTTAAGTGCAAAAATTACCTTCAGGATATGCACTTTTCCTCTGGTTGGGTAATGGATTTTTCTTATTATTATCATTAGAGTCACCTGCAAACACAAAAAATAGGAGGTATTACTGAAGTGAAAATTTTACATGCTAAAAACTGCAAATCCCAAATAAACAACAAATATAAGCAGACAAAATGTGTTGGCCCTTCTGTATATTTTAGCTGGTGCAACATATCTCAAATCAGAGGCCCGTTCGTCATGTCCAGTTTCAAATCACAGTTATATCTGTTAACAATCATAACAATCATATGATTTAAACATATATTTAAATTATATAGTAAACATAACTATAAACTAAGCAAAAAAAAAAGCCAATAACAAAAAAAAATATTCTCTGTCCCATAATTATCATAATGTGTCATAGAGGAGATATTTTTTTTCCTTTCCCTCCTCTTTGACACATTATGATCATTATAGGACAGAAAACATATATATGGCTTTTGCTGTTCTTTACTTCGTTTGTATTTATATTTATTATATCATTTAAATCTATTTTTTAATAATATGTTATGATTGTTCACAGATATAATTGTAGTTTCATATTGGAAATGATGAGCTAGCCTCTGCTTCACAGTAAATCACAAATAATTAATTTGTGATAGCAAAACGTGTCAATTTTAAGCTCTGTGTAAAAGCTATAAGATTTGGAGCTAATATGATGAGTTTTAATGACAATAATGTGTCCCCTAAATAAACAATTAAATATGTTTTTGATTATTACAAAATTGTATGCTGTGTAATATAATAGAAACCTTCTCTAAGGTAGACTAAAAGTTCCCCATTTTTCTCCCCAGAAGTAGGTGTTCCAAATAGGGTGCTAATGACTACAAACTATTTAGGGAATACAGTCCTGGCCAAAAATATTGGCATCCCTGCATTTCTGCCAGATGATGCACCACTTCACCCAGAAAATTGTTGCAATTACAAATGTTTAGGCATTCTAATGTTTATTTCTTTTGTTTGTATTGGTATAACACAAAAAAGTGGAGAAACAAAAAGCCAAAAAAGCCAAATCTGACACATTCCACAAAAGACTCAAAAAATTGAACAGAACACTTCTAGGTTGCCATATTGCATTGCATTTTATAGAAAATAACATTTTATATGGTTGCTATGTACATTATCCCCTGTAAAAATGCTTTTACCAATGTAATTTTTTTTGTAAGAAAATACCTTTTTCTTCTTATTTCAGCCGCACTACCAGCTGTGGCGGCCTAGGTTATTACGTCACTAGGCAAATTGCAAGGGCTCCTGGGATAGCGACGCCATGTATCCCAGCAGTCCTAGTGATGAAATCTTGTGTTATTTTCAGACAGGAAATGACACGAACGGGAGACCTGGGATGTCCTGATTGACAGGTTGCTATAGCAATGGGGCAGGAACTTACACTGACGCCGCCATTGCTATGGCAACCTGTCAAGAAGAGTGAGAGCAGTGCAGCTTTATTACTGCGAAAGTGCTGGGTAGCCAGCTGCACCTTATCCAGGAAATACACATGAGTGGCCTTCAGATGCCCACATCCTCGATGGCCCCTGCCTCCAAGATCATGTAAGTTATTACAGATTAAAAAATAACAAGCATGAAAGCAGTTAGGACAGCATCCAAATTTTAATGTACTAGTACTAACAATCATGGGGAATCTTTTAAAAAAAAATGATTATGGGGACTGGAGCTTCACTTTAAGGGAAAACCAACAGGCTGTATTTTTTCTCCTAGGTCCCCAAGCACAATATAGCAATGACATAGTTGCCAACATTTAAAAAAAATTCCAGGGACACTTTGCAGCACAGAGATCAATTACCACACCCACTTCCCGGAAGCTCCGCCCACTCTGCATAATTAATCCCGTCTACTTATCAGATTATAGAGTGTACTCAATATAGAGAGAATTACAGAAAATTAAAAAAAAGGAATTTCAAACTTAAGGCCACAGTAGAAGAGTTGGAATAATTCTCCCATTCAGCTGCACTACTTCTGCGTAACATTTATGGGCAGCCCGATTAACAGGCGCTTCCAGGGACAATATAAATTACCTGGGACAGGCTCCTATTTGCAGGGACTGTCCCAGGAAAAAAGGGACAGTTGGCAAGTATGCAATGAATATATCCACCTTATGCATGGGAAAGAGGAGAAGCTGATTTTGACTGTGTTCCTGCAGGTGATGTGATGAAGTGACGATTGCTAGCCAGTGGTAAGGCTCCCAATCATGTGACCATTGTGATAGCCAATCACAGTGGACACATGATTGGCCAATCATTTCCAAGGTGTTCAGAAAGGGATACCAGTGAGGGCAGGAAGTGGTAAAATGCACTCTTTCCAACATCTGAGCTGCCTGCCAACAGATGCTACCTTCAGCCGCAAAAAAAGCAGGAGAAGTGCAAAGTATTACAGTCAAACAATTACTACAGCCTATTATGTAGCAAATGTTTGTCAGGGACAAGTTAAAAAAAAAAGAATAGTAACTGCAATGCATACTGAAGCTGATGACTGTAAAAGATGGACTGTCTATGGCTTATGCAGATATTCAATAATGGAATAAGCAAACAAGATGGATTACAACTGAATATACTCAAAATATATAAAAGCCTGTGGCTCAGGAATAGATAGCGAAGAAGTTGTCATAAAGCATAGACCATGCACAGTTTCAAACAACAATACTTTTTCAGTATAAAGGACAGAATAGCCAAATCCTTAATACAGATTAGCACAAGATCACAATTGTCCATTACATGTGCCCTGTCATCTCACTTTAATTTGCTGCTCACAGTAATTCCTCCCCATGTTCCTTTGGGATTGAGCAGAAAATGAACTGTCCGTTGATGTTGGGGAATTGATATGATTCAAATTCTGTCACGATTGTTAAAATAATCTTCTTTAAAGTACAGTACACACAACAAATACAATGAATTAGAAGACATTCTGAACAGGGACCACAAGCATTCAAACTTGTACAACATGACTACTAGAATTTTGGAATATGACAATGGAGAGACGAAAAGGTTAAATTATTGCTGCATCACTTTAAGCTGGATATGACAGGCTAAAATCTCCATTAAGCAATAAATACTTAAACAAAGTGACATTAATCCTGCATATATTAGCCCTTAATACCGGGGTGCCCTAACAACACTGCTGACATATTGGAGCTGATTTACTAAAGGCAAATAGACTGTGCATTTTGCAAGTGCAGGTGCACTGTGAAGGGGCATTTGCTCCAGAGGTTAGTAAATAAAGTGGAACTTCACTTTGCAAAGAATACCCAATTACACACAAGAGAAAAAAATAAGAATGTTTGCTTGCAGATGATTGGATGGTAAAAGTCAGCAGAGCTTTTCCTCATTTACCGAGCTCTGGAGCGAATGCCCTTGCAGAGTGCAACTGTACTTGCAAAGTGTACAGTTTACTTGCCTTTAGTATACTGTATCAATCTCATTGAGTTTTAAAGATAACGTAATAATGATAAAGAGAAACAAATTATATTATAGAGAAGGATTCTGAAGAGCATTGGGATGCCTTTAAATCTGTGTACAAGCAAACACTGTTAAACATGGACTTCTGCAATAAAAGGTTTTATCAGATAATATAACTATTCCTGATTGGCTTAAAAATACAGTGGGGTTCATTTACTAAGACTGGAGAGTGAAAAATCTGGTGTAACTCTGCATAGAAACCAATCAGCTTCCAGTTTTTTTGTCAAAGCCTAATTAAACAAGCTGAAGTTAGAAATGTATAGGCTACCATGCAACCTCACTGAACCATAATTAGGTATCTTACTCCAAGGGGAATGAAGGAAAGGATTTTTCCTTATGCAGATGATACCTGGATATACTTAGATAGAAAGCTACAGTTTATTCATATATTGCTCAGGATCATTGATATAGTTGGCACTTTTTCAGGACTAAAAGTTAACTGGGACAAATGCACCACATTCCCATAGGACAAACTCGGCTTATTGTTTCCTCATTAGTCATTCTGTTTAAATGGCTCAAAAAATTTAAATAATTAGGAATTATGATTCAACACTCCCTACAAGACTATGTCAAATTGAACCCTCTTCCTTTGCTTATACAAGGTTTACTGGAGGATTTGACCTTGAGTGGTATCTTGTTTATTGTATGTCATATTGAACATGACCCTACTAGTCAGGACTATGACAGCCAAAGTTAAAATGTGGCAATCCTTCCCACTAAACCTAATAGGATGCATACACTTTTAAATTTAAATTGATCTATTTCCCAAAATCCCTTTATGTCCTATATTCAGCCACAGTGTATATTCCAAACAAATACTTTATATCCATACACTCCTTACATTTCTTACATATAAGAAATGAGAAGCATTTATGCTACACAATAACAGATGCAGTCTTCATGTCCATAAAGATATGGGAGACCTATCAGTACTAAATCTTTTACTATTAGGCAGCTCAGCTGACTTATGTTATTGACTTGCTTAGTCCCTCCGTTCAAAATATGGCCACTGCTTTAGCAGCAGCAATACAAAATTCATATGAGAGGCTGACAAATCAATTGTTCAAAGTCAAACTCCCCCCTCCATCACTGTGACAAAAACTCACCTCTAGGCCTAGGTGTAATAACATGGCACAAAGTGCCATAAGGGTACCAAGGTCGGAATCTGACCTAATACTCCTATATGGTTTCAAGTAGAAGTCCACCTTAACACTAAAATCCCTGAATCTATAGACATCCATGATCTAACATTAACCGATCTAGCCCTGTAAAGAAACAATCAGTATACATACATTTTTATAAGCTGATCCAACCCGATCCTGAGCTGTCAGCCATGGCTTCACTGTGGAGGCGGGTGCAGAGGACACATCTGCTAATGGAAGCCCCATAGTAAGTCTATGGGTGACATCACTCCCCAGTCATTTCACAGCCATTGTCGGTCGTGTCCTCTGCAGAGCTTCCGCCACTGGAAACCGTATTGGATCGGCTTCAAAAAAGGTATGTGTACTGATTTCTTCCTTACAGGGCTAGATAGGTTATAGTTAGATTGTGGATGTCTATAGATGTAGGGATTTTAGTTTTAGGGTGGACTTACACTTTAATTTAAACTCCAAAACTTTCTACGAGTATGCATATGCACTGGGATGGGCTCAGAAAGGGATTCATCATTTATATGAACATGAAAAATAACTTTGAGTTGGCCAACCACCACTTTTTATAGATACCTTACTCTCACACATGCTATTAAGGCATAACTGGGATTTATGGACTCTAAATATACTGGTCTCTCCTATTAAAAGTCTACCACCTGCATCAGCAGTTCCCAAGCAGGTGACGAGCATTGATTGTTTACTCCAACCACATACCCCTGCTCTCTTTGACAAAGCTTGGTTATAGTGGTTCAGAGATCTCCCTTACTTATTAACCACTTAAGGATTGGAAGGTTTTACACCCTTAATGACGAGGCCATTTTTTGCACTACGGCACTGCTTTATTTTAACTGACAATTGCGCGGTCGTGTGATGCTGTACCCAAATAAAAATTATGTTCTTTTTTCCCCCACAAATTAAGCTTTCTTTTGGTGGTATTTGATCACCTCTGCAATTTTCATTTTTTGTGCTATAAACAAAAAAAGAGCGACAATGCTGAAAATAACAAAACAATATTTTTTACTTTCTACTATAAAACATTCCCAATAAAAAAAAATTAAAAATCAAATATTTTCATAATGTTAGACCAATATGTATTCTGCCACATATTTTTGGTAAATTTATCGTGTCTACAAACTAGGAGAAAGATTTATGTCATTTTTATTTATTTTATTTTTTTACTAGCAATGGCAGTGATCAGCTATTTTTAGTGGGACTGCGACATTGTGGAGGACACCTAACTGACATTTTTGACACCTTTGTGGGGATCAGTGACAATACTACAGTAATCAGTGCTAAAAATATGCACTGTTACTGTACTAATGACACTGGCAGGGAAGGGGTTAACACCAGAGGCGATCAAAGGGTTACATTTGTGCCTAGGGGGTGCTTTCTAACTGTGTGGGGGATGGGCTCACTGGATGAACACAGAGACCTGTGCTCCTAAATAAGAGGAACACAGGATCCCTGTGTTCATAACTGACAGAACAGCAGTCTGCCTTGTTTACATCGGCAGACCATCGTTCTGTCCCAATGGGGAGCGATTGTGGTTGCCCAGCAGACATCTCGGCCGCCGGATCCACTGATTGGCTCCCGTCGCGCCCACCCTAACTGCTACATGAAGCGACATACATGTACAGTTCACTGTTTTGTGTAACAGAGCCGACCTGCCGCAGTAAAACTACGGTGGCTGGTCGGCAAGTGGTTAAAGAAGATTCTGTGGAAGTGGGGGACTGTGTTTTCAGTCTACAAGATCTCTGCTCACAATTCTACTTCATTCACAGACTACATTATGTAGCCAGGTGCTGGGCTACAGCAATATGGAGAAGGAGACATTGCCTTTTATTCTTCTTTATACTAAGATACTTATTATTATATATGTATTATTGTAGTTTAACTTCTTTAACCACTTTACCACTGAGCCTATTTTTGACACTTTTTGTTTACAAGTTGAAATCAGTATTTTTTCCTAGAAAACTACTTAGAACCCCCAAACATTATATATATTTTTTTAGCAAAGACTGGAGAATAAAATGTCGGTCATTGCTAAATTTTTTGTCACGCGGTATTTGCGCAGCGATCTTTAAAACGCCATTTTTTTGGAAAAAATTTGAAAAATCACATTTCACTGCATTTAAAAAATACTAAACAGTAAAGTTAGCCCATTTTTTTGTATATTGTGAAGGATGATGTCACGCCGAGTAAATAGATACCCAACATGTTATGGTTTAAAATTGCGCCCCCCCGTGGGATGGCGACAAACTACGGTCAATAGAGATCTCAATCTGCGACACTTTAAATTTATTTAACGGTTACAAGTTTAGAGTTAGAGTGTAGTTCTTTTTTTTAATTATTGCCCATGCTCTGGCGATCGCGGCGATACCTCACATGTGTGATTTGAACAGCGATTTAATTCGCGGCTCGACTTGCGTATACGATTTTTTTTGTGCGCGAGATAACGGTGACGGGGGCGGCTAAATTTTTTTTTTTTCCTATTTATTTTTTCTTTAACTTTATTACAGGTTTTTAAAAAAAAAAAAAAAATCTGATCACTTTTATTGCTGTCACAAGCAATGTAAACATCCCTTGTGACACCAATATGTAGTGAAAGGTACACTTTATGGAGGGATCGAGGGTCTAAAAGACCCTAGACCCCTCCACTACACTTCCCTGTATGCAAAACGCCGAAGACGGCATTTTTGCATACAGCCGTTTTTCAAATCTGCCGCCTTTTGCAGCACAGTAACCCGGAAGTGACGTCATGGACGCCGCCTCCGGGTTACGTCCTCGGAGACCCGATCAATGCCGTTTCCTGCATTCATCGGGACTCCATCCAGCCAGTGGACGTGTCGGCTGGGTGCTCGGGGCTCCCGGTGGGACGGGAGCCCCGAGCAAAGCCACGGAAGGTGGCGGGAGGGGGGGAACGTCCCCTCCCGCCCCCGGGTAACGATCGAGCGGCTCCCGAGCCGCATCGGTCATTACCGATGGAAAGCCGACCGTCGGCTTCAAACCACCGTAACGGGATGATGCCTCTAGCTAGAGGCATCATCCCGGTATAACCCCGCAAAGTCAGCCGACGTAGGTCTACGTGGCTAGACGTTAAGTGGTTAATTAATGTGTTTTTTTTTTTTTTGCAAACGTGTGATTGTGCGGGTACATGGGTACATATAAAATTAAATAAATCAAAACTGATACTTATCTAGTTGCTTCAATGTTCAACTTTATTGTTTCTGTCTTGTAATGTAAAACAACTATAACTAAAATACCCTAAAATAACTGAAACAAAGGCAAGCTACACTGCATCAGTTTCCACCTATATTTTGCAAAAACTGTATGATGTCCTGGCAGGTAGTCTTTGAGGGGAGAGTAAGCCCAACCAAGCTGGTGGAGTTATGGGGTGCCAGGGATATCAATTAGCAATACCATGTATTTTGTTAAAGCGGCATTAAACCCGAAATCAGAAATGTCATATAATGCAGCTTCCCTGTTATTAGATGTGATGACTGCATTCGTTTTCTTTTTTTTAAGTTTCCTTCCCTTTGTTTTCACCTTGTGTTCTGGCCAGTGACACACCTCCTGTATTAGAGTGCCTGCACTCCGGATGAAGGAGCACTGGAGCACCTTTGGACAACAGCATTGTTAATGAAGGGGGGTGAGAAATACTAGCATATTTAGACACAACAAATGAAAGCCAAACTCCAGATCACAGTTTTTAAGCAGTTACTACAATACATTTTTCCTTTGGAGATAAAGGTTTTACATAAATAAACAAAAGTTGATCATTGCAAGCACTTCTGTCAGTGGTAAATGGTTTGTCTCAGCTCTCTAACTGCTAAAAGGGAGCTTGTTCTTTTGAAAACAACAAATTTACAGGCCAGATTATCAGGGGAAAACAAAGGAAAGAAAGCCTAAAAAAGAAAACGAATGCAACCATTACATCTAAGAATTGGTAAGCTGCAATATAATAAATGTTTGCTTTTGGGTTTAATACCGCTTTAAGTTAATATCCATTTTGTACACTATAGTCCAATGCAAAATGAAGAGTAGCTTTAATGTCTTATTAATATATTATGGATATTAAAGCTGAAATTAAAACTCATTTTACTTTTAGATATTTATTTTACTAAACATTTCAAGTAACGTAAATTACTTGCTTAGATCAAGGCATTTATCCTTTGAGTTAAACCAGTTTGATTTTGTTTTATTGATTAATTTCCAAAAATAAATAAGATCCTCCAGAATACCTGCTTGCATAGAAAATGTGCAGCAATAACATTCAAAGTTATAGTGTGTTTGGGCATTTAGCTTCTGAAATCTAAACAGCAGGCACATTTCGCTGTCATTGGACATAGGTATAAGCATGAATAATTTGGAAATTGTGCCAGCAAGCCCCAAAGGTAAACACTCTGCAGTCTTAGAAGAACATCATTGCATTTTATCCAAGGCATTCAGGGAGGTGAATATATTGGTTTAGAACATTTTAGTATTAACTACTTCTTATTTTTGAAAAAAATTATAAATAAATATTTTTACTAACATCTTAAAAAATCTGTAATGAAAAAACATATTGGAAATTGATACAAATTTTTATACTAAAGGTGCATTTCAGTGGAAATTTAAAAGGAAGCCTTGATATGCATATAAAGAGCATAGAAAACCTGTTCAGCACTCCTCTCTTTTGCGGGTAATCTGGTGATGTAGGCAAGCACCTGCTTGAGATGTTAGAACTCAATGCTGCCACTTATATACAGCAAGCACTGTAATTTTCACAGCCATCAAACAGATTAAAACCATGGAAGTTTATATGTAATTAGAGAAGTAGGAAGAAAAGAAAAAAAGGAAGTTACAAATCATATATTTCAAAAACTACACTGCTACTGGCATATTGACCTTGTTGGATGGTCTGTGAAATCTTGCAGTTGTTTACAACTTAAGTAAAATAAAGTAGGAGTAAACCTATAGGTAAGCCTATAATAAGGCTTACCTATAGGTACTGTAAATATCTCCGAAACGTGCACTGTTTAAGAGATATTTACTTTAAATGCAGCTGGTGACTGCACTGGCGCATTTGTGCTCTGAAGGAATTACATAACTGTGCGGTTTCTTTAAATTTATATCGTAAACAGCAATGTCATCACCGGTTCGGCCAATCAGATAGCCAAAGCCCGTGAAGACGGAGGAAGACCAGGTGAGGATGGAAGCACCTTCAGAGGTGACAGTGTGCCACTGGAGGACTTCATTTTCAGGTAAGTCTGTCATAATGTGCTAGTATGCGATGCGTACCAGTACATTATGACATAACCTGCCCTGGGCTCTTTGTTTTTTTTTGGTTCTGGTTTACTACCACTTTAACTAAATTTTTTAATTTTAGCTAATTTATTGGGGTTACATGATAGCATTAGCAGATCACTGATGATCTGCTCCTGTTGCCTGAAAATGCTTTTTTTTAAAAAAAAAAAAATTTAGGTATATTGCCCATGCAGCCTGTGCTAATAGACAGAGACCTACATAAAAAAAGGTAATGGAAAAAGTTTTAAAATGTCCTTTTCTTTTTTTTTTTTTTTTTTTTTTACATTTCTTCAGTTACTTCCTGTTTTCTGGCCTAGGCCAAAATTATGTCATACATCCCAAGATGTCTGAAGGAAGGGTTTTCTAAGCTAAGTACACCCTCCCGCTTGCATCCCTTAGTTAAAAGAGGAGTTTGGCCTTTAAAAAAAAAATACATATCTAGGAGGATGATGCACATGTCCTCTGCTGAATCTAAGATTGAGAGCCGAGCGATCGAAGATCGCTGATTGCTCGGTTCTCAAAGCTCAGTGAGCAGAGAGCTGGTGGGGCAGGAATGGCCAGTGCAGGCTCTCAGTGGCTTGCTGAGAGGCTACGTTGGGTGCCAGTCTAGTGGGCAGATCCCTACTCTATTGTAGCGATCTTGCCCCAGGCTGGACCGGCTCTGTGATATCAACCGACAGTGGGCTTCAGCCCGCTGTCTGCTGAAAATGGGTCACAGGGGTGCAGAACAAACTGCACTCCTGTGACCCACAGGAGAAGTACAGCCAAATGAGCTTTTCTCCTTTAAAGGTAGATAGTTTTGAGGAAATAAATGGTCGATGAATCAAGATGGCTGTGGCTGGAAACGCTAGGGGTGTTTTTCTCAACAAAATAAAGCATGGAGACATAAAGGGATTGGTAAGTTGGCTTATAATATTAAAAAATAATTTTACATTTTCGGTTTGTGGTGCTGGGATGCAGTAAAGTTCTGCTTTAAACTTTACTTGTACATGGAGAAAGCAATTGTGTTTACTAACAAACAATTACAGGAAATTAATTAAAATAGTTTGAAACATTTTTCTTGCCTGAATTATCTTAGTTTGCTGAGGCATGTCTGGTATTGCTAAATGCATTGTAATATTTGCTTTCATTTTCCATAAAAATAGGCCATAAAACACAAAGAATGTGATCCCTTAGCCAAGAAACAATCCAAGAAAAACATATACACACTGGCATTTTATCAGAGGAAAAAAAAAAACTTTATCATCCATGCCTTGCATTTACAGATGGACAGTTACTTGTATTTCACATGCCAAGCATTCTTTTCTTTGCCAAGCACTATGAAATAATGTTTCTTGAAAGTGATTGCTGCTCCATATCCACCTGCTGCCAACTCTTTTTACTAGCCTAAAGAGGATCAGTCAGCTTCAGAAAATGGTGTTTTAGTTTTGGACACACTAAGCTTAGCATATAAAGTACAGCTGCTGAAGAGACGTGTCCTGTAATACTGGTAACTGTTTGTTTATGATAACTGCCTTCATAAGCAGTTGATAAATTCCAGTTTTTAAAAATAAATCTGGCCATACATAACAACAGATTGTCATTTAAAGGAAAACTGTAATGTTTTTTGGACATTTTTTCATGTGGATGTAAACCCAATCTTTAAAATCTTATATACCTTTTAAAATGTTGATGGTATTTCAAAAGCAATTTCTGGTATCTATAAATCTGCAGCTTTCGTTGAAATAATCACTGGTGATTCTGCCATAAAAGGTCTTATTAACTGCTTCCAGTCAAGGCTAATTATGATATTTATGTCATGCATGTAAAAATTAGCATTATTTTGCTAGAAAAATTATTTGGAACCCTGAACATAATATAGAGACTCTAAAGAATAAAATTGTTGTCCACTAAAATCAGATTTAGTGAACACAAACACAATATAATACCCAATTTTTGGTAAGCAGTAAAAGATGTTATAAAAAGTAAATAGATACCTAACATGTTACGCTTTAAAATTGCCTATGCCCGTGGAACAACACCAAACTACACTACCTAAAAATCTCCATAGGTGACACTTTAACCACTTCCTTACCGGGCCATTGTAAAATGACGACGGCAGGAACACTTTTTCGATCCAGGCAGGCGTCATATGACGTCCACGTGGATCCACTGCTCTCCCGCCCCCCCGGGGGCACGCATCGTGGCGATCGGGGATGCATGGTGTCCATCGGGACACAGCCTGTCCCCGATCGGTATAAAGAGCCATTAAAAAAATGTCTCTTTAACATGTGACCGGCTGTGTCCAATTACAGCCGGCCACATGCACTTCCCTCATGCACGCCACTAGCGTGCCCCTAGGGGCGCGCAGATCGGCGATCGGGGATGGAGAGTGTCACTCTGACACAGTCCATCCCTGATCAG
The DNA here is from genome assembly GCF_965119305.1 of Pelophylax lessonae. Classification (NCBI taxonomy): domain Eukaryota; kingdom Metazoa; phylum Chordata; class Amphibia; order Anura; family Ranidae; genus Pelophylax; species Pelophylax lessonae. The sequence goes on along the minus strand of NC_138771.1, from coordinate 102,449,161 downwards.
GGTAAAGAGCCAATGAAATTGGCTCTTTACCACGTGACTGGCTGTGTCCAATCCAATAATTTGTGTGCTGCTGTGAAACTGCACTGAGTGCCATATTCCCTACTATTGAAGTAAACTAGTCGTTTGAATTTTAGACTTTGTAATTGGCAGTATTTGCTATAGTAGTATTTAGTGAACAATATCAGTTCTAGAGACGGTCAACAGTTCTTCAGGGAACCTGATTTTTCATCTACAAAAACAAAATAATTTTCTGTTTTTCACTGTCTCCCAATGGCGTGATGTAGTTGCGACCTGATAGTGACCTACTGAGAGTCTAGGTCAGGTCGTTGTTGTAGATGAAAAATCAGGTTCCCTGAAGAAGCAGTCTCTGCGAAACATGTTGGGCCATATCTACATATCATATTATTTTTATACTGGACTGTACTGACTCAGCTATACCAATATTGCATTTTATTAATGATTAGAGTTGATCGAACACCTGGATGTCCGGGTTCGGCGGGTCCGGCCGAACTTGAAAAAAAAGTCCGGGTTCATGACCCGGACTTAACCCAAACTTTACCCCGATCCCGAACCCCATTGAAGTCAATGGTGACCCGAACTTTTGAGCACTAAAATGGCTCTAAAAAACACATGGAAAGACTAGAGGGCTGCAAATGGCAGCAACATCTTCTTAAGAGCATGGCAGGTGCTCTGCAAACAAATGTGGATAGGGAAATAACTTAAAATAACAGAAAAAACAGAAAAATAAAAAATAATAATCTTGAATGATGTAGGAGGAGGACGAGGCCCATATGGAGAAGGAGGTTGAGGTGGCGGTGGATATGGCGGTGTAGGTAGAAGCGGCGGCAGCGGTGGAGTACGAGGTTGAGGTGGCGCTGGATGTGGCAGTGTAGGTGGAAGCGGCGGTGGAGGAGGATGAGGTAGCCAACACTGGTTTTTGTTTTTAATTTTATTTATTTTTAAATTAGGGTACACCCCAAAAGAGTTAGAAAGATCAAATACAACAATGGCTGGGTAAGGCCGGTATACATGTCTATTGCACAATGTACGGACAAGTCCTGTGGGATCCATGCATGGTTCATTTTAATGAACGTGAGCTTGTCCACATTGGCTCTGGACAGGCGGCTGCGCTTGTCTTTGATAACGCCCCCAGCCATGCTAAATACACGTTCACATAATACACTGGCTGCAGGGCAGGCCAGCACCTCCAAGGTGTAAAGGGCAAGCTCAGGCCATGTGCCCACTTTGGAGACCCTGAAGTTGAAGGGAGCAGACCCGTCATTCAGTACGTGTAGGCATGTGCACACATACTGCTCCACCATGTTAGTGCTGGGTCGTGGTGCTGCTGGTGGAGCTCCTGTTGCAAGGAGAGGATGTGGTTTCTACACGCACAAGTGAAACACCTTTCTCAGCTGTGAGTAGGCGACAGAACCTTACAGCAGTATTTGGCTGGGCCTAATGCGCCTCTACAAATTTTGAGGCCAGAACAAGTATAGGCGATAGTAGATTGGGTTGCTGACAGTGCCTCCAGTTCCTTCACATTGTCTCCCACCCAGTCTTCTGCTGAAAGGTCAGAGTTGGCACCTGCAGCCGATGTCCATCAATCTTTCACCTCACCCCCTTGCAAATCAGCCAAGCAGTCTGAGCCCCAAGTCATGCAGCAGTCTCTTCTTCTTTTTGATGACTCTGTTAGCATGGTTTCCCAGGGCCATCCACCTAGCCCTGCCCCAGAAGTGGAAGAGATTGAGTGCACCGATGCCCAACCACTTATGTCTCAAGATGAGTACATGGGAGGACCATTGCAGCACGTCTCGCATGATGATGAAACACAGGTGCCAACTGCTGTGGAATTCCGAATTGTGGAGTCCGACAAGGGTTTCAGGGGTGAAGACTGCGTGGAAGATGATGTGGAGGATTATGAGGTCCTCGACCCCACATGGAATGAATGTAAACCACACACCGTGCAGGAGTTGTGGAGGGGCATTCAACAGCAGACCGATGAGTGGTTGCTGCCAGTGAGCCTCAAGCCCCTGCCTGGTGGTGTGCGATAATGGGCGAAATCTCGTAGCAGCTCTGAGCCTAGCCGGTTTGACACACATCCCTTGCCTGGCGCATGTGCTGAATTTGGTGGTGCAGAGGTTCCTTAGAAATTACCCCGATATGTCAGAGCTGCTGCAGAAAGTGCGGGCTGTCTGTGCGCACTTTCGGCATTCTCACCCTGCTGCTGCTCGCCTGTCAGCGCTGCAGTGTAACTTCGGCCTTGCACATGTTGGCCAGACCGTGCGAGCAGCAGCAGGCCATAGTGGAGTTTCAGCTGCAGCACGCACGCGAGTCGCTCTGCGGAACAGCACCACTTCACCATCAATAACTGGACCTCCATGTGAGACCTGTGTGCCTTGTTGCACTGGAACATATGCAGACTAGGCCGCAACTTATTTTTTCCCCCTAAATGGGTTTTTATTGATAAGCGGAATACAACTACAGTATCCAATGGGTGTATCTCACTGTAACATATGCAGACAAGGCCGCAATTTATTTTTTCCCCTAAATGGGTGTTTATAGAATAGCAGAACAGAACAAAAGTATCCAAAGGGTGTATCTCACAGTAACATATGCAGACTAGGCCTCAATCTAATTTTTTTCCCTAAATGGGTGTTTATTGAATAGCAGAATAGAACAACAGTATCCAAAGGGTGTATCTCACAGTAACATATGCAGACTAGGCCGCAATTTAATTTTTTTCCCTAAATGGGTGTTTATTGAATAGCGGAATAGAACAACAGTATCCAAAGGGTGTATCTCACAGTAACATATGCAGACTAGGCCGCAATTACATGTTTTCCCCCTAAATGGGTTTTTATTGAATAGCGGAACACAACAACAGTATCCAAAGGGTGTATCTCACACTAACATATGCAGACTAGGCCGCAAATTTAATTTTTTTCCCCTAAATGGATGTTTATTGAATAGCGGAATACAACAACAGTATCCAAAGGGTGTATCTAACAGTAACATATGCAGACTAGGCCACAATTTAATTTTTTTCCCCTAAATGTTTTTTTTATTGATAAGCGGAATACAACAACAGTATCCAATGGGTGTAGTTCACTGTAAAATAAGCAGACTAGGCTGCAATTACATTTCTTTCCCCTAAATTGGTTTTTATTGATAAGCGGAATACAACAACAGTATCCAAAGGGTGTATCTCACTGTAACGTATGAATGAAAAATGTCTTTTCTAAATTTTTCCCTTTAATTGGTGATTTTTGAAGAGCAGATTTGAACAGCAGTGTCTAAACGCTGTATGACAGTGTCACAGTACAGTATGAATGAAAAACTGAAAAAAAATGTTTTTTCCCTAAATACTAAAAAATAATCATTTTTCCCTTATATTGGTGCTTATTGAAGAGCAGTTTAGAAAAAGCAATGTCTGTCTAAACAATGTATGTCAAAGTAAAATATGAAGGAAAAACATTTTTCTTCTTTTTTAAATGCAGATTAAGCAGACACATATGCACTGAGCTTGCATTACATGGCCACTACACACCGCATGCCTAACAGGTTGGATACTATTGTTGTTCTATTCCACTATTGATTAAAAAAAACCCATTTGAATGAAAAACTGAAAAATATTTTTTTCCCCCTAAATACTGAAAAATAATAATTTTTCCCTTACATTGGTGCTTATTGAAGAGCAGTTTAGAAAAAGCAGTGTCTGTCTAAACAATGTATGTAAAAATAAAATTTGAAGGAAAAAAGTTTTTTTCTTTTTTCCATGCAGATTAAGCAGACACATGTGCACTGAGCTTGCATTACATGGCCGCTACACACCACACGCCTAACAGGTTGGATACTGTTGTTGTTCTATTCCGCTATTGAATAAAAAAAAAAAACATTTGAATGAAAAACTAAAAAATATTTTTTTTTCCCTAAATACTGAAAAATAAATCATTTTTCCCTTACATTGGTGCTTTTTGAAGAGCAGATTAGAAAAAGCAGTGTCTGTCTAAACAATGTATGTCTAAGTAAAATATAAAGGAAAAAGGTTTTTTTCTTTTTTAAATGCAGATTAAACACTTGCAGAACCGGTCACGTTGACCGTACTGCGGCAAAGTGGCTCAATATCGTCCAGCGACGTAGACCTACGTCGCTGGACTCCTCCCCTTGTGGGCGCCGGAGGCTGTCTCCCGCTGTATTCAGTCACAACGGGAGTCGGGCCAGGGGAGGAGCGGCGGTGATCACCGCAGTTCTTCCCTGATCGTCGGGGATCGAGTGTGGAGAATATAAAATATGAAGTATGAAGGAAAAAAGTTTTTATATAATAAAAGGATTCCCGAAGCATAGCGTTTCTCGCCACTACGATATATGCCATAATAGGGATCCTAGTGGTACATTATTCCTTGGGATTGACCGATTCACGGGAAACTGGAGAGGAAGCAATATGACCAGAGGTGTATCCAGGTTGGAGACAACCTGGATATATAAAATAAAATCTTATGTTCCGTTCGGTCTCAACATCGATTGGGACATAAATGCCTTTATTAGTAATTCCTAAGGGTTGTGCTCCCCTCTAGTCCCTGAATCCTTTTTTGATATAGGCGTTTTTATTAAAATATTTTTTACATCCAGCCGTATTAATATTTTAGACAAAATATTTTAGATAACGAATTGAGTAATGTGGTTTAACTACCTCCAGCCATTTATAAGTTTTAATACTTTTTATTATCTTTAAATTATTTAATTGGTGATTTTTATGGAGTTAGCATTTTTATGCTTTTATATTCAATGACATTTGCCTCAGTGTTGTTTGGACGTGTAATAATTTTTTTCCTCCACTAGATGGAGCCGCCTCCCGGTCTGAGCTATTTAGTATGATGAGTAATTGAATTTTACTATTGATCATTTGTGCAGCATATTTGTGTCAATATGGAATAATATTGATATGGTGTCTTGTAGATCCGCTGCCTAAATTTATTTTCCTCTATATAAGCGGCTTCCGGATTGCTGGAACGCTTATGGTTAGCGTCCACTTCCGGGTTTCGTCTGGCAGCTCCGCCTCCCTCGATTATTTATTGGCATGGCGCCTCCGTCTAGTCACACCCCTGACGAGTCATTGTATGATGAAATGCGTCGGGATTGGCTGACGGCTGGCGCATGCGCAGACGAGGGACGCAGGGGCCATCTTGCTGGTAGGAAACCAACCATAGATCGCCTGTATGTTACTCTATGTTACTCATATGTTACTTTATGTTAATCTAATAAAATTGAAGTGAGTTACTGCACTATGAGGGGCACTCTTGCTTTTGTCTTCTGAGAGTGACTAGATTACTGAAGGTGCTTCCAGATTGCAGCAATAGAAGGCTGAAATAAGGGATTGGATTCCATCCACTGTCTGTCCACCTACGTTTACTCTGGGCGCTGTGTGACCCTTTTTGGGTCTCTACTGCTGGTAAGAGTGTTTGGTGACTCCATTTGGTGGTGGACCCCTCCTTCCCTTCACTTTTATTGGATTGATTTGGACACTATTTTCTCTTGAGAAGTTTTTTTACTGTCAAGATTGATTTTGCTACTATTGAGATTAGCGCGACACCTTCCTACTACTAAATCTACTTATTACCTATTTGCAGGCAGTGGGGACTCAAGGGGCAGCTGCTTTGGGCCCCACAACAATGACTGGGCTCTGGGCAGTTGCCCCTTTTGCCCTGTGTTAAAGACGGCCCTGGTCTCAACCAGAAAAATCTATAACACTATGTTAATGTTACCTGATAGGAAAATAAAACTCATATGGAATATACATGGAAGAATAGGTGCTGCATATAAATATGAATCAGTATGCCCCCATTTTTTTAGGTAATATTAAAGGTTCCGTTTTTTTCCCCTTTAAAATAGCAAACATATCATACTTACCTCCTCTGTGCAATGGTTTTGCACAGAGCAGTCCCGATCTTTCTCTTCTCTGGTCCCCCACCAGTGCTCTGGGTCTCTGACCCCCACGAGTTCCCCATAGCAAGCCGTTTGCTATGGGGGCAGTCGTGCATGCTCCCTCCCGAGCCCCGCTCTGTGTGTCCATAAGGCTCCTTCATCACTGGCTCTGCTTGACAGCAGCAGAAATCAGTGGCTCCCACTGCTGTATCTGAGCCATTCAGGAGTAAAAGAGCCAAGGGAGCCTCGGCTCTTGTGCACATCGTTGGATCGAGATCAGGCTCAGGTAAGTATTGGGTGGGCTGCGGGGTTAGCTGCATGTAGAAGGTTTTTGACCTTAGTTCATAGAACATTTTAACCACTTGCCTACAGGACACTTAAACCCCCCTCCTGCCCAGGCCAATTTTCAGCTTTCAGTGCTGTCGTACTGTGAATGACAATTGCGCGGTCATGCAACACTGTACCCAAATTAAAGTTTAATCATTTTTTTTCAAACAAACAGAGCTTTCTTTTGGTGGTATTTAATCACTACTGGGATTTTTATTTTTTGCTAAACAAACAAAAAAAAGACCACAACTTTTGAAAAAAACAAAAAAAGTTTTTATAGTTTAGTTATAAAATTTTGCAAATAGGTAATTTTTCTCCTTCATTGATGTGCACTGATGAGGCGGCACTGATGGGCCCTGATAGGCACTGGTAGGCTGCACTGATGGGCACTGATAGGCTGCACTGTTGGGCACTGATAGGTTGCACTGATGGGCACTGAGAGGCTGCACTGATGGGCACTGATAGGCGACACTGATGGGCACTGATAAGGCGGCACTCATAGGTGGCACTGATGGGTGGCACTGATGGGCAATGATGAGTGGCACTGATAGGTGGTGCTGAAGGGCACTAATAGGCGGCACTCATGGGCACTGTTTGGCACTAATAGGTGGCACTGATGGGCAATGATAGGCACTGGTAGGGGACACATGATGGGGCACTGAGAGGTGGCACTGGTGAGCACTGATGGGTGACACTGGTAGGTGGCGCTGGTGAGCACTGGTAGGTGGCACTAGTGGGCACTGGCAGATAGTACTAGTGGGCACTGGTAGGTAGCACTGGTGGGCACTGGTAGGTGGCACTGGTGGGTGACACTTGTGGGCACTAGTAGGTGGCACTTGGGGCCCAAATAATCCCTCTCCTCTTCGGACCGATGTCCCTCTGACAGCAGCCGGTGATCGTTGTTTTTTTTCTCCTCACACTGACAGTGTGAGGAGAAAAAAAACTGCTGATCGCTGGCTGCTGTTTACTTTACATGATCAGCTGTCATTGGCTGACAGCTGATCACATGGTAAGGGGGTGGGATCTCCTCCGATCTCCGATCTGTTATCAGGCCAGTCTCATGGACTCACCGATCACAGAGCGGGCCTGGCACGCTCCGCAGGGAGCGCGCAGGCCGCTCGTTGCCGAGAGGACATCAATGTATGCCCTCTCTGCAATTCAGGTCCACGTGTTGGCCGTAATTCAGCTATAGCGCGGACGTCAAGTAGTTGAGTATTTATCAATAGCAAATTATAGGAAGGCGCCTGGCTCTTTTTAAAGATATATCTGAACCTGCTGCCCTTTTAATTGTAAAAACAATATAAAATATGGGACGTAGATAAAAAAGGCGCTGGTGATCTTTTATATTACTGGAATAAAACTTATTCAGGGTAGCACGTGTATTAAATATGTATTACTAGTGTTAAAAGTGCCTTCCTATAATTTGCTATTGATTTATTGGGTACTTATTAAGCACCTATTGAATGGCAGCCGGCTCAAAAACAACTGGAACAATGGATGTCTTTAACCTATTAAAAGAGAGAACCTACAACTCCAGTGAGATCTTTCAACAAAGATCAATTAACAAAGTAAATATGTCACAACATTTTAAACAACTTCAATATAACCTAGAAAGGCAAATCAGGACCTGGTGGGATATTACCACCTTTGATAGGTATATTGAAGAGGATATCACCCCCAGACGATTAAGATGGGATGTGAATCCTAACGATGGAATAGAGGACAAAACCTCTATGGAGGAATGGTTCAAATTTTTTAATAGCAAAGAAAAGCAACTAATGGAACTCTTAACAAAGAGAAGGAAAACCAAATTAACCATTATAGAATCAAAGATACAGAATATTAAAGAAAAATTAGCTCCACTTAATGACACACAAGAGTATAAAGATAAAATTACAATGATGCAAAAACATATAGCACAATATGATATTGAGATAAAAAGGAAAAAAATTAAAAAATATCAGCGGGATATTGAGGACTATAAAAAAGGCTCAGTTTATAAATGGCAAGAGATGATTGGCGCCAATTCTAGGGAATCATCTCCAGAAAGAGAACAGACTAACACTGAAGTAAGGTATAATCTTATGAAAGACTTTAGGGTAACACCCCATAGTAAGTTACGGAGAGAGGAGATGACCCCCACCATTTGCGAGGATGATGAGGGAGACACTACAGTGAATACTATTCTGGTTCCCACCAGTAATAGATTTTCACCTCTAGGAGATAGAGAAGAATTTTCCACTCCCAGATATGTGGATTACCCAAAAGCAAGGGAAAACCATAATTATGAACGGAGAAATCCGAACTCTACACCTTACGCTCCCCAGCATACTTTCCAACCACCTCAATTTAAACCTGTGAGAGGTAGAGGTAGGGGGAGAGGAAGAGGACGCGGAAGAGGGAGAGGATACAGAAGAAACAACAACTACCAATATGATAACTATAATAATTATCAACAATCCAGAGGAGGAGAAAGACCATCATCTTATAGAAATGACCAAGAATACTACAACTACCCTCCAGAGGGATCGAGACAGGAATCCTCAGGAACATATAGAGAAAGAGAACGACTTCCCTCATATCAAGATTACAGGAATAATCAATATAACTATCCACACCCCTCCGATGGCCAAAAACCAGGACCCTCGGGACAGTACATATACCCACATCCTCAAGATGGACAAAAGCCAGGGCCCTCAGGACAATATAAGCAACAGGGGGAAGAGAGATCCTGGAAAGACAACTACTGGGCCAATATGCGGGAAAACGCAAGAAAAGAGGATGTAGAGGAGGGAGAAAGAAAACGAAAAAGGGACGGCTAGAACAAGGGATTTTTAACCTAGCAGGGGTGGAACTGACAACATCTGAAATGAATATATTACAAGAAGGTTTGAAATTTGCCCCTGCCAAATCTTTAGACCATTTTGAAACATTTATAGATCTAGAAAAATTTACACGCAAATTGAACATTAAGAAATTTTTCGCAGAACAACATAAAAAAGGGATAGGAGAAGAAGAAGAACCAGAATACCAACACACCCAACTCCGGAACAAATCAATATTTAACCCCAAATCTAGTACCTACCAATATATCCAAGTTTTCCGGAATATTGTTCAAAAAGAAGTACAAATGCTGAAAAGAAAACCTACCAGAAATACGAAAGAAATCTGGGAAGCCATTAGAAGTTTGGAAAAAAGGAAAAATATCATCATCAGATCAGCTGATAAAGGAGGTGGCTTGGTGATCCTCACAAAAGAGGACTATACTAAAGAACTAGACCGTATTGTAAATGATCAAGAAACATATGTGAAATTATCTGGAAACCCAACTAACAAATTGAAAGCAAAAATGGTACAGTGGATCAACAAAGGACTAAAAAAGGGCCTCCTTAATAAAAAGGAAGGAAAATACCTGAATATAAAAGCCCCACGCATGCCGGTGATCTACCAAATCCCGAAGATCCATAAGAATCTACAACAGCCACCGGGAAGGCCAATAATTAGTGGCATTGAATCTTTATATGCCAGGATTGGTGAATATTTGGACACATTTTTACAGCCGATAGCAGCGATTGGAAGATCCTTTTTAAAGGACACCAAGGAAACAATAGTGTCACTAGAAAGTATAAATATCACCGAAAAAACGATACTGGCATCAATTGATGTAGAATCACTTTATACGAATATTAAACAGAAGGACGCATTAAACGCTACCAAATGGGCTTTAGAAAATTACACAAATTTGAAAGACACACAAAGAGAATTTTTATTGGAAGGCCTAAATATGGCAATGTCAAACCATCATTTTTGGTATAAGAATGAGTATTACAACCAAATAAAAGGTGTAGCGATGGGAGCACGCTATGCTCCTAGCGTAGCGAATATATTCTTAGCCAAATGGGAAGAAGAAGAAATCTACTCAAAATACCCACAACAGCTGAGGTACTATCGTCGTTATCTGGACGATATCTTGGTTGTGTGGGAAGGATCCCAAGAGTCTCTTGAACAATTTTTTAAAAAAATGAATAAAAATAAATACCAGATAAAATTCACAGGAAACACAGATAAGAATACAATACAATTTCTAGATCTGGAGATATACAAGCACAACGGCACTTTAAATACTAGAACCTTCTTCAAAAAGGTGGACACAAATGGATATATCTCCAAAAGGAGTTGCCACCATCCGGCATGGATACAGGCAATACCCAAGGGACAATTCACCCGGATAAGAAGGAACTGTACGGATCTGAAAGACTACAATATACAGACAGACAAACTAATAGAAAGATTTAAAGAAAAAGGATATAAAGAGAAAGAGTTGAAACAAACCCAGAAGAAAATATCCGAAGTAAAGAGAGAAGATCTTCTGAAGAAGAAAAAGAAGAAAAAAGGAAAATCGAATTTCGAACTGGCTTTCATTACGGGGTTTAATACACAATATAAAGAAGTCGGTTCGCTGCAGTGTCGACTGAGACAGGGGTAGCAGGACTGACTGGAACGGTGTGAGCTGCCACAGTGTATGTCCACTGAATGAGAAAGTTGGTGTGCTGGCGTGCTGAACAACTCCCTTGAGGCTCAGCTGGCAGGATCCTTCCCCATTGAATTGTACCAGGTAAAGAGGAACAGCCTTGGTTAAGAGCTATTTTGAACTATTTGCACTGGCTGATTTGGGCTGATTTTCCTATCCCCCCCCTTGAGGAAACTGATAAGCTGGATCCTATCTTATCTGAGAAGATTGTTTGAAGGGGATCTTGAAGGGAAAACACACACTTTACTGCATATTGCCAGCCTGCCATATAAACTATTCTTTACAATTTTTCTTACTTTCTGGGCACGAAATATGTTCATGCGATATTTGACATACATGACATCAACAACTTATCAACAACTTATATAACAAATTTAACAAATTTACTATAGCAGACTGAAACAAGGACTGGATGGACTTAAACCTCCTGAATCCCTTTCTTCTCTGGGGGGAGGAATGCCCAAAAATAAAGGGGGTGTACAGACACGCCGTGCAGTTCTGACATCACTGTCTAGGTCTACGGTAACCATGGCGTCTCAGACTGACCAAACAACAGTGACCAGGGATGTAGAAACACCCGCAAGCCTAGAGACACTTATGCATGCCATAGTAGACTGTAAGACAGCCTTGACATCCAAAATTGATTGTGTACAAACAGATATAGGACTTATCCGTAAAGATATGGATAATTTTCGAGATAGAGTCACCGAGATGGAAATGCGAGTTTCAGAAGTAGAAGACACACAGAAAGATTATAATTCGGATGTTCAGCTGCTCAAAGCCAGGGTTAAGCAGCTGGAAATACGAGCAGAAGATGCAGAAAATCGCAATCGTAGGAATAACTTACGGATTTTAGGTCTTCCGGAGGGGTCCGAGGGTGTAAACCCGGTGACCTTTATTGAACACTTACTTCCGACAATTCTTCCAGAAGCTAAATTTTCTGCTTTTTTTTCAGTAATACGTGCACATCGAATACCAGGGAAGCGAGGTCCTCCTGGTTCTCCTCCACGTACTTTTATTTTGAGGTTCCTTCATTATGGTGACCGAGACACTGTGTTACGAGCAGCGCGCTTTCAGGGTGAAGTGAAATATGAGGGCAGTAAACTTTTTATTTTTCCAGATTATTCGGTTGAAACACAGCGTCAGAGGAAGTCATTTGATCAAGCCCGTTCTAAGTTAAGAGAAAAGGGGTTGAAATATAGTACTCTGTTCCCAGCTAAATTGCGGGTACAAGATGGTGAACATGTGCGTCTTTTTTCTTCCCCAAAAGAGGTATTATCCTGGCTTGAGACATATAAAAAAGACTGAAATTGAACCCCCCCCCCCCTTTTTCCTTTTTTTTTTTTTTTTTTTTCCTTCCTCTTGGTCTGTCATAGTTTGCTTGCCCAAACTTTATACGATACCTGGGTGAGTCAAGATATAAGTTTCTCCTTCTTTTTTTTTGTCCTTTTGAATGCTGGAGTCTTTTCCCCCCCCTCTTCCTTTTTTTTTTTTTTTTCTTAAGGAGGGGAGGGGGTAATATAGCGTCCTTTTTTGACACTTACCCCCTAGGGTGGACTATGAGGTCCGCGGTGGGTGGGATACAAACCCTCTCCAATTTCGGGGAGATGGGTGGGGTGGGGGGGATGGGGATGTTTGAATCATTACTCTGTTATTGTATTTACTGTATTTTTTTTTTTTTTTTTTTCCCCTTTTCTGTTACTATGCTGTATACATTGTTTTTTGAGTGGATATGGAATCTTTAAGGGTGATTTCCTGGAACACTAGAGGTTTGAATTCCCCACAGAAACGCTCTTTAGTGTTTCAATATTTAAAAGCGTTTAAGCCCCACATATGTGTCCTGCAGGAGACTCACTTGTTGGGTACTCGAACGCTGGCTCTTAAGAAACCGTGGGTTGGGCATCATTACCACTCTACGTTTTCTACGTATTCTCGGGGAGTCAGCGTTCTTATCCACAAGTCTCTCCCGTTCAGACTAATGGGTCACTTCTCGGACCCGGATGGACGATTTGTTCTACTCAATCTGCAGATATCATCTTTTACTTTATTGCTGGTAGGGTTATATATACCTCCGCCGGCCTCAATCAGGCTGTTATATAAAATTTTTAAAGAAATTGCAAAATTTGAGAATGATAATATACTCATTGTGGGTGATTTTAATATGGTCCCAGATCCGAACATGGATAGAATGACTGGAGATTCTTCCTCTAGATCAGATCTCACTGAATGGGCTGAGATCTATGGGTTGACAGACCTATGGCGTTGGCACCATCCCCATGCTAGGGAATATACCTGCCACTCCGCCACTTATAAAACCTTTTCTCGAATTGACTTAATGTTTGCAAGTGGGTCATTATTATCTCAGGTCCGGGAGATTCGGGTTCTTCCTCGAGGGATATCCGACCACGCCCCACTTCTCTTAAAAATGGAATTGTCTGGTAACCCCTCTCATAGATTATGGCGCTTATCCAGATATTGGATCGCTGATTCTGATATAAACCCCTTAGTCGAACCCCAGATAGCGGCCTTTTGGGAGATAAATCCAGGTACGTCATCAGTGGCCATGGTCTGGGAAGCTTTTAAGGTTTGCACCCGGGGGTATTATCAGACAGCTATTGGGAAGACCCAACGATACAGGCGAACAAACCTATTGCAAAAAGAAAAGGAAGCTAGAGATATGGAAAATCTATATGTCCAAACTAGAGACCCCACTCATTATACACGATTTCAATCCTTGACTAAGGAGGTAATGGGAATACGAACAGCCCTTACACAGAAAAAACTGCTCTCTCAAGCCCAACATATTTTTGTACATGGCGAGTATAACGGTAAAATGCTGGCGCAAATATCTAGGGAACAGACAAGTGGGTATAGTATAGCACATATTCAGGATCAATCAGGCACTCTTCACTCTAATCCAGAAACTATTAATCACAACTTCACTGATTATTACCGAGCCCTATATAATACTAAGGTTAATTATTCAGGAGATGAACTCGATCATTATCTACAGGCAGTGGACTTTCCAGTCTTAACTGATAGAGATAGGGCCAAACTAGACGCCCCTATTACTCTTTTGGAGATCCAGGAAGTGGTGGCCTCCCTAAAACCCGATAAGACACCAGGACCGGATGGAATTCCTGTTGAATTCTATAAGGCACATATGGACCTTTTGGGCCCATATTTATTAGCCACTCTTCTAGGATCTCTAAAGGATGGGGAACTCCCTAAAACAATGAGCGAAGCGGTTATTGTTGTGATCCCTAAACCAGGGAAGGACCCATCACTATGTTCATCATACAGACCTATCTCTTTATTAAATGTTGATGGGAAGATCCTTTCAAAAGTCTTGGCCAATCGACTTAATAGTGTTATTACAGGATTGATCCATCCTGACCAAACTGGATTCATACCTGAGCGGGGTACTGATATTAATATCCGGAGATTGTTCACACATATGGCCTTGGCGTCGGGGGGAGGAACAGGTGTGGTCGCCTCCCTCGACGCCGAGAAAGCATTCGACTCTGTTGAGTGGCCATTTCTCTGGAAGATCTTATCTAGCTTCGGGTTTGGCCCTAATTTCGTCTCATGGATTAAGCTTCTCTATGAGAACCCTACAGCTAGAGTTCGTACTAATACATCTCTATCGGATAAATTCCCTCTATTGAGGGGTACCCGACAGGGATGTCCGTTATCCCCAGCCTTGTTTGCCTTGGCTTTGGAGCCGCTAGCGATTATGTTGCGGGCGGACCCACAAGTCCGAGGCATTAAGGTAGGGGTCATTGAAGAGAAGTTGTCTTTATATGCAGACGACACCTTGATTTATTTGGCGGATGCATCCACATCATTACATAGGGCCTTACAATTATTTGACATCTTTGGCCGGTTTTCAGGTATAAATATTAATTGGTCTAAGTCCGTCCTTTTTCCACTACACCCATCGATATCTTTAATTGATACTCATACACCGTTGAAATGGGTACAGGATATGGTGTACTTAGGCATCAAAGTGGGTCCAACACTGGAGGTATATCAGCAAAATAACATTGACCCTTTAGTTTTACAACTAAATAAAAAGTGCGCGTCTTGGCGCATGCTTCCCTTGTCCCCCGTTGGCAGAATTAACTTAATAAAAATGAACTACCTTCCGAAATTTCTGTATTTCTTCCGTAACTCCCCCATTGATATGACTAGAACCTTTTTTTCGAGATTAGAAAGTATTATAACAACTTTTGTATGGGCCGGGCGTACTCCACGAGTCGCAAGACGCACGCTATACCTTCCTCTTGCAAGAGGAGGATTAGCGCTTCCTAACTTTAAATTGTATTTTTGGGCGGCCGTCCTGGTGACGGTCCGGTGGTGGTTCTCTCAGCCCAAAACTAATTCTGCAGTTACACTAGAAGCAGCACTATTGGGTTCATATGCGGCCCTTAGTAATCTTGTTTTTCGGGGGGAACAGGCACATCCTCAAATAACCAGTCTGATGAAGACCGTCCTGCGGATATGGACTCGGGCGCGGGTGATATACAACACACCATTGCATATATCTCCCCACACTCCGTTGTGGGGTAATCCTAATTTAAAACATTTATATCATCTCCCTGATCCACAGTTATGGGCTGCTAGAGGGATTGTGACTATGAAACATGTTATTAAAGATGGAAGACTTCAAGGCTTTAATGCTCTTCAGTCCACCCATTCATTACCTTCCACCATGGGGTTTCGTTACCGCCAGCTTAGTCATGCTATGCGGGCTCAGTTCCATGGCCCTGTTGTCCTGGAATCAGACCCCTTGGAGAAAATGTTAACTTTTAAGGTAATAGGGAAATCTCTCTCTGCTATATACTCCATACTCTCAACAGATCATAGTCAGTCCCTTGAGAAAACCTATAATAAATGGAAGGAGGACATTTCAGATCTGACTATTGAAGAGTGGGAGGATTCTGTTAATAATTATATCCCCTCAATGATAGCAGCTAGAGACAGATTTATACAACTCAAATTCTTACATAGAGCATATTATACGCCACAACGTCTTGCCAGGATATTCCCCACGAAAGATCCTTTGTGCATTAGATGTGGGCATGAAATAGGTACATTCTTACATGTTGTCTGGTCGTGCCCTGACCTGGCAACTTTTTGGAAAGAAGTGACGGATACTATTGGCGAAATCTTTGACATTATGATCCCTTTGGACCCAAAGGTAACTTTATTGAGTAACCTTACAGAACTGGCTGCGGATAAATATGCTAAAATGTGCATTACATATACCCTGTTTTATGCCAGGAGAGAAATCCTTTTGCGATGGAAGTTACCCGAACCTCCCACCCGATTATCCTGGATAGTTGCCATTACTAAGACACTCCCATTCTACCGTTTTACATACGGTAGTAGGAACTGTCCAAAAAAATTCGATAAAGTCTGGTCAGCCTGGATCGACGCTGTAGGTGAGCTAAAGTCACCGGTTCCATAATGATATAAGTAGGCTCTTATTATTATAATTAAGAATTTTTTTTTTTTTTTTTTTTTTTTTTCCTTCTCTCCTTGTTTCTAAAACTGCTCTATTGACATTCCCCTTCCCTCCCTCTCCCTAAGAATTATTTTTTTTTTTTTTTGTGTGTGTTAGTAGGTACGGATAAAACTATTCTTTGTGCAGAGTAATGTATTGTATTGGAATGTTTGTGATGTTTATATGTGTAACAATAAAATAAAAATTTAACTGTAAAAAAAAAAGAAGTTGAGAAGTGTATAAAGAGAAATTGGCATATTTTATTAAGAGATGACACGTTGAAATCATTACTCCCTAAATACCCTAAATTTATCTACAAAAGAGCTCCGGGATTACGTAATATGTCAGCAAAAAATGTTCCGGACCCACCTAAAAGACAACAAATGTTCTTTGCAAAAAATGGTTTTTATAGATGCAGAAGATGTAAAGCCTGCAGGATAAGCAAATTTAAGAAAAGAATGGAACATAAGTTTTTCTCTTCAGACAACCGAGAGTTTGAGATAAAACAATTTATTACTTGCGACACCAAATTCGTTACATATATGTGCATTTGTCCCTGTGGACTTAAATACATTGGACGCACTACTCGCACTTTAGCAACAAGGATAGGAGAACATGTCGATAATATTAAAAAAGGTTTCAAAAAGCACAGCCTATCCAATCATTTCAGACTACACCACAACCAGGATCCTTCCCTCCTTTGGTTTTGTGGGATTGATAAAATATTTAATCATTGGAGAGGCGCAGATATGCGGAAGAAAATATCACAGAATGAAACCGTCTGGATACATCGTTTAAAAACATTAAAACCCTTGGGGCTAAATGCGGACATAGATTTAAATTGTTTTCTTAATAATTTTTAATAATAGAATTTTATAGATATCCAGAACAAAAATCCATCTCTTTTTATACATATATCCCTTGATATTTTAGCTATTTTAAAATTTTAATTTTTAATCTGTAATACTATTTAGTACTTTGTACAACATGTTTATATAATTTATATATTTTTAGAAATTTTAAAAAATATTTAATTTATAAGATTAGAGCCGTCCTATTATAAATACTGGAAAATATTCCCATTTTAGAACCTAATTAATCTTGATTCCCAAAAATTTCCACTAGATGGCGCTATAAATATAAGAAACCAGTCCATATAATGGTTTTAAATAAAGCTAAAAACAAAAAGATAATTTTAATAATTTTTAATAATTTTTGATAATTAATAAAGTTTTATATTGTATGTTAATGGATTGTGATATATTTAATAGCTTTTTATGAATTGTTATGAAAATTGTATGATACATGTGAGTAAGGGGAACATATACGACGGATATGCAGCATAAACCTTAGGACATGAAAAAGATTTATAAATCCCCATATAGATCGCCACTATTAAAGTAAAGAAACAATTGGCAATAAGCGTTAGCTGAAAATAAATTGTAAGCAAGATGCCGATAATATACTGAGCAATAGCCAATCAAAAGAAGGTCCGTGACACTTAAGGAAAGAGACTCCGGGGAACAGTAACCGCCTGATGACGCACAGATGCGAAATGCATTGTTGTTACTGACAAACCCGGAAGCAAACACACAGGCATTCGTAGCAGAGGCAGGGACGCTCGCCGACCGCCGCACACAGCACAGTGAGAGGAAAGCTAAGAGGAAGCTGCAGATCCTCGGATACGATTCCCCACTACTCAAAGATTTTGTGTACTGCCGAATTGCCCAGTGCCAGGAGGGCACAACTAATAGTAAGGGACCAACTGTATACCTTTTTAGTAATTTCCAAATAAAGCATACAATATTTCACTATTGGAGGCTTTTTTTGTTTATCTTTATGCGGACTATATGGTCCATACATGCCTAATGTAGGAGCAGATATCCAACCCAAAAGATATCGAGGAGAGGTCTGATCCACCCAATTAAAGGGATCACAGGCGTTGGGAGTCATTGTGATTCATTGGAAGCTGGTAAGAGGCCACGTGTGTCACACCCCACCACCTGAAGCACCTTTAAGGAGCATATGTTTGTTGCACGAATTGCAGAGACACTTGCTATATAATTATTTCTCACTGGAGAGCACGATTATATCCGTTTATATTTGATGAGTTTTTTATGCACGCACTAATAAGCACTTTTATTTGCTTGTTGCACGGAATACTATATATTTATATAATTGATTTGCTTATTGCATGTACATTATTTATTTATTTATATATATAATTATTTATATATTTATCTACTAATAAGCAACAGAAATATTTTTTAATTTTGAGTTGTGCACTTTAAAATATATCTATTACCTTTAACTATATTAATTTATTCACTAATAAGCACTTTTAACACTAGTAATACATATTTAATACACGTGCTACCCTGAATAAGTTTTATTCCAGTAATATAAAAGATCACCAGCGCCTTTTTTATCTACGTCCCATAGTTGAGTATTTATATTTATTCTGTCTCTAAGGTTAAAGGCAAATGTTTTCTAAAAATAAGATATTTTTCTTAAGGTATATGCATTTTTTAATGTCTGTAATCAGAGACGTAACTATAGTTTATGGGGCCCCATAGCAAAATGTAGATGAAGCCCTCCCTGTAATGGTCGTGCATACTGGGCACACAAATAGTTGTGTGTGTAGCAGCCATTTTGTTCACGTCACAAGTCTTCTGTGACATTTTGTCATAGGAAGGTATAGCACAGTGACCTTTCCCCCTCCTTAGTAAATATGTTGGTCATGATTTGTTGAGCTCAAACCATCGTTAACTTAGGACTGAAGTATCGGGAGCAGAACCAGCCCAATTCCTCTCCTAGGTGAACTGGACATCCAAAACCTGACATATTTATAACCATTTCAAAGCAAATGTCATGCTGCGCAATAATATGCATGTTAGCAATCTGTAAACAGTAAGTATTCAGAGATATGAATACATATGGAAAACTGTATGTTGGATGTGGTCATAAACACAATGACACCCCAATGGCCACTCCCCAACTGCTTAGTTGGTCAGATGGTCTCTGACAACACCTCAGTGATATCAGAGAAAAAGGAGGCTGCTCCTGAAATTCTCTAATCGGAGTCGCTGTGCCGTTTTTGTTTATTTGTTGGACTCTGCAAACCAGGACATTATTAAGCATTTATTATTTTCATCTTCTTTTTATTGCTCTGTTGCTTTATTGTCTCTTTATTTTCTTGTAACCCCCTTTTTTCTGTAAATATTTTATTTGCACAACTTTGACCTTTTCATTATTAAACCCTATTTTGAAAAGTGTTAAAATTGTCTCTAAAGCTTTTAATGCAAAATAAAAAGAATCCCTGTCTCTTGAAGAGTGCTACTGTAGTATAAATCTCTGAACATACCTGTTTGTGGTGATAAGTGAAACACTCATAGGCAGCTGCTATACACTGAGTAGACTCAGAAATAAATAATCATAAATAAAAAAAGCTTGCCTAAAATATAATTATAAACATGTGCAAGTGCTATAATAAAAAACAAGGACTAAATAATGAATAAATACAAAATTGTGCAAAAAAAATCATTCAATATTCCACAAAAAGTGCATCTGTGCTACAAAAGTCCATAAAGGTGCATTATAATGAATAAATACAATATAGTGCCAAAAATTCAATATTCCATGATTGAAAGTGGTTCAGTTCTTCAAAAGGTGCATAAATGTGCCAAAGAAGGTGCCAAGGTGCTTAAAGACTCATCAGCTGGTACGGGGTGCTCAATTCCCCTTTTGTGTCCCCATTCACCAGAAGTATTGGACCCCACGGCTGTTTCAGTCTGGGGTCAAAACAGCTTTAAGATTAGTAGATGTATGCCACCAATCCTCCTTACAGGTATAGCACTCCGTTCCCCACCAGTAGTATGATCTTTAGAGGCTCAAAAACACAAATAGAAGGCTGCCATTGTGAAATATGTAAAGACGTTATTGTTGCGCAAAAGGTAAGAAAAACTTACAAGATCAAAGACACAGTCCAGCCGTAAGAGGTACAGTTCTTCCGGGAATGCCTTACAGGCATGCGTTCCACAGAGGACAGGAAGTGACGTCAATGGTTCCAGCGTAACCGGAAATACGTCAACGCGTTTTGCCCCACCTTCCAGGGCGTCATCAAAGGATCTTTTTCTTATAGCACTTGCACATGTTTATATTTATATTTTAGACAAGCGCTTTCATATTTATATTTATAAGTTTAAACAAGAATAAAAAAGCCAGACCCTTCAGGTCTGGTATTCATTTAGGGGAACTTTTCGTAAAAAAAGGCATAGGGCCCCATAAATTCTATACCAGATCTTTTGGGTCTGGCATGGATTTTATGGGGAAATTCCATGCAAAAATAAGGGAAAAAAAACTCCATCTTTAGCCGAGCATACAGTGTAGTAGACCAGGAAAGTGGGAAGATGAAAATAAGGCCTTTTTTTATGAGGGGGGTATCCTGCCAGGAGGGACCCGCTTGACAAAGCACATTGTTTGCATGTTTATTAGGACAAGGACCCTTTCCAGACAACCCTGTGTCTATGGTTGTGGGGGTCTGCAGGTGTCTGTCTTATCAGAATATGGAAGCCCATTTTAACAATAAGGGGGCACCCAGATACAAGCCCTCCCTATGTGAATGAGTACATGGCACATAGTACCCCTACTCATTCACACAAAAAAGGAAATAACACACACACACACTGTTTTCGACAAGTCCGTTAACTAATTCCTATCTAGAGCATTGTTTTCATTTTTTGCACACGTGAAAATCTGCATTTTTGGCTATACACTTATGTAAAACCCCCCAGAACATTATATATTTTCTGAAAGCAGAGGCCTCTAATCCCCTATTTCATGTACTATACAAAATAAAAGATGAGATAGTGTTGAGTAAAAAGATACAAATTTTTTGGCAAGTCTAAAAACTATGTGTGCCCAAAAAATGGCAGAAAGTATGGTACCCAAAATTATCAGTAGGTGATGTTTAGAATGCCTTTACAGCTCCTCAGATTAGAGTAAACCATACACAAGGGACCTGGAATTATTGCTCTTACTCTACTGTTCATGGCGATACCTCACATGTGTGGTGCACTCATTGTTTACATACGTGTTCACACCCTTTGCTTGTGTTTGCATTTTTCGACATGCTCCAAGGATATAAAGTTTTAATTTTTTAATTTTCATTTCCTTTTATTATAATTTTTTTCTTTTTTTGTTTATTTAAAGTAATTGTAAATGATTTTTAAAAAAAATAACAAACATCTCTATACTTACCTGCTCTGTGCAATGGAATTGCACAGACTCGCCCCGAACCTCCTCTTCCCGGGTCCCCCGCCAGTGCTCCTGGCTCAACCTTTCTGTACAAAGCCCCCATGGAAAGCCACATCCCATGGGGGCATTCAAGTATGCTCATTTCCTGAGCTCGACTCAGGCCTGCTGCCCGCTCCCTCGTCACTGGCTTTGTTTGACAACACTGGGAGTCAATGACTTCGGGTGCCCCAGCAAAGCCAGTGAGACATGGAAGTGATCGGAGAGAACTACAGACATCAACACTGGATCAAATGAGGGCTTAGGTAGGCATAAGAAAAGGGGGTGGGGTTTAGGGGCCAAAATTGATTCCTAAACTTATTTTTATCTTAATGCAAGCAATGCATTAAGATAAACTATGTTTAAGTTTTAGAGCCCCCTATGTGACAGCATTGGGCAGGTGACAGATTCTCTTTATGGATACATTGGAGGTCTGTTACCACCTAATGTCTCTCTTTCCCTCTACTGCACAAATTCAAGTCCAAATTGTGCCCGATTAGCTCCTACTATCTACAGCAGTGGGAGTGACAGCTCTGAAACCTTAAATGTTCAGAGCTGAGTGCATCCAGCATCAAACATAGTAAAGGCTATTCAGGAATAATTTCCTTGTTCAATATTTTTATTGAGGTTTATCCATGGGAACAGAAAGAACAAAGGTGAATATCAACAGCTTTACATAAGTCTAAGGAATAACAACATATGGAAAAGTGTAAAAGACAAAATCTGTAACAACAAGCATTTATGAATACAACAAGCAAATTTGGTTGCTAGAAGTAGGGTTCGGAGCATTGTCTAGCAGTGAACAGAGTTTTATCCTGATGTAACATACTAAAGTAATTGGATGTAGTAATGGACTCCTGGGAAGAGTTGGAAAGGGGGAGCGTCACACCACCTGCACTGAAAAAGTGCCATCCGAATCACTTTTACATTCGAGTCAGGAGTCAGCCAAGGAGAGCAAATACAAGCTCATGGATGCTACATCCAAAGAGGTTAAGTGGTTAACTTAAAAAAAAAATCCCAAATGTCCAATGATGTAAATCCACCTGCTAGCCTAGGTTACATCTTTGACCAAATGTGGTCATATTTTTTTTCTGCAGGTCGGTGAGTGTTATTTTTTATGACTGATATAGATCTGCAATGGCTCCCCCTGCTTTCTCTGAGTCAATGAGGAGAGAGAGAGAGCTGAGAGAGCCTCTGCTGAATCAAGAGCAGGGTTAGGTAAATATAAGGGGGGGCTGCATTCAGAAGGTTTTTTTTTTTTACCTTATAGCAAGGAATGCATTAAAGTGTTTGTTACCCCAGCATTTCATATTCTTGATATGTGTGTCTGCTGTAACATGTACAGTACTTGTATGAAAAAGTATCTGTTGTATTGCTTTCTTTGCATGAAATTGCTGGTGTTCCTGTCAGTCCCTCTGCTTTCATAATAAAAACTGACCACACTAAACAGGAAATCACAGCCTGGTCAGTTCTCTATTTATGCTGGGAATTCAGTCTGCTCTCTTCCATTGATCAGACTTGTCCTGACACCCACCCTGCACAGTCTTTTCACTGGGAAGGTCAATGTGCTGTTGTTTTTCCTCCCCCCAGCTCTTACTGTATGCATCTAAGAACAGAGGGAATGTGATCACTTATAAAAAAAAGGAAATAAAAGGTATTTATATTTTTTTATATCTATACACAAATGTTTTGCCTTTCATTTCAATTTTAAACTGAAGGGATTGTTTTACAAGGTGATCGCTCACCTTAAGGTAAATTACCTTCTGCTTTTAGGGCCACTTTAATGCAAGCCATGCTGTTCATTAGAGTTGAAGCGGAACCACAGTAAAATTATAACATTGGCATTACATGTCCTTCCTGGGGACATTTGTCATTACTAACTGAGTGGTCAATGAGGTAGGAAGTGAAGCAGACCCACAAACACCAATAAAAGTGTACAGGAGATCTAACCCTTGCCCACCTTTTATTCAAAAGTAGATAATAAAGTTTCCACTTAGAATCCATCTTCGCACAGAAACGGTAGCAGGAAAGGAATTGTGGCAATCTGCAAGTCAGAGGAGCGTGATCTCCCAGGACAGGAACATTTTTAGATAGATGTGTAATTATAAACAATAAAACCCTGACACAGTACTTCAACTTTTATTAGTGAAGTTCAGAACAAGTCAATAAATAATTCTTTGAGAGAGCACCATAACACCTGGGAACTGAAAGCTCTATGTGACATTCTTCTTTTATGTTACACTAGCTGTGGGAATAACATTTTAAAACGTCTCTATGTGGAGTGACAGTAATTTATTGAGATACATAATAATAAACTTTATTATGCATGACAGCCTATGCTTAATGATAATTACTTTTGATGCTGGAGAGGGCGTGATATCGCATTCATAAATTAAATGAGAAAACACAATGTCAGTTCTGCGAAGAGAATAAACAAGACTAGTTGTGAATCACAACTTGTGATTATTCTGGGACAAGTGTGGTCTCATAGTCATTAAAAAAATTGGATCTCACGGACAAATCATTTTCAGTTGCAAGCATTCAAGGTAACCAGTACACAGAATAAAATTTAGGCTGTCATTGCTGACCTCTTAGCTGCCTGGGCCTTATACTGATCTAATGTCTTCAATACTATCTGAGTTTAAGGGTCAGTCTACACAAAAATAATATTCTCGCAAGACCCTGGCTTTTTATTTGTCTTGTATACAATATTGAGTTCTCCCTGCCACAATTTTTAACTTGCTCGTATCCACCTAGGGGTTGGTTTTCACAGCTACCATTGAATGCTCCAGCTTTTTCTGTTGCTTTCTCCATAATATAAAATTAATACAAATCCAACAGGGGAAGTGGACAAATATGGAAACTCAAAAAGTCAAGCAAACTAATGTAAAGGCTAAGTTCACCTTTGTTCACTTTTTTCCCCCTAAATTCCAGCTCCCCTATGTACCAATATAGCATTATTGTACTTCTTTTGCAACAATAAATAGGCTTTACATTTATTCTACACACACTTACCTCACTGTCCTCATGGCTTTTTGAAAACACTGCTCGATTACTTCTGCCTTACTTCCTGGACTGATTTTAGGTCATGACACAGGAAGGAGTTGACCAGCTGACCTCATTAAATCGGAGTTTCGGCCTCAAATACCTTTTTTAACTAAAACTACCCCTATAATACTAATCCATCACCCTTTACAGCAGTGGTCCTCAACCCTGGACCTCAGGGCCCACTAACAGGCCAGGTTTGCAAGATAACTGAAATCCATCCCAGGTGATATAATTTGCTGCTCAGTGATTGTAGTACTCTAGTCTGCATCTCCCAAGGTAATACTTAAAATCTGGCCTGTTAGTGGGCCCTGAGGACCGGAGTTGAGAACTACAACTTTACAGAACCGCTATTCTCATACTTACAAGGTGTACGGTATTGTATTTTTGTCAAAATCTTACTTTTAAAAACGCTGTCTGGGCGTGGCCATCTTGGATGTGGGCATCTGAAGCCGCAGTGTAATCTGCTGTGTCCTTCTTCCTGATTCCAGGGAGTGTTCTGGGAGTTCTTCCTGATTCCAGCCTCCTGGGAGTGATGACAAACAGCTCCCAGTATGCAATGCAAAGGTGGAAGTGATGTCGGTGACCACGGCCACAGAGGGGGGAGAAGGAGGAAGTACAATCAAAAATGCCCTGAAAATAAGGGAAGGGACCCCCGAAAAAAATTGAAACTGCCCAATTGTTGATCAGCATAGCGAGCAGTCCAGGAATCACTAAAGTTGCAAAATAGGCCAGAACTCCCCTTTAACACACCCTCCATCATCTACCCTCAGATAGTCAACTTCTTCCTGTGTCATGACCTAAAGTCAGTCCAGGAAGTAAGGCAGAAGTAATCGAGCAGTGTTTTCAAAAAGCCATGAGGACAGGGAGGTAAGCATGTGCAGAATAAATGGAAAGTTTTTTTATTTTTGCAAAAGAAGTACATTAATACTATATTTGTACATAGAGGAGCTGGAATTTAGAAAAAAAAAAGGTGAACAAAGGTGAATGTAGCCTTTAACAGGTTGCTGAGCATGCGCCGCCTTTTTACTGCGGCAGTGTGGCTCTCCCAGGCAAACCGACGTAGGTCTACATCGATCGCGCGCCTGCAGCTAGGGGGCGAGCACCCCCCGCTCGTCAGCGGGGAAGTCAATGTACGGGGCAGGAAGCTCCGATTGCCACCTGACACCCACGATCACTCCCCGCTGAGAGAGAAGAACGGTCAGCTGTTGTAAACACAGCAGACCGTTCTTCTCTCTGGAATGATCACAGAGCACCTCTGATCCTTCTATATAGGTTCACAGGTCTCTATGGTCATTCCACAAGCCAAGCTCCACCACAGTTAGAAACACGCCCCTAGGTACACATTTAACCCCTTGATCAAGCACACTGTTAACCCCTTCCCTCCCAGTGTCATTATTCCAGTAACAGTGCATATTTTTAGCACTGATTACTGTAGTAATGTCACTGGTCCCCCCAAAAGTCTCAAAAATGTCAGTCAGGGGTCCGATCTGTCCGCTGCAATGTCGCAGTCCCAAAAAAAATCACAGATCACAAAAAAACAAACAATAAAAATGACATAAATCTAGTTAGTAGACGCGATAACTTTTGCGCAAACCAATCAAAATACACTTATTGTGATTTTTTTTTACCAAAAATTTGTAGCAGAAAACAAATTGGCCTAAAATGTTAAAAAATTTTGATTTTGATTTTTTTGGGGGAATGTTATATAGCAGAATGTGAAAAATATTGTTTTTTTTCCATAATTGTCGCTTTTTTTTTGTTTATACCACAAAAATAAAAATCGCACAGGTTATCAAATACCACCAAAAGAAAGCTCTATTTGTGGGAAAAGAAGGACATCAATTTTATTTAGGTACAGTGTCGCATGACCGCACAATTATCCGTTAAAGTAACGCAGTGCCGAATCACAAAATATGGCCTGGTCATTAAGGGGGCAAATCCTTTCCGGTCCAGAAGTGGTTAAAACAACTCCTAAATGATATTTTAATATAAAGAAGACAATGAATACTTACCAATCCTTCTTCCCATGCCACCTATCTCTGTGGACTTACAGTAAAGGGCTTTATTTACTAAAACTGGAGGGTGCAAAATATGGTTCAGCTCTGCATAGAAACCAATCAGCCTCCAGGTTTTATCGCCAAAGTTTAATTGAACAAGCTGAAGTTAGAAGGTGATTGGCTATCATGCACAACTGCACTAGATTCTGAGTGCACCAGTTTTAGTAAATCTCCCCCAAAGTGTCATTAATCACTTGAACGCTGGAAGATTTACCCCCTTCGTGACCAGGCCATTTTTTTTTGCAATATGACACTGCGTTATTTTAACTGACAATTGCACGGTCGTGCGACACTGTACCCAAAAACAATTTTTGCCCTTTTTTCCCCACAAATAGAGATTTATTTTGGTAAATAATATTATAAAAAAAATATTATATATATATATATATATGTCATTTCTTTTTTTTACTTTCTGCTATAAAACATACCCATTAAAAAAAAATGTAAAAAATTTAATTTCATCATCAGTTTAAGCTAATATGTATTCTGCTACATATTTTTGGTAAAAAAAAAGCCCCAAAAGGGGAAATTGATTGGTTTGCGCAAAAGTTATTATTACTTTGCTAGTAATAGTGGCGATCAGCGACTTATAGTGGGGCTGTGATATTGCGGCAGACAAATTGGACACCTAACTGACACTTTTGACAGTTTTTGGGGACCAGTGACACTAAAGGCCCGTACACACGTCCCGATTGTCGGCCGAAACTGTTCGGCCGCCGAACGATCGGCCGATTTTCGGCTTGTTAGTATGATGCTTCCGACAGCCGACAGCGCACTTTCGGCCGAACTCAATCTGTCGTGCAAGCATTAAAATTTTTGTATGCCGACACCAGAACGGCCGATTGTTCGCCAGTCAGTACAGAATTCGGCCGTCAGGCAGCAGATTTGCAAGACTGGGCATGCTCAGAAAAGAAAAAACACACAGAAAGTTAACCATCACATGACATCACTTCTGCAGTCGGCTGTTGTTGGCCGACAAAATTCGTGTGCAGTCTTTTGCAGTTTTCAACAGACAAGACAGCCCTCGGACAAAAGACGGCCGACGATCAGTAGGTGTGTACGGGGCTTAACAAAGTAATCAGCGCTAAAAAATGTGCACTGTCACTGTACTGACACTGGCTGGGAAGCAGTTAACATCATGGGTGATCAAAAGGTTAACTGTGTGCCTAGCCTGTATTTTCTCACTGTGGGGGAGGTGCTTTGACTAGGGGAAGGCATTGATCCATGTTCCTGGATCACGGGATCAATACCTTCTCTTCTGACTGAACGGCAATCTGCCTTATTTACATGGTTCTGCTTGTGTACTGTCTATTGGCAGGTGCCAGTGGACATCAAGTCCATGGAACCCGCTGCTGAGCTCCCGCTGTGTGTGATCACAGCGGGAGCGGGTCGTTGATTGCGCTCGCATGTAATCTGGAACAGAGCAACCATCCTGCTACAGTAAATGTACAGTGGGTGGTGTGCAAGTGGTTAAACCCAGACTATGGAAAACTCTTATCACATGCCATATAACAAATTGTTCGTACTCACAAAGTCACTAAAGCATTCATGTGTGAAATATGACTGGTTGATCCATCTCTGTGTCTCTACTACAGGATGACATTGTGTAGACCAGCTGGTATCCTCTATGGGGCATGCTCTGTTTCAGTTCCCCTTTTAAGTTCTTAATTTCCTCCCTATTGTTATCTGTGCAGTGCACATGACTAGAGGGTCACACATGTGGGTGTATACACAGTGGTAAATGGCACCCCCTCCCTCCCTTCTCATCCATGTCCTCCTATTGCTAAACACTATGGAGATGGGATATAGTATGCTGATTGATTACATTCACTAAAGAAACTCACAAAAACTTAGTTTTAATATAAATCAGTAATTCATATGTGTCTCTTGTTTAATTGCTAATACCTGTAAAGTAAAAAAAAAAAAGGAAAAAAGAGCATTGGATGCAGATGCTGTCTAAACTGAATGAAATCTAGTGTCAATCTCTGACTCTGCCTACACCAGTGGTTCTCAACTCTGGTCCTCAGGACCCACTAACAGGCCAGGTTTACTAGATATCTGAAATACATCACAAGTGATATAATTTGCTGCTCAGTGATTGCAGTATTCTAGTCTACATCTCCCCAAGGTAATACCTAAAATCTGGCTTGTAAGTGTGCCCTGAAGACCGGAGTTGAGAACCACGGGCCTACACCATAATAATGCACAAAAATACACATTTGATGTTCAATAAAGATTTAGGGAGAGCTGTAAAACAGTTATTTGATATTTATAATCTAGTTTTATTTGCGATTCTGAAACAGTTTTTTCTTTAACTCCTGTGACTGGCAAAGCATCAATCAGGGCTGGCCAGACACAGACTGTAGAGAGCATACATTAGTAAAGTAATAGAAGCCCCTTCCAAAGATTTTCCCCTGTACAGATCAAAGAACAAGAAAAGATGATGTGACTGCACAACAGTGCTGCAGGAATAAGGTACTTAGAGAATTTAAAATAAAAAACAAAAAATATAATACTGTGGCGTGATATAAATGGTTTATGTAAATGAATTATGGCAAATTACACTTCTCTGTTTAGTATTACTTTAAGATAAGCAGAATGTGACTCTTCCAGGAGTGTCAACATCCTGCTGCACTCTGTAGTTCTTCAGACAGTCCCTATTTCACTAAACAACGGAATTTCCTGTTTCCCCTCCATGCTCAGTAGTTCGATCTGCTGGCTCCTTTTCCACTATTGTGTCCTATAGGGATTGGTAAAAGAACCTACAGAACTAAACACAACTTGTACTTTCATTCAGTCAGGATATGATTTCTGATCCATGAATGTATATAATGAATGCCTTTTACATTGAAACACATTTTATGCAATTTAGAACATGGTCAAGGACTCTGAAAATGCTACTTGCCTGGCTGTCTTTGGCATTTTTAGCTACTGGGTCATGGATGTGGAGCTACCATTCAGCAAGTGAAGTATTAACTCCTGATAGGAATTTGCAGAAGAATATCAGCAATGGAAACTCTCATATTTTATGACAGGTTTCATGTGATATACCTTACCTTTTGCTCTAAGGGACATGTTATATAACCAGTAAAACATCCTACGAGGAAAGTGACAGTTGATCGAAAGGACATGTCTTAAAAAAAATGAAGCCTGCTATTGCTGACTGCTAAAACCACATCTTTAAAATTAAAGCCAAGGAGCAAGTGTTTTCAGGAAGACATTTCTTTCATTACATGTGACATTTAAGTGCATAATATTCATTTATACCTGGCCTACGCATGAGAAATTGTCAGACAGTGAACTCCTGCATTTGTAGGGATTCAATTGCTGGTATCATCTGATGGCGACTGGCTGTGATCCAGCTAGTGTCACCTCTCTCTCCAGTCCCCACCCTACTGACTGCCTAACCTCTGCTGTTTTTCTCTGCCACTAACCTTGACCTACCTACTGGCCATGTCCCTACCTGCTAAATCTTTGTAAATGTGTGTACCAGCTGTGCTCTGAATGCTGATCCAGGTACTGTCCCTGTGTGTCCTTTGCAACTGAAGTCCTAAACCCTAACCCTTTACTTACTTCTGTACCACATAGACTGTCCTGCTTGTTCTTACATAGTTACATAGTTAATCTGGTTGAAAAACAGGCACAAGTCCATCCAGTTCAACCAACAGAGAGAACACACACACAACCTCCAAATACACTATCGTATACCAACAGTTGATCCAGGCAAAAATTCCAATAAAGCAATCTAATTTGCTCCAGCGGGGGAAAAAAAAAAGCTTTTCCATATTTGGAGATTAAAATCTCTTTTCCTTCAGATGTAAAGAGTGCCTCCTTGTCCTCTGTGATTACCTGAATATGAATAACTTTACACCAAGTTCACTATATGAACCACTTATGTATTTATACATGTTGATCATATCCCCCCTTAATCTCCTCTTCTCAAGAGAGAATGCATTTAGGTCAGCTAATCTTTCATCACAGCTAAGCTCCTCCATGCCTCTTATCAGTTTGGTTGGCCTTCTCTGCACTTTCTCCAGTTGCATAATATTATTTATGTGAACTGGTAGCCAAAATTGAACTGCATATTTCAGAGGAGGTTTTACTAATGATTTGTACAGGGGCAAAACAATCTCTGACTCTCTCTCTTTCTCTCTCTCTCTCTCTGGAGCCCATGCCTCTTTTATTAGAAGAAAGAACTTTGCTTGCATTGTATGCCATTATTAGGCTTATGATCTACCAGAACACCCAGATGCTTCTCCACTATGGATTCCCCCAGTTCTACTCCCCCTAGTATGTATGATGCATGTATATTTTTAGCCCCCAATTACATAACTTTATATTTATCAACATTAAACCTCATTTGCCCCATAGTTGCACAATTATACAGTGCTTTGAGGTTGGCTTGTAAGACATCCTCTAAGGACATTATTCCACTGCATAGCTTGATATCAGCTGCAAAGACTGAAATTACTTTTAATCCCAGACCCTATATCATTTATAAATATATTAAAAAGTAAGGGTCCCAACACTGAACCTTGGGGTACACAACTTACAACTCTAGGCAATTCAGAGTATGAATTATTAATCATTACTCTTTAAATTCCATCTTTTAGCCAGTTTTTTAGCCATTTACAAACTGATCTTTCCAAGCCTGTAGATGTTACACATTAGCCGTGTGTGGGGAACTGTGTCCACAGCTTTTGCAAAATCCAAGTATACCATGTCCACAGCCACCCCTTTGGGTTTTACTTACCTCCCCATAAAAAGAAATCAGATTTGTCTGACAACTTTTATCTTTCATAAATCCATGTTGATTTTTACTTAAAAGTTTTTTTTTCTAGCAAAAGCTCATCTATGTGGTCTTTTATTATACTCTCTAGTATCTTTGACCCCTTTTTAGGCACCACGTTGGCCAATCCCATGGTACTATGCAAGTCATTAAAGAGTCCCTGAACATTAGAGACCATAGCTTTGAAACAACAAACGTCAATTCTTTTAGGACCCATGGGTATATGTCATCTGGTCAAGGTGCTTTATTCTGTCTAAATATTTCTGAACCATATCAATTTTGACCTATTGTGGATCATTTGGGGCTGTGTCAATACCATCCCCTATATGGACATGAGCTCCCCCATGCTCCTTTGTATACACAGAGCCAAAAAAGGTATTTAATACATTTGCCTTCTCTTTGTCCCCAGTCACCCACTCCAGAATATTTTGTAAAGACCCTTTATGCTCAGCCCTGACCTTTTTACTATTAATATATATAAAGAATTTCTTTGGGTTTGTCTTGCTCTCTTTTGCAATCTGTTATTAGTTTTGAATTTTTGTGGTCTTCATTTCCTTTTTACATATTCTGTTATATTCCTTATAACATTTAATTGCTGATAGTGTTTCTTCACTTTTATATTTTTAAAAGCTATTTTCTTATTATTTATAGTGTGAGCCACATAGGTTTAATTTTAATTTTCTTATTATTTGAGCGTGAGCCACATAGGTTTAATTTTTATTTTCTTATTATTTTAGCGTGAGTCACATAGGTTTAATTTTTATTTTCTTATTATTTTAGCGTGAGCCACATAGGTTTAATTTTTAGGCTTTTAAACGTGTTGCCCATGGCAATATATTTTTCAGTGTGTTCACATACAGTCACTTTGAAGAATTCCTATTTCTGTTCTGTGTTCATCGATGTCAATATTCTGCTTGCTGTGCCCAGTTCCTCTTTCAGGGCTGCTACAGAGGAGCCAAATTGTGTCATATTCTGTGTTTCTTTTAAGGGATAATGTACTTTTACTGAAAGTAAAGTTATCATTTTTTCTCCTTGTCCCTTGACTGAAACAAATCTCCCCTCTCCCATCCTAGATGCATACTTCATGCACATAGGCATATGAATTTATGATCAAAATATGCTGTATTTTTTTCTGCCAGTACTAAATACTGAGTAAAAAATGCTTCTAATGTTGTGTATGTATGTGTGTATATATGAATATTAGTTTATTCTGGCCATTGGAATGGATTTACATGCATACAAGCATGTTTATGTGCATTAATATGTGTTTTTGACCATTTGCAGAAAATGAAACCCATAAACGCCTATCAGAACACACCTTTGATGTTTTTTTCTCCCTGTAAATACCTCTCTTCAAATACGCCTGTAAATGCCTGGGTACATGGGCTAACAGAGAGGTGCTGTCTAACAAAAATTCCTATGCAAAACTACATATTATTGCTCCATACAAATTGTGTTAGAATCATCTACATAAATCAAATAATAAATAAATACATGAAAAATCAAATAAAGTTCATACAGTGCAATATATATTTGGTGCCAACGATTGAATTAGTCCTTTAAAGTGTAATTCGTGCTTCAATTTTCTTGCGCCAATTGTGTGCAATGAAAAACTATAAAGTGCTGTGCTCCCCACCTCACGTGCCCTCACTCACCAACTCGAAGTAGGTATAGGACCTGTTAGGAAAATTACAGTTCTCAGATTTCTGTGATGGGTAATTCACAACTCTTTTATATACTCCAGCAGGAGGGCAGGTCTCTCATGTTCATTAGCATGAAAAGAGAATCAGGAGATATCCATAGCATAATTCCATTTTATTAAAAAACTTTTTTTAAAAACAAATTGGACACTCACATATATTTATTCTTGGGTCAAAAGCATGTAATGCTGATTTGGAACACAATTACCGCTGTTTGTGCTCCAAATACAAATGACGTAACTGAAAATACCCCCCTGGCTTGTGAATTTCACTCCTCCCCGGGAGCGAAAGCAGAGACTGGAAACTCCAGGGATGTGTGGACTATTTATTGCAATAACTCCTCCTACTCCTCCCATGTTTCCTCCCAATACACACTATTGTAACTTCCGCTTGCGTGGTACGTGACTACATAGCAGGAATTCAGGCATACTGCCCATTAATACTCATCTCAGCAGGAATTCCACTCACAATCTTTTTGTTAAGCTCTATCCATCCCACCCTTAATTAACGATTAGTTGATTGTCATACATATGCAGCAATCCTACATGACATTTACACTTACAAATCCCTTATTGAAAAGCGGTATTTTGCACCTTTATATTTCAAACATTATTTTCCGCTTACATCATCATTCTGCAATTCATTAAACATGTGAGGTATGGAATAGGTATTTCCTATCGCCAATATAAATATACAAATTATATGAAAAATTTATAAAAAATAAGAAAAATATGTAAAAAAAATACATAACATTTGCGACATTAAAAAAATGTGAACATATTTGTTCCTTATTTTCATGAATATTAACAACCCCACAGGACTTACATAGCATGCTTTAACCCCCACCCTTTTTAATTACATGTAATTTCTTGTATATCACACAAATTTATCATTGGTCAAATGCCTATGTGTACCCCAGTGTTTCTCAACTCCGGTCCTCAGGGCAAAATAACAGGCCAGGTTTGCAAGAAAACTGAAATACATCACAGGTGATATAATTTGCTGCTCAGAGATTGCAATATTATAGTCTGCATGTCCCCAGGATAATACTTAAAATCTGGCCTGTTAGTGTGCCCTGAGGACCGAAGTTGAAAAACACCGGTGTACCCCATTGAGCCTTTGATGTGACCTTGTCATTAATGCAATTGGTCTTTATATATGCCCCAACCTGGAACATGTGTCTATATCCCCAATTTAATGACTGAGTAGTACTTTTAGATGTTGTTTGTATCCCTTTCTGCTCCTTTATAGTCATTTGTACTATACTTATGTGCGTACGTAATTTCTAATAATTCTCACATGTCCATATCTCCAACCCTATAAAGTTTAAATAAAAATTGTGGATAAAACAATTAATGTATATTTCGATGTTTAAACCTGCGGTCATCATAGTACTTAATCTGTGGATCCAAAATGTTTCATTCTGTGAAACCGCCTGTTTCTTATTGGTACTCCGCCAATGTTTGTCTATTTTGTCTAAAGCGCATACCTTCAGAGGTGTTGGATTCCTATTGTGGTGCTTTCTAAAATGTTCTGAGAGGCTGTGGTGTTTAAAACCCTTTTTGATATTATTTTGTCAGGACTATTGGGGTCTAAAAAGAATCATAAAAGGCCCATACATAATATTTTATACTGCGCAACTGTTGGCGCTATATAAATCCCGTATAATAATAATATTAATAATAATAATAATAATAATATTGTTATATTAGGTAGCCTAGCGACCATTTTGTCATGAGGTGAATGTAAGTTCATTATCCTTGGGTAAAGATTCTTACAGACAATTTTAAAGTCTCAGCAAAGTCTTTCTCAAGCCATAAATTAAAGAGGCCCCAGACTACATGCCTAGATAAGGGCTAGTCATGATGGTGCCAAGCTGGGTTGTAATGAGAGTAATGTCATTTTTTTCTGCATTTTAACAATGAACAAGAGATCAGAAAGTTTCATTTTTTAAGGCTCCTTTAAAAATCTGCTTGAGGAAACATTATTATTATTTTTAATTATTATTATTATTAATTTTTAATAATTGTATTAGCAACAATATTATTATGTCATTGTATTATATGAAGCATATACATAAGCCTACTTAATTGAATAAGTTCTAGGAACGTATATGTATGCCATTGTTTTTTCCACTAATTCCATTTAAATTGCTTCACTTAAAAGGAATGTTTATTGAAGTAGTTTTAAAATCCTATCTAGGTTAAATATAAATCCTACAAGTTTTTCATTGCACACCGTTGGAACAAAAAAATGGAAGCACTTTATATGAACTTTATTTGATTTTTAATGTATTTATTTATTATTGCATTTATGTAGATGATTCTAACACAATTTGTATAGAGCGAAAATATGTAGTTTTGCACAGGATTTTTTGTCAGACAGCGCTCTGTTCACACATTTTTAAAGGACATTGCACCTTCCACCACAGCAGCAGTCTTTTTTTCACACTGGTACACATACTGCAGCGCAGGGACATTCATTTTTAATTTCAATAGTTTTTATTAAAGTTTTCACATAAACAAGTCATAAAACAGGAAACAAAAAAGAATGTTATTCATAGTGCATAGGCTCTGAACATTAGATTCCAGATGACCACACAATGAGGCCTCAGCCCGAATCTGGTGAAATTGTATCAACATTAATGAGCTGTAGGAATAGCCTAGCACAAAACAATAACACAAAAAGAAAAAGAAAATAAGGGTATCAGAAGTCAGAGTAGCCGTTAATCATTTAGAACATGTCAGATAAACAAAATGGTTATACCGCAAGAGCATTATTTTATACCATTACAAATTACGGTTACACCTCGCATACCAGTCTATCCAAGGTTTCCAATTTTCCATAACTGACTTCCCAGAATTTGAGGCCACTGTAAACATCTTTTCATAAGTATATTGTTGGTGGACTTCAGTTAACACTTCATTCATTGCGGGTGTTAAAGGAGACCACCAGTTTCTCATTAAAGTGAGCCTGGCAGCTAGCAGGATGTTGACTACAACATTTCTGAATGGGTAGGGGATAAGCTCTATGCCTATGTTCAGCAATGGTAGTTCAGGAGAAATTTGTAATGGGATTTTAGTGATTTCTGAAATAATTTGAAAAATATAAGGCCAGAACTAGGGTTTTGCAAGACCACGTGTACGTGGAATAGCGTGCCTACCTGGCCACAATTCCTCCAACAAAGGTTAGACAAATAGGGATAGAAATTAGACAACCTAGATAGAGTCAGGTACCAGCGTAGGGTGATTTTTATGCAGTAATTCCCACATATTTGCATAGTATGTTGCTGAAATGGCTTGTTGCCATTGGTCAGGTGATGATTGACTACCCATATCCTGCTCCCAAGCTATCTGTGAAATTGATTTGGCGACGCCGGATTTATCTCAGAGAAGGGCATAAATACGGAGATACCTCCTTTGCCTGCATTCAGTTTTTGAAAGAAGATGATAACTGCAGGTATGTGTAGTATTCTTTGTCTTCAATGTGAAATTCCTCTTGGAGAACTTGGAATGATTTAAGAGCATTGGGTGTGAACAAATGTTGTATATCTGTTACACCTCTATCTAACAATTCTCTAAGGTTGATATTAGGTATATCTAAATAACAAATATCTAGTGGCAAGAGGATTGGGTATAAAGGTTTGTTGAATTTGGAGGAGATTAGATAGTCCTACGCTTTAAGAGCTACTGAGACTGTAGGTGGTAAAGACGTTGCTGAGTTTCTCTTGAATTGTTGGGACAACAAGAAAGTACGAAGGTTTCTGCTCGGGACCAATTCAGTTTCTATCGTAGCCCAAATGGAGTTTGGAGGTTGATTAAACCCGGTCCTTAATTGGGCTAGTATAGATGGATAATAGTTATCTTTAAGAACCACATGACCTAGTCCTCCAGCTTTCCTATGCTTCGTTAGTTTGCTAAACGCACAATGGGAGCGTTTGTTTTGCCACAAAAATCTATTGACCATTGTTTGTAATTTGGAAAGGTAGGAAGAGGGAATCAAAATAGGGAAGGATCTAAATCGATATAGTAGCTGAGGTAAGACTAACATCTTGAATGCTGCCAAATGTCCCAGCCAAGATAATGGACAATAATATTTAATAACAGAGAGGTGCGTTTAAAGGGATAAATAATAATTCTAAACACCTGTATAAGTGTGTGTTTTTTTTAGGGCCGCATGTGCATGAGCCTTAAAGGTGGACTTGTCAAAGGCTTGCGTGTAGCAGGCTTTCAAGAATCAAGAGATCCTTTGTTTTAGAGAATGAAGCAACTTTTATGTTAATATGATTAATGTGAAATAGGCAGTTGGCAACATTTTTTTTTTTCTCCATTTTCTGACATAGTGAGTCTTATTATTGGCTCACATAATCATCAATCCTGAAATTCTCACCACCTTTCTGACAAATCTGGAGGGTGGGTCTAAGCATGATATATTCACACACCAAAGAAGTAACAACTTCACAAACCAAACCCTTAGCAAATCTGCTGAGAAAATTCCTTCTTTTTCTTTCCCACCAGATACTTCCCAGTTATGGATTAACAAGCCTAACGTGTGAACTAGAAGCATGTACAGAAAAGATATTAAATACAGTTCTTTAATAGGTCTTTTTTAATCTCACTTCAAAGGAAAAAAATATGGGATAGAATATTACAAAGAGTTTAATATGACACTATGTACTGTGCATTTTCTGCTGAACACTTAGTATAGTCTGAGGCCAAAGTCAAAGTTCACATTAATATGTAACTGTTTTAATTTATTGCTGATCTTAAATACTAAATACAGTTCTTATGTACTACCTAGCAAAAAAAAAAACACGTTATTAATCATAATGTTATGATTAATAGTTGCATTTTAATATCATTGTATTGTTGTTTGTAGACAGCAGTAAAATAATTAAAAATGAATTTCTGAATTGAACCACAGGTGATGAAATTAGCTCCAACTTAAACATTTCCACCCTGTCAGAGCTGGATAGAATTATTTTCGCTAGAGTAGAGGGTGGCAGGTGCAAGAGTCAAAACGTGGTTATGATTGCAGTGAATTTTATTCCTTTTAGAATGTTGTTGAATGTAACTAGGCTTTAAAGGGAATTTGTTACTGTGAAACAAAGAGCCTTCAATGAATAGTAATATGACTGTTAACATAAGGTGTAAATGGTTAATGAAATACCTCTTGATTTACAAAGTATACATGCCATTTGTAAGAAAATGCATAGTAAAGTCTGCATTGCTTCTTTAGGTATATTACCATCTATTTAAAGCCAAAGCTTTGTTTTTCATTTTGGAGAGAGTAGGGGGGTGGAGGTAAAATTGCTGTTAGTTGTTTTATATATATATATATGTGTGTGTGTGTGTGTCTCATTAGAGGGATTTCCTTTTACTTCCTGTCCTGTAGCTTCAACAGGAAATAAGAAGAAATCTTTCAAATGTAACAGCTGTCACAGGATCAAGCATCGCTATTGAAAGATTTCCCCTCTATTTGTAGTCTGGTGCCAATTCAAAAGTTTGGACGTACTCCCCCTTTTTTCCCAGTGAAATTGGCAATCAGAACAATTACAGAGAGTATCTCCAAACAAGTACCTAGACAACAATGTAAACTTGACCCATCAGCACTCCAAAATCTCTAAAATCTAAAATAAAAAAAAAAAGGAATATTTTTTTTAGCTAGACTTTAAAGTTATTGTAAACCTCAGATAGGAAATGTGAACAAAGGAAATGTGAACAAAGCATATTCTCTATAGTGTATACTTGTCTCAATTAAGAGCACTAAGGGGTCAATTCATTAAGAGTTAAATAAAGGCTAATAAAATGTGGTAAAATAACACTTGCGGTAAATCAGTCGTGAAAGTGAAATTCATTAAGAATTTTGCATTAAATAATAAATGCAGTATTTGTTCGATTTAACGGTATTTATCACATATTTTCATCCAGTAACTTACTGCATTGAGCTAGTTGCTGAGGAGCGGGCCAGGGAGCCGACTGCCGAGTCCTTAACAATGGATGACTCAAAAGGAAACATGCCGACAATAAAAAAAGTATGAAAAAATCAGCGTGTGGTATGTATAGAACATTTTAATTTTTAAAGAAAGAAAAAATGATTGAAATGACATACAAATTGCCGGCAATACAATATCATTGCTGATAATAGAAAAATGTTAAAGAGAATGGCGTGGGGTCTCCCCCAGTCCATACCAGGCCCTTTGGTTCTGGTATGGATTTTAATGGGAATCCCATTTCAAAATTTAAAAAAAATGGAGTGGGGTCCCCCCCAAAATCCATACCAGACCCTTATCTGAGCATGCAGCCTGGCGGGTAAGGAAAAGGGGGAAGTGAGCACTCCCCCCCTCTTGAACCATACCATGCCGCATGCCCTCAACATTGGGGGGTGGGTGCTTTAGGGCAGGGGGGCTGAGTCACTGACCCAGCATGCGGCAGTCCCTGATGTCACAAGGGGGCGGTGTGACCAGATGAAGTTTCCAGGTGGCCTCGCCCTTACCATTATAAGAACTGTCAAAAGCAAGCCATGCATTTGGCAGTTTGCCTTACTGGACGATTGAGTGATTTGTTTTTACTTTTTTGGATCCAGCAGTGCAGCGGGCGGCGTGATTGATGATGCATTTACAACGGGCAGCACTGTTTTTTTTTTATTTTTTAATAAAGGAATTGTCAAAAACTGTCTATGTGTTTTTATTGCTTTTTGACACTTTTTTGGTGAATGGATAGGGATACTATGTACCCATACTAATTCGCATGGGGCGGGTGGGATCTGGGGACCCCCTTGTTAAAGGGGGCTTTCATATTTTGATAAGCCCCCTGCCTGCAGACCCCCACAGCCACCAACCAGGGTTGTAGGGATGAGGCCCTTGTCCCCATCAACATTGGGACAAAGCACCAACCCATGTTGCAGGTATGTGGCCTGGTAGATTTTCAGGAGGGGGGTTGCTCGTGCCTCCCTTTCCTGACCTGCTTGGCTGCATGCTCGGATAAGGGTCTGGTATGGATTTTGGGGTGGACCCATGTCATTTTTACTTTCAATTTTGGCATGGGGGGACCCATGCTGTTTTTTTTTTTTCATTGTCAGCATGTTTTTTTGGTGATAAAATATTGCATGTTGTGTTAATTGGACAATTGTGAATTGGATTTAAGAGCTTACCACATGGTTTTTAACCACCTCCCACCCGGGCCATTGTAGATATACGGCCGGGTGGGAGTCTCGTCCTTCTGAATGGACGTTCCGGAACGTCCTTCAGAAGGAGAGAGATCGCGCCGCCGCAGGCACGCGCAGCGGCGCGATCTCGATGTGCCTGTGTCCCTCGGACACAGAGCAACATCATTCCCTGTGATTGGCCCTCCTGATCACATGACGGCTGTGTCCAATCACAGCCGTCATGTAATGTAAATAGAGCCGTTGTAACGGCTTCGATCTCTTCTCCTCCTGACAGATCCTGTCAGTGAGGAGAAGAGGGATGATCGGTGCTGCTGCGGGGGTGATCAGTGAGTATTTCTAATTACTCACTGATCACAGGGGGGGTCTGTGCTGGTAATCAGAACATTGATTACCAGTGCAGCCCGGGGGGGGGAGGGGTGCCACTAAGCCACCAGGGATGCCCACCCATGACCACCAGGGATGCCCACCATGGCCACCAGGGATGGCAAGCAGGGCTCAGAGAGCCCCCCAGTGCCCTCCCTATCAGTGTTGCCCACCAATGCCATCTATCAGTGCTTCCCACCAGTGCCGTTATTGCCATCTATCATTGCCGCCCACCAGTGCCCATTATTGCCCACCAGTGCTGCCTATCAGTGCCCATCAGTGCCCCCCATCAGTGCCGATCAGTGCCCCCCATCAGTGCCGATCAGTGCCACCCATCAGTGCCGATCAGTGCCGATCATTGCCGCCCAACAGTGCCACCCATCAGTGCCCATCAGTGCCCATCAGTGCCCATCAGTGCTGCCTATCAGTGCCCATCAGTGCTGCCTATCAGTGCCCACCAATGCTGCATATCAGTGCTATCTATCAGTGCCACATATCAGTGCCCATCAGTGCTGCATATCAGTGCTACCTATCAGTGCCCATCAGTGCTGCATATCAGTGCCACCCCATCAGTGCCACCCCATCAGTGTCTCCTCATCAGTGCCTGTCAGTGCGGCATCATCAGTGCTCATCAGTGCAGGAAAAAACATATCTATTTACAAAATTTTATAACCTAAACAAAAAAACTTTTTTTTTTTTTTCAAACTTTTCAGTCTTTTTTTATTTGTGCACCAAAAAAGAAAAAACCTGACGGTGATCAAATACCACCAAAAGAAAGCTCTATTTGTGGGGAAAAAATGACACAAATTTGGTTTAGGTACAGCGTTGCATGACCACGCAATTGTCATTCAAATTGCAACAGCGCTAAAAGCTGAAAATTGGTCTGGGAAGGAAGGGGGTTTAAGTGCCCTGTATTGAGGTAGTTAAACAATATTTACTAGCACATTTTTCATTTTGCGGCAAATACCGCATAATCATTTTTTTTTCTTTTTGATGAATTGGACCTAATTTACCGCATGTAATAATTTATGCAAATCAGTCACTTGACTGTGTTATCGCATACAGTAAACGTTAATGAATTGACCCCTTTGTGTCAGTTTTGTTTGCTGCTTCATTCCTCTGCTATCAGCATGAATCACTTCTGACAAGTTTTCCTGACACCAAGAGAAAATGGTGACAGGGAATTAATCTCTAGCTTATTGACAGCCTCAACTCTGTTACTGTGTGCTGTGTGTGTGTGTGTTGTGTCCCTTTCCTCCAATCAGCTCTCAGAACTCTCCTCACTGAACTCTGCAGAGTGTAACTTTAGTTCTCTACCCCCCTTTTTCTGAACTCTCAGACAAGCTTTATAATTCAGCGCTTTGAATAGATGAAAGGAGGGCTCCCGATAGACAGGTACACCTTATGTAGGAGGATTTGTTTAATCTCTAAGTATCACCTGAGGCCAGTCACTTCACTTGGTATACGTAAGGGTTTACACAGAGATGTATAGTAACTAAGTAGAACTACTTCACTACTGTACTTAAGTACCGAAAGGCGGTATCTGTACTTTCCTAGAGTAGAATTTTTTTCTCCTACTTCCACTTTTACTTTACTACATTTTTTTGATGATTTCAATACTTCTACTCCGATATTTTTTTTTTTTTTTGTGCTGCATAGTTACTCGTTACAATTATAAAAATTACCACTGCCAGAACAGTAGATGGCAGGTTTCATGAAGTTAAAAAAAATGTGTATAATGTCATGTGTAAATTTTATTAACTTTGATTTCATACACTCTTCCTTTATTTCATTATTGGAATATATTGTTGTATATCACATTGGTTTATATATGATTTTGCGCACCAATAAGCTGTGGAGAAAAAAAAACATGCAGGGAAGAGAAGGAGGGATGCTTTAAAGGGGAAAGGGAGGGACATACTTTATCTGTTTTTGTTTACAAAAAGTTACAGCCAAAGGAATTGTGATTGTCCTTTAGGTAAATCATTTGAAATAATAAAAAACAATATGATGTTCAAACTTTTGACTTCTTTCTTTAATAACTACATAACACAGTACCTACTTTTACTTTCAGTACTTGAGTTGAGTAGCAAATTTTTTTAAAAACTACTGGTACTTTTACTTTCAGTACTTGAGTAGCAAAATTTTTTTTAAAAAAACTACTTGCAATACTTAAGTACAAAAAATGTTAAATACTTAGTACTTCTACTCAAGTCACTTTTTGATAGAGCACTTCCACTTCTACTCAAGTCACTTTTTGATCGAGCACTTGTACTTTTACTCAAGTATGGGTTTTGAGTACTTTATACAAGTGTGGGTTTACAACCACTTTAATCACTTGCCGACTGCCTAACGCCGATCTACGTCGGCAGTCAGCCCCTCACAGGCAAAGCGACGTAGGTCTACGTCGCTAGCCTGTGAGGGTCTAGGGAGCGAGCGCGCGCCGCCGGAGGCACGCTCCCGCGCGGTCACGCACCCCCCCCCGCGCGTGTGACCGGCGGAACCGATGTCCGCCGGTCACTCTGCGATCGTCGGGGGAGAGGGAGAAAGTCAGGCGGCTTGTGTAAACAAGCTGCCTGTCATTCTCCCCTGTGTATGAAGGATGATCATGCGGTTCTACTATGTAGAACCGTTGATCACTGTTCATACATCTGAAGCCACAGCCAATCACAGTAGAAAGCACGCCCCTAGGGACACACATAGCCCCTCCCTTTCAAAAAAAATTTAACCCCTTCACTGCCAGTGTATTTTTACAGTAACAGTGCATATGTATAGCACTGATTACTGTAGAAATGTCACTGGTAACCCCAAAAGTGTCAAAAATGTCAGTCAAGGGTCCGATCTGTCCGCCGCAATGTCGCAGTACCGCAAAAAAAATTGCAGATCGCCGCCATTACGCGTTAAAAAAAAAAACAACAAAAATGACAAAAATCTTTCCCTTTGTTAGTAAACGCGATAACTTTTGCGCAAACCAATCAAAATACGCTTTTTGTGATTTTTTTTACCAAACATAGGTAGCATAAACCAAATTGGCCGAAAATGTTAAAAAATTTAGATTTTTACATTTTTTTTGGGGGGAATTTCATATAAAAAAATGTGAAAAATATTGCTGTTTTTGCAAAATTTACGCTCTTTTTTTGTTTATAGCGCATGATCAAAAAATTGCACAGGTGATCAAATACCACCAAAAGAAAGCTCTGTTTGTGGGAAAAAAAGGACGCCAAATTCGTTTAGATACAGCGTCGCACGACCGCGCAATTGTCCGTTAAAATCACGCAGTGCCGAATCGCAAAATACCCCCTGGTCAGGAAGGGGGTAAAATCTTCCGGGGCTTAAGTGGTTAAGTAAGCAAAATGTGTAACACCTTACCTATGTTAAATGAAGCAGAGATAAGTAAACTTGAAAAATCCCTGCCATCTCAGTTTGACTTTTAATCAATTTTGTACATCAAAAATCAGCTCCTGGTTGCAAATGTAACCTTTTTTTCATAGAATTTTAATAGCTTCTTGCAACATCATGGAAAAGGGAGTCCTCAAATATATGTAATACTTTTGCCAGGAACCCACATCTAAAAATAAGTCCAGATAAAATGAGGGGAAAATATGTTTTGCTAAGGATATTGGGGTTAATAGTTTTAGTCAACAA
The DNA here is from genome assembly GCF_965119305.1 of Pelophylax lessonae. Lineage (NCBI taxonomy): Eukaryota > Metazoa > Chordata > Amphibia > Anura > Ranidae > Pelophylax > Pelophylax lessonae. The sequence goes on along the minus strand of NC_138771.1, from coordinate 102,404,811 downwards.
CAATATAAGCATTTTGGACTACTGCTAACTGTGGAGAATATGCACACCAGGCAGCAAAGCTAGCAATGAAAAGAGGACTTGAAGAAGTGAATGTTCACTTAGCTTTGCGAATATAGTGAAGCTATGCTCCCTCTGAATAGAACTGCAACCATCAAAGATCGTGCTCCCTGCTGAATGGAGAGTTTTGGGTCTGACCCAGCAGAGTTATGTCAGAGCTTTGTAGGGAGACCAATGCTTCCAGAAAGAGAGCAAGAGGCCTTCTCTGCAAGATGTATAACATGTCAAATGACCAGCTTTTGTTGAAGAGACATGCTGAAAACCAGCATCTGAGCCGCACTTGCAGGCAATGGCTGTGAGCGCTGATCAGTGTGTTCTGGCGGAGGGGGGAGTCATCCTGTCAGAACACAAAGACACAGCAAGGGAGTTCTCTACACTAACATCTTGTTCAGCCTGCTGGGTGTACGTGTGTACCAGGCTTAAGTGACTTCATAACTCATGGTTGGATCTTCCTTGGTGTTTACATAGCTACTTAGCTATTGGTTCATATAACAACATTGTGCAATCTGGATAAAATTATATGAAATCTCTAAGACTTTGTTTTGATCTTGAAATGTAGTTAGCTAGGGCTTGTTCATACTATCTCTATTGCTCTGCATTGATCTGCATAAATCTGTACACACCATAATACTGTATTGAGGTAAGTTGCAGTGCAGTGCATGAAAAAACATACACACGGCATTTTTAAGCAGCATAACTCACCGCATTGCATGTTCCAGTACTCTATAGACTTGAATGAAGTGTCATTTTGTGACTTTTCAATAAAGTTTAAAAATAAAAACAAAAAAAAGCCAATGTAACAATGCTTTGTAATAATGCGAAACACTGCTTCCTCACTGCCACTACAAATCAAACACCAGCCCACATGTGTTATAACACGCAGACTAGTGTGAATCACCCATTAAACTGAAAGTACAGTTGGGCTTTAATCATAGTTTAAGAGCTCTTTATGACAAATGTTCCTTCTGTGTAGAAGAAAGGAACAAGTTAAAGGTTGAAGCCTACCTAGGTAAAACTTTCTTTTTTTTTTTTCAAGTGCTGGGGGGGGGGGGGGGGGGGTTTGATAGAGTCGACAGACATATACACTCAACAAGATTGCCAACAATATCTGCTCTTTCCACCGCCATCCTCCATACAGTATATATATATATATATATCTATATATATATATATATATATATATATATATCTATATATATATATATATATATATATATATATAAGCTGTGCTATAGCTTCCATGGATGATAAGCTATCTATAAATGGAAGATGGGCGGATAAATGAAAGGTCCACCTGCATTCATAGATCTTTTTTTTATTTATGGAAGCTATAGTACAGATTGTTTGAATGAAGTAGGGAGGTGGAAAGGGTATAGTTAGTCTCTGAATCCCTGCAGCGCTGGAAGATTAAGACTGTATGGCATGAAAAAGGGGGAGAGGATAGAGGATTTCCACTATGGCAGCCAGCATGGGGGACACAAGGAATTCAAAAGAATTCAAAGATCAAAAATACCTTTGTATGCAAAGCCTGGGCACAGATTCATTTCATTGTCAGAGAAGACAAAATGAAGTGTAGTAGTGAGACGCTAAAAATTCAGATTGAACAATATAATAGCGCACAAATCTTGCAAGGCTACTTAAAACACCTGCTCTTATTAAGTAAATATTGGGATTTAGTCACACCATATGGCCATTATGTGTTTAAACCCACCACTACGTCAAAGTACCCCATTTGAATTTACTGTACATCTACTAAAGCATTATAAAAATGATAATGGTTTATATAATGTGGTCCACATTGCTTCTTTGCATTGCTGTGGTCATGCTGCTTCCTTGTGGTCCTATTCAGAAGTTTAAAGCCACTACAGTATTTTACATAGCATGGAGGCTAACCATTTTTTCTTTTTTGTGTTTTTGCAGTTCGTATTTTTTAATTTTTGTAGGTTTAAAATTATTCAAACTTGTGTAATCAAACGTGTATTCATAATGCAGATATTTCTTTTAGTTAGGTAAATGTAGACCCTGTTATATCTAATTAAGCCTTTCAAAGGGGTATTAAAGTTAATTTTACATTCTGTATTTAAAGGCTTCAGCACCTGGTAATCCTAGCTGTGTTCATTTATACTTTGTGTCTAAAAATCCACAAAAATTATTCAAAGACCAGCTGTATAAAATAATCTCTATTTCATAGCAAATGCATTCTGTATATGATTTATTGACTTTAAAGTATTTCAAATCACATCTCTAATATTTCATTTATTATAGTTTGGGCCTTCAATGTGTCTGTAAATTCTTGGTTTGATCATGTTAACACAGTACTGCTATTGCTTTTAACATTTGTTGAAAAGCCCGCTTTCGCAGTAAATATCACAAATACAGATTTAATACTTGAAACTGGCTACTCCCAGAAGTATTTTTTTCTAAGAAAGGTTCTTTCATTGTTTGTTACAAATAAGTTTCTTAGGAATCGATCTGTGGAAGTCTCTTATGAAATTGAGTTTCATTTCTAGCAGGAGAACATGTTATAACTTGATGAAAAAGTACTGTATTGCAAAAACTGCAAGTCATCGGGAGAATAAAAAAAACATGTCAGGTACACAATGAGGCTACTAAAGAAGAATTGATGGCACAGAGTAGAGGCTGTAGTAGCATCTTGTTTAACTTGTGATTTAAACCTTTCACCCAAAACTTTGCCTACTTAAAAACTCTTTTATTATATCTTGTCACAAAACTGGACACTTTATACTGAGCGGACAGTAGTTAGCATTAGTGGAAAGCATGAGTCAAAACCAGCAGAAAGTCCAGATATAGGCAATACAAGCATATGAATGGGGGTTATTGCGCTCAGCTGTGAACTCACAAAAAGTGCTAGTGCATAAACAGTGTTATGTCTCACATAAATCACATAAACATAAAACCAATAAAATTGAGGTGAACAGTTCATTTAAATGACAATATATAGGTGAGTATATCAAAATATAGTCCTTGAAAGTGCTCGGTGCAAACTAATTGTTCCAGCAGCAAAATGGACTTGATATAAAGTGCCTTCACCAATCACCATATACCCAGTGCTCGGATAAAATACTTCTTACCAGAAGAAGTTGACCCCTTAATTATAGGGGGTCATGACCAGCATGTATCTCCACAAAAGCTCCAGATTATCCTGTTACTGTCTTCACATCCAGTGTGTGATAAGCCAGAAGTAAAGAGGTACCTCCGAGACTCCGGACAACTTTTTGAAAAAGGTTGGTTGCCTGGCTTTAATGCTCATCCTCCGGCTTCATATTTGAAGTATTGACCCAGAAGAAGTGCAGATAACTGACTAAAAACAATAAAAATATTTTTTTTTTGTAAGAAATATGGAGGCTGCCTTTTTTATGTCCTGAAAATTCCTACTGTCCAGCTTTCATGCTCATCCTCTCTCTTCAGTACTTTCTGAGTCATTGACCCAGAAGAAGTGCAGGTAGCCACCTAAATCTTGTCTTGAGAGAAATACGAAGATTGTCAGTCCTCATGCTAGTTGCTGCCTGCTTCTGCTAACACCGACACCTGACTCTGGTCACTTCCTGCTTCCTGAGTGCCAATGATGAGCATTAAAGCCAGGCAACCGACCTTTTTCAAAAAGTTGTCCGGAGTCTCGGAGGTACCTCTTTACTTAAAATTAAAAAATTCTAACTAAAATCTAGTGTATACCAAACTTTAATGAATGCTTTAAATTTACGGGAAGCACAGAAGAATAGTCCATTGATTCTTGACAAGGCAACTACTGTCCCACAGATGTCAGATATTCAAAGACATACAGCTGACATGTCCTGGAACAAATCTAAACAGCTTGTAAAATTGATTCCCTAATGTTATATGATAAGTAAAGATGGGGTAATTACAAAAATGAATGAGCTGTTCAGCAAATAACTGATCAAGTCCCTAATGCTGATATGTTTTAATGACTCATAATATGTGATTCCCCTGCCAGTGATCTTCTCTGATAGCAGGAAAATATATCCTAATGCTGTACTTAAAGTGATACTAAAGTCTCGTTACTTTAGTTTAAAAATAACAAATATGTAATACTTACCTGCTCTGTGCAGTTGGTTTTGCACCGAGCAGCCCAGATCCCCCTCTTCTTGGGGGTCCCTCTTCTGTGCTCCTGACTCCTCTCTCCTTTTGAGTGCCCCCACAGCAAGTATCTTGCTATGGGGGCACCTGACCCAAGGCGTAGCTCCCTGTGTCCATTCAGACATGGAGATGTGGCTCGGCCCAGCCCTCCCTCTCTCCTCACTGCCTAACTGACTTTGATTGACAGCAGCAAGAGCCAGTGGCGTCCACTGCTGTCCCAGCCAGTGAGGAGGGAGAGTCTCAGACAGCCCAGTCCCAGGCTCTCGTGCAACATTGCTGGATCAAGATGGGGCTCAGGTATGTATTAGGGGGACTAAGGGTGGGGGGGGCTTCACACTGAAGTTTTTTTTATCCTAATGCATATAATGCATTAAGATAAAAACCTTCTACCTTTAGAACCACTTTAACATATTTTAAAATCGTGTAAAGTAGCAGATATACAGTATATGTGTCTTTACCTCAAGCTTCTTTCAAGCCAAATGAGGATTATGAAATTTGAAGTTTGTGGAAGAATTTTATGTGAAATAATTGAAAAAAGAATCACATAGTGTTCTGCAGTATTGTGTATTTTTATAATATGGTTTTGATAATCCTTTGATGAAGTGAATGTTTTTACAGAAAAACTGTTTCTTTTTTTTTTTTTTTTTTAGACATGCAATGAAAGAAAGGTGCAAGTTTACAGACAATAACAGCGTCTCATCACATGGTTTGATCAGTCTACATTGCAAGATAAATGTAAAACATAAATAAAAAAATACACAACAGCCGTAAAATAGAAATGGATGCGTAGGTAAGCCCTCCAGTTAGAGATGGTCATCAAAACATTTTCCTGGACTCTAGGGTGTTACATCATCACTTGACAAAGCTGGTTTATTGGAGTGGACCTGAGATTGTTCCCGGAATGGGCTTACACTCAATAGTCAATAGTCGGCTGAGTCAGAGATGGGATATGGTTGTACTGTGTTGGTAAGGTATATAGGGCCAAGACTGGAGTACACAGAGAATAGAGTAAAAGATAAAAACAAAAAAGAAAAATGAAGGGGGGGGGGGGGAATGGGGTTAAAATTGGATTGATCAAGGGAGGGGCAAAAGGGTCAGGCGTAAAGAAGGAAATGGGTGTTTTTTTAAGGCTTATGGCATGCATACTGTAAATATTTTATAATATCAGGTGCTACTCTAGTTTCCTTATGTTTACCAAATTAACTTTAACAAAGAAAATGCTTTAGCTCAAGCTTCAATTTCAACTGAATGATTCAAAGGAGTGACATATTCATTATTTTTTTGTTTATTTATTTTATCAAAATGTTTATAAAAATAGTTAAAAATAAAAACAACAAAATAGAATTAACCCAAGCCATTATTCTTGGCCTTTTTTTCTTTAGGCTACGTTCACATGTGGGCATAGCAGATCACGGGCAGAATCACCGCGGTTCTGCCCGCGATCCGGAATCATTGCAAATCGCGGGACGCATGTGCGATGCCCGTGATTTGCAATGTCACCCCAAACGCTGTGCGATGTTGCCGCAATCATCACGCAAACCGAATCGCGGGACGCATGACGCACAAGAGAAGCTCCTGTACCTTTTTGGGCATCATGCGTCCCGCGATTCAGTTTGCGCGATGTTACCGTGATTCGGCAGGCAGAAATCGCTGCAACATCGCACAGCGTTTGGGGTGCCATTGCAAATCACGTTCATCGCACAGGCGTCCCGCGATTTGCAATGATTCCGGATCGCGGGCAGAATCGCGGAGATTCTGCCCGCGATCCACTACGCCCACATGTGAACGTAGCCTTAATGTTGTGTATGGCCATATATAGCGTGGGGTCTTTTCTTTATACACTAGCTACAAGGATACCTTGGTTAAAACAAAGATGAATAAGACCAAATATACCCATATCTTTAGCAAGCACACTCTGTCCCTTATTGTCAGCCTAACCCTTAGTGCCGGTTCACATTATTGCGGCTTGTGAGATCGCATGTAATTCGGAGCGCACTGCTTCTTCATTACATGCGATCTCATGTGCGGATGCGAGTTCAGCCATACACTTTGTATAGCTGAATCCGCACTGTATCCGCACCAAACACGCACAGGAGGCTTTTTTTGAGCCGCAGTAGAATCGGATCGCACAGTGATTCACACTTGTGCGATCCGATTCTGTGCGTACTGTCAGATCACACTGCGATATGCGATCAAACTGGGGGTGTCGTTAACATTTAATTGACACTCCCTGCGTATCGCATATGGCAGTGGGAACTGCCAGAGGTGCGGATGCGATGCGGGAACAAGCTGCATATTCGCAGCGTTCCGGCATCGCACAAGTGTGAACCGGCACTTAAACTTTCTCTCAGTGATATATCTAGTGTATATGACATCAAACCGGATTTGTGAAACACCCCACTCCCCCACATGTCAAAAATGTTTTCAGTAACAATCACAAAATGTAGCAAATACTGGTAATGTCCACAAAAGCAGTGGAGACAGAGAAATGTTTCTTCACCAGAACACAATCAACAGTATACTGTATATATATATATATATATATATATATATATATATATATATATACAGATGCAAGAAAAAAGTATGTGAACCCGTTGGAATTATATGGATTTCTGCACAAATTGGTCATAAAATGTGATCTGAGATTGGAGGTGTTGGTTACAGCCAGTGGCGTCACTAGGGGGGGGCCAGAGGGGGCCATGGCCCCACCAAAATTAGTCTGTGCCCCCCCATGTGCCCCCCCCAATTTATGTGCACAACAAAAGTCATGGATTCTCATTCTGCGTCTCTGTGCAGATTGATGGGAAGCCAGGCAGCTGCAAGGAGAGAGAGTAGAGCTGTCAAAATGTAGCTCTGATGTCGGGGATGGGCGGAACTGATATGCGGGACCGCCCCCTTTGTCAGACAGCCCATGCACAGACAAACAGCGGAGGTTACATTGCTGGGGAGGAAGGAGACGGGGAGGGACTGATTGTAACTACTGTATGTGGACACAGCAGTGTATAATTCAGGTTTATTATACATGCTGTGGGTACACATACAGTAGTTATAATCAGTCCCACCCCCTGTCACCTTCCTCCCCAGCCAGCAGGGATGGGAGGAGAGGTGGGCAGTGAAGACACCTTGGACGCAGTGGCGTACCAAGGGGCGGGCAGGGTGCCACGCACTAGGGGGTGTCAGCCGATGTCCTGCCCAGCGTGTTCTGACAGATCCTATGTGCAGTGGCAACTCCTTCAGTCTGCTGCTGCTGGCAGGCATCGGCGCTCGGCTTTAATAAGGGGGCGGGGCCTCAGCGGGAAGAAGGGGGCGGGGCCTCGGCAGGAAGAAGGGATGCAGCCTCGGCGGGACGGAGCCTCGGCTGGGAGAAGGTGAGTGCCCAAGTTTAAAGTGAATAGGGAGGTAATTGGCGCTGCCAGATGTAATTACACAGTAAGTAAAGTGTAGGTGTCAGTGTAGGTGTCAGTGTGGGGGTGTCAGTGTAGGAGGGGTCAGAGTACGTGTCAGTGTGGGGGGGTCAGTGTGGAGGGGTCAGTGTAGGTGTCAGTGTGGGGGTGTCAGTGTGGGGGTGTCAGTGTGGAGGGGTCAGTGTGGCGGGGGTCAGTGTGGGGGTGTCAGTGTGGCGGGGGTCAGTGTGGAGGGGTCAGTGTAGGTGTCAGTGTGGGGGTGTCAGTGTGGCGGGGGTCAGTGTGGAGGGGTCAGTGTAGGTGTCAGTGTGGCGGGGGTCAGTGTGGAGGGGTCAGTGTGGGGGTGTCAGTGTGGGGGTGTCAGTGTAGGAGGGGTCAGAGTACGTGTCAGTGTGGGGGGGTCAGTGTGGAGGGGTCAGTGTGGAGGGGTCAGTGTAGGTGTCAGTGTGGGGGTGTCAGTGTGGGGGTGTCAGTGTGGGGGTGTCAGTGTGGGGGTGTCAGTGTGGGGGTGTCAGTGTGGGGGTGTCAGTGTGGCGGGGGTCAGTGTGGAGGGGTCAGTGTGGCGGGGGTCAGTGTAGGGGTGTCAGTGTAGGGGTGTCAGTGTGGCGGGGGTCAGTGTGGAGGGGTCAGTGTAGGTGTCAGTGTGGCGGGGGTCAGTGTGGAGGGGTCAGTGTGGGGGTGTCAGTGTAGGAGGGGTCAGCGTAGGTGTCAGTGTGGCGGGGGTCAGTGTGGAGGGGTCAGTGTGGGGGTGTCAGTGTAGGGGGGGTCAGTGTAGGTTTCAGTCAAGGGGGGTCAATGTAGGGGGGGTCAGTGTAGGGGGGTCAGTGTAGGTGTCAGTGTAGGAGGGGGTTCAGTGTAGGAGTCAGTGTAGGGGGCTCAGTGTAGGTGTCAGTGTAGGGGGGGTCAGTGTAGGTGTCAGTGTAGGAGGGGGTTCAGTGTAGGAGTCAGTGTAGAAGGGGGCTTAGTGTAGGAGTCAGTGTAGGGGGCTCAGTGTAGGTGTCAGTGTAGGGGGGTCAGTGTAGGAGGGGGGTCAGTGTAGGTGTCAATGAAGGGGGGTCAGTGTAGGTGTCAATGAAGGGGGGTCAGTGTAGGTGTCAGTGAAGGGGTCAGTGTAGGTGTCAATGAAGGGGGGTCAGTGTAGGTGTCAATGAAGGGGGGTCAGTGTAGGTGTCAATGAAGGGGGGTCAGTGTAGGTGTCAATGAAGGGGGTCGGTGTAGGTGTCAGTGAAGGGGTCAGTGTAGGTGTCAATGAAGGGGGGTCAGTGTAGGTGTCAATGAAGGGGGGTCAGTGTAGGTGTCAGTGAAGGGGTCAGTGTAGGTGTCAATGAAGGGGGGTCAGTTTAGGTGTCAGTGAAGGGGTCAGTGTAGGTGTCAATGAAGGGGGTCAGTGTAGGTGTCAGTGTAGGGTAGGGAGGTTAGTGTTGGAAAGGTCAGTGTAGGATGGTTAGTGTAGGAGGGGTCAGTGTAGGTGTCAGTGAAGGGGGGGTCAGTGTAGGTGTCAGTGAAGGGGGGTCAGTGTAGGTGTCAGTGTAGGGGGGGTCAGTGTAGGTGTCAGTGTAGAAGGGGGCTCAGTGTAGGAGTCAGTGTAGGGGGCTCAGTGTAGGTGTCAGTGTAGGAGTCAGTGTAGGGGGGGTCAGTGTAGGAGGGGGGTCAGTGTAGGTGTCAATGAAGGGGGTCAGTGTAGGTGTCAATGAAGGGGGGTCAGTGTAGGTGTCAGTGTAGGGGGGTCAGTGTAGGAGGGGGGTCAGTGTAGGTGTCAATGAAGGGGGTCAGTGTAGGTGTCAATGAAGGGGGGTCAGTGTAGGTGTCAATGAAGGGGGGTCAGTGTAGGTGTCAGTGAAGGGTGGTCAGTGTAGGTGTCAGTGAAGGGGTCAGTGTAGGTGTCAGTGTAGAAGGGGGCTCAGTGTAGGAGTCAGTGTAGGGGGCTCAGTGTAGGTGTCAGTGTAGGAGTCAGTGTAGGGGGGTCAGTGTAGGTGTCAGTGTAGGGGGGTCAGTGTAGGAGGGGGGTCAGTGTAGGTGTCAATGAAGGGGGTCAGTGTAGGTGTCAATGAAGGGGGGTCAGTGTAGGTGTCAGTGTAGGGGGGTCAGTGTAGGAGGGGGGTCAGTGTAGGTGTCAATGAAGGGGGTCAGTGTAGGTGTCAATGAAGGGGGGTCAGTGTAGGTGTCAGTGAAGGGTGGTCAGTGTAGGTGTCAATGAAGGGGGGTCAGTGTAGGTGTCAGTGAAGGGGTCAGTGTAGGTGTCAATGAAGGGGTCAGTGTAGGTGTCAGTGAAGGGGTCAGTGTAGGTGTCAATGAAGGGGGGTCAGTGTAGGTGTCAATGAAGGGGGGTCAGTGTAGGTGTCAATGAAGGGGGGTCAGTGTAGGTGTCAGTGAAGGGTGGTCAGTGTAGGTGTCAGTGAAGGGTGGTCAGTGTAGGTGTCAATGAAGGGGGGTCAGTGTAGGTGTCAATGAAGTGGGGTCAGTGTAGGTGTCAATGAAGGGGGGTCAGTGTAGGTGTCAGTGAAGGGGTCAGTGTAGGTGTCAATGAAGGGGGGTCAGTGTAGGTGTCAATGAGGGGGGGTCAGTGTAGGTGTCAATGAAGGGGGGTCAGTGTAGGTGTCAGTGAAGGGGTCAGTGTAGGTGTCAATGAAGGGGGGTCAGTTTAGGTGTCAGTGAAGGGGTCAGTGTAGGTGTCAATGAAGGGGGTCAGTGTAGGTGTCAGTGTAGGGTAGGGAGGTTAGTGTTGGAAAGGTCAGTGTAGGAGGGTTAGTGTAGGAGGGGTCAGTGTAGGTGTCGGTGAAGGGGGGTCAGTGTAGGTGTCAATGTGGGGGGGAGGGGTCAGTGTAGGTGTCAGTGAAGGGGGGTCAGTGTAGGTGTCAATGTGGGGGGGAGGGGTCAGTGTAGGTGTCAGTGAAGGGGTCAGTGTAGGGGGGTCAGTGTAGGTGTCACTGTGGTGGGGGTCAGTGAAGGTGTCAATGCAGGGGGGTCAGTGTAGGGGGGTCATTTTAGGAGTCAATGTGTAGGGGGGGGGGATCAGTGTAGGGGGTCAGTGTAAGTGTTAGTGTAGGGGGGGTCAGTGTAGAGGTCAGTAAAGGTGTCGGTGCAGGGGTCAGTGTAGGTGTCAGTGAAGGGATCAGTGTAGGGGGGTCAGTGTAGTTGTCAGTGAATTGGGTTCAGATCCCCATAGACAGGTCCCATCCTTCTACTTATTTCTTTTCCTACCTTTTTATCAAGCACCTTTTTTTGCTTTTATGGGTCAAACTGGGAGGAGTATGCGCTTCATTGGTGTACCACCCCATGTCTGACTTCCCTCTCCTCTCCTCTCGACCCCCTGTTCTCCTCTCCTCTTCTCTCCTCCTGACCCCCTGTTCTACTCTTCTCTCCTCCTGACCCCCTGTTCTCCTCTTCTCTCCTCCTGACCCCCTGTGCTCCTCTTCTCTCCTCCTGACCCCCTGTGCTCCTCTTCTCTCCTCCTGACTCCCTGTGCTCCTCTTCTCTCCTCCTGACCCCCTGTTCTCCTCTTCTCTCCTCCTGACCCCCTGTTCTCCTCTTCTCTCCTCCTGACCCCCTGTTCTCCTCTTCTCTCCTCCTGACTCCCTGTGCTCCTCTTCTCTCCTCCTGACCCCCTGTTCTCCTCTTCTCTCCTCCTGACCCCCTGTTCTCCTCTTCTCTCCTCCTGACCCCCTGTTCTCCTCTTCTCTCCTCCTGACCCCCTGTTCTCCTCTTCTCTCCTCCTGACTCCCTGTGCTCCTCTTCTCTCCTCCTGACCCCCTGTTCTCCTCTTCTCTCCTCCTGACCCCCTGTTCTCCTCTTCTCTCCTCCTGACCCCCTGTTCTCCTCTTCTCTCCTCTCCTGACCCCCTGTACCATGCTCCATAGCACCCCATGTCTGACCTTTGACTGAGGGGGGGGGGGCATTGGGTGGAGTATGGGCGGTACTTTTTAAATGTGGGAGGAGCTTGGGCGGGACTTTAAAATGTGGGAGTGGTTATCAAATTTACCTTCGGGCTGAAGCCCCTGGTCTTTTTCCCACCTAGCAACGCCCCTGCTAGCAACACAACAGACAGGCCGGCGGGTGTATGTGTGTGTATATATATATATATATAAAAATTGCGTTTTATAGTTGGCCCCCCTACTTTTGATCCCGTCCCCCCATGTGCCCCCCCTAAATATAAAAGCTGGAGACGCCACTGGTTACAGCTGCCCTGCCCTATAAAACACACACCAGTTCTGGGTTTGCTTTTCACAAGAAGCATTGCCTGATGTGAATGATGCCTCGCACAAAAGAGCTCTCAGAAGACCTACGATTAAGAATTGTTGACTTGCATAAAGCTGGAAAGGGTTATAAAAGTATCTCCAAAAGCCTTGCTGTTCATCAGTCCATGGTAAGACAAATTGTCTATAAATGGAGAAAGTTCAGCACTGCTGCTACTCTCCCTAGGAGTGGCCGCCCTGTAAAGATAACTGCAAGAGCACAGCACAGACTGCTCAATGAGGTGAAGAAGAATCCTAGAGTGTCAGCTAAAGACTTACAAAAGTCACTGAAAAATGCTAACATCCCTGTTAGCAAATCTACAATACTTAAAACACATAACAAGAATGGATTTCATGGGAGGATACCACAGAGGAAGCCACTGCTGTCCAAACAAAACATTGCTGCATGTTTACAGTTTTCACAAGAGCACCTGGATGTTCCACAGCAGTATTGGCAAAATATTCTGTGGACAGATGAAACCAAAGTTGAGTTGTTTCGAAGAAACACGCAACACTATGTGTGGTGAAAAAGAGGCACAGCCCACCAACATCAAAACCTCATCCCAACTGTGAAGTATAGTGGTGGGGGCATCATGGTTTGGGGCTGCTTTGCTGCGTCAGGGCCTGGATGGATTGCTATCATCGAAGGAAAAATTAATTCCCAAGTTTATCAAGACATTTTGCAGGAGAACTTAAGGCCATCTGTCTACCAGCTGAAGCTCAATAGAAGATGGGTGTTGCAACAGGACAATGACCCAAAGCATAGAAGTAAATCAACAACAGAATGGCTTAAACAGAAGAAAATATGCTTTCTGAAGTGGCCCAGTCAGAGTCCTGACCTCAACCCGATTGAGATGCTGTGGCATGACCTCAAGAAAGTGATTCACACCAGACATCCCAAGAATATTGCTGAACTGAAACAGTTCTGTAAAGAGGAATGGTCAAGAATTACTCCTGACCATTGTACACGTCTGATCTGCAACTACATGAAACGTTTGGTTGAAGTTATTGCTGCCAAAGGAGGTTCAACCAGTTATTAATTCCAAGGGTTCACATACTTTTTCCACCTGCACTGTGAGTGTTTACATGGTGTGTTCAATAAAAACATGGCAACATTTCATTCTTTGTGTGTTTATTAGTTTAAGCAGACTGTGATTGTCTATTGTTGTGACTTAGAGGATGATGATCGGATCACATTTTATGACCAATTTGTGCAGAAATCCAAATCATTCCAAAGGGTTCACATACTTTTTCTTGCAGCTATATATATATATATATATATATATATATATATATATATACAATTACCAATAGTATTGGGACACCTGCCTTTACACACACACATAAACTTTATTGGCATCCCAGTCTTAGTTTGTAGGGTTCAATATTGAGATGGCCCACCCTTTGCCATACCAGCTTCAACTCTTCTGGGAAGGCTGTCCACAAGGTTTAGGAGTGTGTCTATGGGAATGTTTGACCGTTCTTCCAGAAGTGCATTTTTGAGGTCAAGCACTGATGTGGACGAGAAGGCCTGACTCGCAGTCTTTGCTCTAATTCATCCCAAAAGGACTCAAGTTCCTCCACCCCAAACTCTCTCAATCCTGTCTTTATAGACCTTGCTTCGTGAACTGGTCAAAATTATTTGGTTGGGGGGGGGGGGGGGATTATGGTGTGGGTTTTTTTTCCAGGGGTTGGGCTTGGCCCCTTAGTTCCAGTGAAGGGAACTCCTAAGGTGTCAGCATACCAAGACATTTTGGATAATTTCATGCTCCCAACTTTGTGGGAACAGTTTGGGGATGGCCCCTTCCTGTTCCAGCATGACTGCGCACCAGTGCACAAGGGGCCTCCATGTTCCGACTCTTTAGGCCTGGAAATGAACTGCAATAAAGATCAAGGACTCTATTAGGGAAAGGGCCAAGCAAATACTGTATGGATGTTATTTAATGTTATTGACTAAGTGGGTAGGCCAAACTGACACTTGTAACTGGTAGTCATTTAAGAATGAAGCCAGCAGGCCCAGGTTTACGAGAATTTACAAGAGATATAATTTGCAACACTAATTAATTTCCACAATTTTAAGTATGGGGGTGAACCATTATGATACTGATGGTGCATGGGTCTTTCCCCAATGTACTGGGATACAAAGCTTAGCAGCGTTTACCATACGCATTGCCAGGGGCATAAAGTATGTCTTGTGAGAGAGAGACCAATGCTGTAGGAAAAACTACCAGCGAATAGTCCAGGGTATATATGGTCCCCTGAGATATGATGTTATGGACCTGTGTCCGAAAGGGTTGAAGGAGTGGGCATGTCCATCAGACATGTAAGAACGTGCCAGGCTCTTTATTACACCACCAGCACATGTCGGATGTTGTTGGATTAAATTTGTGCAGCTGTCTTGGGTTCCTATGCCATCATGATATAATCGAATAACTGTTTTCCTGTATTGTAACACTGAGCCTTCCCCATGCAGTCCCAGGGCTCTGAGGAAAGTTCTAATTGCAGGTCTACATTTTGTAAGTTCAGAGGTCAGGATGAAGACTTAATCCTTACCCCTGAATTTTGTGCGTACTTCATCCTGACCCCTAAACTATGCCTCTAATTTTTTTTTTAAATTAGTGGCACACAGAGTTCAAGTGTCGGGGTTAAGTAACACACTTGTTCAAGGGTCAGGAATAAAAGTTCAGGGATCAGGCCAGCAAGTTGCAATTACTCACAGTTTGGAGCATTGTCTCCAGGAGCTGCCGGGTAGTGTAAGGTTTGCAGTGCACAGGCTTCAACTAACACTGCAAGAGTCAATCTAGATTTGCGATTGCATCATAAGTTTATGGAAGCATGACATGCCATTTTTGACATGCGGGAGTGGAGGCACTGCAAACTTTGCACACCTGGGGACGTAATTTACTCCCAGGGCCTGTCCTTAGGAAACAAGAATAAATGGGAACCTTTCATCAGTTCTAAGAATGTGGAAGTTCTATGGTTCATCAATAGCTGCACTGCTCAGCTGCCAACGCAGACTAGCCCTCTGCATAGATCTTGAGTGGCACCCTTTGCTCCCATTTCTGCTCAGCCGCATCTGCCTATAAGGGTAAACAGAGCTGGTTGCAAGGGGCAGGCCACAAGTGGGCACAAGCTGGGTAACCCACCTGTGAACCAATCACCTGTAGCTGTGAGTTGTGGGGGGGACCATGGTTGAGTGGTTCACAAGCTAGATACACAGCTTGTGCCCACTTGCTACCTATCCCTTGTAGATGAAAAAAATGGACACCAGCTCTCAAATTGGCAGCAGCAGTTTCATTCCAGTTCAAAACTGAACAGATCAATCCTACACAATGTTTTTTACAGGTACTTGTATAGCATCCTGAAGAAGACGAGTTTGTACCTCATCGAAATGGTGATTAAGATCGGATGATGGAAATCAGCAGAGCTCCAACTTTCACTACATTCTTGTGAAAATTCCCAACAAATTGCAAAGCGAACAGTCTACTTGCCTAGTGATTGAACACACTCAAGGGCTACAGCTTCTTGCAATATTGTGGTACAACCTCAATCTAATGCTCCAATGTGTGTGAAAGAGGTTGCAATGAGCTGAAAAGTCTAGAATATGAAATGCAAAATACACTCTCATATGTGGAGCTATTCGGTATATAAGAATGACAGCCTCCCTAAGGGCAGGAGAATAGAGGGTCAAAACCCCCAAAAGGTTAACACAAATTAATACTGGACGTGATTGCAATATCCTTGCAGGCTCTTATTGCAGTGGGATCTGGTAAGTGTGTCCATCTTGGGTGATTTACACGTGGTGAGGTGGTGGGACATAGTGTTAGCTTTTGTTCCCCACCGGAGATATATCCCTCATTGGGACCCCACAAGAACCCTGCTTGTGACGGACTTTTCACTATTTGACTTTTCTCTATTTATGTGTGACACATGTGATTTTAGAGATATTTATTCAGACTAAGTTTTTACTTTGGTCATAGCACTGCTTGTATATATTTATTAAGATTCTTCATGATTGATATGTTATACTTACCTTCTCTGTGAAATGGTTTTGCACAGAGCAGCCTGTATTCTCCTTTTCTCGGGTCCCTCTTTGGCACTCCTGGCCCCTCCCTTCTTTTGAGTGCCCCCACAGCAAGCAGCTTGCTATGGGGGGTCACCCGATCTGAGCCACAGCTCCCTGTGTCCATTCAGACATGGAGCCATGGTTTGAACCCACCCTCTCTCTCTCCTGATTAGCTAACTGACTTTGATTGACAGCAGCGGGAGTCAATGGCGCCGCTGCTGTGTCTCAGCCAGTCAGGAGGGAGAGTGCCGGATGGCCGAGGCACTCATGGAACATCGCTGGATAGAGATGGGCTTAGGTAAGTATATTGGGGGGGGGGGGCTGAGGGGGGCTGCTGCACACAGAAGGTTTTTTATCTCATTGCATAGAATGCATTAAGATAAAAAACCTTCTGACTTTACAACCACTTTAAAGTGATTGTAAATCTCGTGTTATACTTACCTCCTCTATTTAGTTGGTTTTGCACCGGGCAGCCCGGATTCTCCTCTTCTCGGTTCCCTCTTTGCTACTCCTGGCCCCTCCCTCCTGGTGAGAGCCCCCACAGCAAGCAGCTTGTTATGGGACACCTGAGCTGAGCTGCAGCTCTATGTGTCTATTCAGACACGGAACTGCCATTTGGCCCCGCCCCCCTCTCTCTCTCCTTATTGGCTAACTGACTTTGATTGACATTAGCGGGAGCCAATGGCGCTGCTGCTGTGTCTCAGCCAATCAGGAGGGAGAGTCCCGGACAGACGAGGAACTCATGGACATCGTTGGATAGAAAGGGGGCTCAGGTAAGTCTTAGGGGATACTGGGGTGGCTGCTACACACAGAAGGCTTTTTATCCTAATGCATAGAATGCATAAAGAAAAACATTCTACCTTTACAACTCCTTTAAGTTATTTAACTGTTTCCAGCCTGCATCATTGTAAAATGAAGTGAGGGAACCCTATCATTCTGGGAGGATGTCATATGACGTCCTTCTGAGAAGGCACCCTGTGTGGCCTCTCCGGGCCACTCTTTGGCACGATCTGTCACCCGCTGTGTCCTCTGGACACTGTGTCCTCTGGATACTGGCCTATGTAGCCGCTGTGACCAATCACAGAAGATCACATAACTATTTTAAATAATAAATGGCTTCCTCTCATGCCATTCAGTGAAAATACAGTATTTGCTTATAGCAGTGAAATTCACTGCTTTAAGCAAACGGGTAGTATGTGAAAATAAAAAATAAAAAATCCTGATCAACTCCACAGAGTGGTACAGTGTTACTATGGTAACACTGTGTTGCTCTGGTTACAGTATGTAAAGAAAAAAAAAAAAAAGAAAAAGAAAAAATATTAAAAAAATATATATATTATTTTTTTACATACTGTCACCAGAGTCCCTGGTCACTAAGTGCTCCCCGCCACACTAGTTATATGATGATGGTGTACTGCACTGGTGACAGGATGGTATATAAAAAAAAATGTGAAAAAAAATATTTGTTTTTTTCATTATCCAAAAAATTGTGACAAAAAATCAAAACTTCAAAAAACATGCCATACCTCAAAGAAATGGCCTCTGCCCCCCACCTATAACTGGCCTTTGCAGCAAGGAGCACATGGAAGGGCGACGCATGTCAAACAAAACCAAAGAAAATTTCCAGCTCAACTTTCCGACCAGCCTGCAACCAACAGAACTATCCCATCTAACAGTGTGCGTAAAAGTTTAGTTAGTACACATTTACAAATACCTGCGTAAACTGTAGAACCACCCCTTGGCAACCCAGTTTTATCTGCAGTCCTAACTCTACATTTTGAGAGCCTCCATAGTAGAAGCACACACATTATAATGGATAGGCAGAGACAGATGAGCCTGGAAGGAGCCCCCCTTGTTAAAGGCACAGGGGCACACTGGACACCCAGCACATAGCACAATGGCAGTAAAGGTATCCAGTGCAGCCTCTCACCAGTATTCCAACAGTACAAACAAACTGCCCCCCCTTTTAACTGGCCTTTGCAGCAACAAGCACATAAAAGGGTGACACATGTCAAACAAAACCAAAGAAAATTCCCAGCTCAACTTTCCGACCAGATAATTTGGTCGGGTACAGGCTGGTCAGTAATTAAGCTGGGACCTTTGGGTCTTGAAATGAGATAGACCGTCAGTACGTCAGGATTGATCAATTTTCAGATACATTGTATATCCCATAGCTTGTGGACTCTATAACATTCCTACAAACCAAATAATAACCACTGATTTGGGCTATTTTCACCATAGAAATGTATCAGAATACAGTTTGGCCTAAATTTGTGAAGAAAGATTATTTATTTGCAAATTTCTACAGCAGAAACAAAGAAAAATATGTTTTTTTTTTAAATGGTGGCCTTTTTTTGTTTATTTAGCAAAAAATAAAAAAACCCCAGTGCTTATTAAATATAACTAAAATAAATCTCTTTTTGTGTGAAAAAACAATTATAAAACTTTTATATGGATACAGTGTGGCATGACCATGCAATTGTCATTCAAAGTGCTACAGCCCTGAGCTGGTATTTAAGTGGTTAAAATAGCCATGCATTTGCCAAACTTAGTTGCAAAGTGGACTCTCACTGAATATAGAAAATATGTTTATTTTAGACCTATACAACAAAATTTAAAACATTTATCAGAGAGTTTAAAATGATTTACTTCTTTAAAAGTGATAGTCTCCATCGCACATCAATATTATTAAATGAAGACTCCACAGTATCAAAATCCACCATATACAAAAAATGTATCTGTTCTTAATACCTAGTTCTCATACAGTTACACAATAGCTAATTCGCTACAATAATAACAGTAGATCAGCATAAGAAACCCATAGTTACAGAATAAGGCACAGATCTGGTCTTCTTTACATGGGCTTTCAAATGTAGGGTATACGTTAAACAGCTCATTACCAAATTTCAAAACAAAAAAGATAAAAGAAAACTCACCAGTCTAAATATACATAAAATACATCTTTATCATGCTGTAACAGAATGACTGTAAAACAGTGTGAAGAATAATAATGAAATGATTGGTACTCACATTTACATTGTTTTTTTGCCAAAGTTTGTTCGGTGATCAGAAAAGCCAGCAAGAGGTAGAAGAGTTGCATTTTTCCCATAGTGTCGCTGATTTGATTGCTGATTCCTAAAGGTCACAGATGTTAATTATTAAACTCTAATAAAGTAGCTTAAAAATAAAAATCAATTTAGAAAACTCAACTTTTTTTCCTGTGATAAAATACTGTATATTAACTATTATTTTTCCTAATTTAATGAACTGGGTACCTGCTGGTGGAAGAAGATGGCTGGCTGTCAGAAAAGTAAAATGTATCAAACAGTTTAAAAAAAAGCTTGTCGTGGGTCACATGACGACAGTTGTTTGACAAATGGTTCATTCTGGTCACATTGCGAAATGACCAAACCTAGACGCAAATAAGAGAAAGTTCACATTTCTTTCACCTAATTCTGTAAGTGTCTCCCTACCCTTTTCTGGCTCAAAGCCAACATTTCAATCAGATAGGAAAAAACTAGTACAGTGACTACTAATACCACATCACTATCACTCTTTGCTCTCTGCCTCTCTCTCTCTCTCTGTAAAAAAAACAAAACAATCTGCAGCACCTCGTATATTTATTAAGGGCTAGTTCACACCACAAAAATGTCCTCCAGATCCATTCTGGATGAGTTTCTGCATGAGCGTTTTTGAAGCATTTTAATGCATTCTGGTGCGCTTTTTATGCGTTTCTGGATGCGCTGGAGATGCTTTTTCATCATTTATTCCTGCTTTTTTCCACTGTACTGGGGTCCAGTGCATTTTTGATGCGGTCTATATGTGTGTAGGTGCATTCAGGTGCATTTTTGATGCATTTTTCCAAGTTCCAGTACCGTGTACAGTTCTGTGCAGGAAAAACGCAGCATGTTCTACTTCTTTGCTGGAACTGGTATGCACTGGAACTGCAAGCACTTGTGTGAACTATGCCATAGAAAACAATGTAACATACTTTCTATGTGTTTTGGATGCAGTGGAACGCATATGGTGTGAACTAGCCCTGAGAGAGTTAAAAATAAAAAAATAACAACCTTTTCGGATCCATTAGGATCCTTCATCAGGTATGACAAGCATGAAAGCCAAATTCAATCATATTAATTTTATAACTCTCATAGACTGGAAAATAGAAACACCTGAATCATTGTAACCTTCGACATAATATGGTCTAACATTACAGCTAATATTACAGATATACTTAGGCTGATATTACAGACATAAAAAAAATACATAATAGTGTGCTTGGTTACTTCAAATTAAACACTAATTACAAAATCGGATGTAAATCATAATCTAAATCCCTGCAAGACTTCAACCTCTACAAATCTGACCTTCTCAATGCTAAATAAGCCTACTACACCACTCTCATCAAGACACTCTCATCCAAAGGTATGCATGTGAGCTACTAGGAAGTGTAGTCCTGTGGCTGCTACTGGGAGTGTTGGCTGGGAAGGAGCCCATGCTCCAGACAATGACCGATAAGAGCTGAAAATATTTTACTTTGCATTCTTTATTTTTTATTTCTCTTTTTCCATTTCTGTACTTTGTTTGTAGAGTGTCTTGTTAGAGTTTTCCTTTAACCCTTTTATTTATGTAGAAGAATTTTATAGGATAGTTTTGGCTCTGCCTGCTTATCAGAAGAGCATCAGGCAAAATCTATGTGCACTCTGCTTATCAGCGAGCAGGATTGGTAGTTAGGCCTGCTCAGTGTGCCCAGTGTAACTCATTTGGTCTCAGGGAGTGTCCCCAGCACATCCAATGGGGAGGCACGTTGGATTCTGGAGCAAACCTGACCAATGATACACAGACTTTTGGTACTGTCCCAGGGGTTGGCACAGACAGTGGTGCATTATGGGACAGGGTCTTTGGGCGGGAATCCAGGTCCCAGAAGGAGGGTAGCAGCTGCCTCCTCTTCTGCAACAGTTGGTGGTGGTTAAAGGCAGTCGGCCTGGTGAACCAGAGTATGCGAGGTTGAACCCAGAGGTCCAGGAGAAGCTGACTGCAGGAGTTGGGGCATCAGTGAATCTGGAAAAACAGTGTCGTGAGTACAGAGGAACTTGCCCAGGGGTCTGCCCAGGAAGGGGACCACTTCAGAGTGTAGAGTCAGTGGACGGGTATCAGCTAGCACAGAGAGAAAGGGGATACTAGGGGAGTACCCTGAAGAGAAGTACCATAGCAACATTTACCTTATCTTCATTCAGGTGGCAAAAAGAAGCCACGGCCTTGCAGCACTCTCAAGTTAGATGTCCTCAGCATTGTGAATGGTTAACAGTTGGAGTATCCCACTCATCCCTTCTCCAATCCCAATTAAAATAAAACCACAAAAACAACAGCCCCTGGACTGATCATTGTGTGAGCCAAGAACTTAAAGTGTTAAGTTTCTGCAAGCAGTTGCTACGGGTAACCCAGGGGAATCCGTAAAGTGTATTTTCCAGCAGTCCTCTAGGGGGCAGTGCTACACTAGTAAAGCTTAAATTGGAGGCTGGCCAGTCAAGCAAATAGATTTCCTTCAGTTGCTTTACCCAAAAGCCTTCCTAATGAGATAATCTCCTTAAGCAGCCTGACATGATACTTCATACACATGACACTTCATTACCCACTTAGTGGTGGCCGGTGATGCATATAAACTGCCCTCTTCGACAGGAGACTCCATCCCCATGAGTAAGCTCCAGTGGGCGTAGTGAAACTAGCTGGCAGCGTGGCCTGGTGGGATCCAGGCTGAGACTGCCAACTGTCTACACACAGCAGGTCTTGTTCTGACGTGCATCTCCCAGGATCTTCAACCCTCTCATCCAAACCTTGTCAACTCTTTTCTACCCTTAATTCCTTAATTAACCCCCCACTGCCTCCACCCACCAACTTGCTTATAGCCCAGGAGATTGCCAAACATTTCAAAAACAAAATTGACACAATTCGTGCTGAGATATCCAGCTTCCAGCTTCCTCCCCCAGAAACACACCACACACACACTCAATACTTTCCTCCTTCAGCCCTGTTAGCACTGAGGAAGTTGCAAAACCACTTTCCACAGCCCACATTATCATCTGTCCCCTTACAATTACTGCGACCACCTTCCTGCTCTATCCTAAACTCTCTAACCCACATCTTTAA
This sequence comes from Pelophylax lessonae, assembly GCF_965119305.1. NCBI lineage: Eukaryota > Metazoa > Chordata > Amphibia > Anura > Ranidae > Pelophylax > Pelophylax lessonae. The sequence continues at coordinate 102,382,786 of NC_138771.1, read as the reverse complement.
CCTCTCCCTCTCCTCTGGCACCTTTCCCTCCTCGATCAAACATGCACTGGTTACCCCCCAAAAACACTCACTGGATCCCACCTGTTTGAATAATTTAAGACTCATCCCCCTGCTTCCGTTTGCCTCCAAGCTTCTTGAACGCCTTGTCCACAACCATATGAGTTGCTACCGCACTGACAACAACCTTCTCGATCCCCTACAACCTTCTGACCACAACATTCTACTTAAGCTGTCCTACTAAAACTTACCAACCACTTACTATTCGCTAAAACCAGTACTCTATACTTATACTCTTGGACCTTTCTGCTGCCTTCGACACAGTTTACCACCAGCTCCTCCTCAACAAACTCCACTCCCTTGGCCTCCGTGATTCTCCTCTTTCAAAGTTCTCGTCCTACCTATCTCAGTGCATTTTCAGTGTTACATACAACACCATCTCCTCTGCTCTTCTTCCTCATTCTGTTGGGTATCCCAAAGCTCTGTCCTTGGGCCCCTCCTATTCTCTCTCTATATCTCTTTCCTGGGCCAGTTGATAACCTCCCATGGCTTCCAATACCACCTCTATGCTGATCACACCCAGATCTATCTCTCCACTCCTCAACTCACCCCCTCAATCTCCTCACATATCACAAACTTATCGAGTGACATATCAGTAGGGATGTCACACCACTTCATCAAACTCAATCTTTCTAAAACTGAGCTTGTAATATTTCCTCCTCCCCGATACCCTCCCCATGACTTTACAAATAAGATCAATGGCACATTATTGGTTCCTCCACACATGCCTGGGTGCTGAGTTTAATCCTAGACTCTGACCTCTCCTTCAGCCCCCACATTCAATCACTGGCTATATCTTGCCACCTTAACCTCCTCGAAATTTCCAGAATTCACCCCTTCCTGACTAATGACGCCATAAAATAAAGTATTCACTCCTTGGTTATTTCCTGCCTTGAATATTGAAACTCTCTCCTCACTGGTCTACCCTTACTTCAGGCTATGAATGCTGCTGCTAGACTAATACACCTTACTAACCGAGCCGTGACTGCTGCTCCTCTCGCCAATCCCTTTGCTATCTTCGACTACCTCACCAAATAAAATGCTAACCACAACATACAAGGCTGTCGGGGTTATTGGGGGTTGATTAAAATAATAATAGGTAAAAAGAAAAATGACTTTAAAAGCCATGTATTCATATTATGCATAAGAGATTCTGAATGGTGCTGCATGGCGTCCATCTTGTTTTTAAGGTGAAACAAAGTTCATATATACTTGTTAAACAAAATGTCTCGTACAAGCTTACAAGAGAGCATAGAATTTCAACAATAGGGTCCTTTACTTTCAGCAGACATTTATATTTTCTTTTGTCATAAATAAGCTTATACATTGACATCTCTATCAGATAACAGATGTTAAGGGGATGGTAGTGTCAGTCTGTCTATAAGTATTTAACAATAGACAATGGCTCAGTGTTTTTCAGCATACATTTAAAGATGAACCATATAAGTTTTCATAGATACATTATTATATGTGAGAAGATATTAGCTATAATTATATTATTATATTATGTAAGGCATATACATATATATTTAGGAACATTGTATCACGTTTTAGGTTTATATTCTCATAGTAGTATCTTACTTAGACTTAAAACTAAAGTGAAACGAATTACTTCATGTTAAGGCATGTGGTAGGAGTGTTTATATAAGAATTGCTTTGGACTGGTTTAGTGCTCAAGGTGTCGTAAATATTCCCAAACCTAGACTATATCTGACAGCCCTTTGGCATGGTCAAATAAGTAATTGCTTTTCACTAGCCGACAGGTCAGAGGTCATGAGATAAGAAGGATGGGTAATTGTTTCAAATTATGTTAAATACAAAATCTAATGAACGGTACGATACTGCCCTCTGGAGGCGAAATACCAGGTGCAGTCTTGAGATAATTTTAGATATTTCCATATAAAAATATTATATTGTCTTAAAAATATAATTATTGAAATGGCATTACTTGCCAAGATGAATGATGGAAATACAGGTGGACATTTATGTATGTACTGGTAGTCTGGACAAAGTTTTATGTTGTGTTATATGATTAATCTCACATATAGAGAAATCATTTAACTTTATTATCCAAGTATGGGGTTAATTATCAAAAGAGGTGTCTATGATCTCACCAGTTTAGGTATAGAATATCCCAACCAATTGGGATAATGTTTCATCCCTCTGGGTTTTACTTATGGTAATTTTTATAGCTCTTTGTTCTTACCATATAAAAGACCAACCCAGATGAGAGAGAGGACATCACATTACACTACTGACAACACACCTCACACTTACACCACACACGCTATTACATTTTTCGATAGACTCATCCAGACATACTCCCTGGTCCATCATTCATCTGAAACTTGGAGGAAACTCCTCCCTCACTGGCATCCATCTTAGGACTCTGGTAACACCATCTTAAGTGTGGTAATTATGCCTTGCTGTATTATTTGATTTCATTCAACAATTGTTTATTCTTACCTTATATGTTTTATATTGCATATTTAAGGGTAATGAGATTACAATCCCAGCCGTATAAACCATGGTAGATTTTTCTCTAAAAAGCTAATTTTTGTTTTTATACATTTTTATTAATATCAGATTAAGTGCATTATTTGCAATTTTAAGTCTTCCGTTTTGCATGGCTTATTCTCATTCCTTCTGCAGTGGAATGACTTTGGGCCCTGTGATTCGCAGACCATTGTAGTCTGTTTATATAGAACATTTATTTATGGCTTATACTATACCTGGGAAGAAATGGTAATCTTGCTTTCGTTTTACTTTCACTTTCACTTTGTTTTACTTTCACTTTGTTTCAGTTTCACTTTCATTATTGAGCTAAACATCACATTGCATTGATTATTTGAAGTTAGTATTTTTCTGTAGAAGTTATCTTTTTGTGTCATTTCTTGTTTGATCATATATCGTGTTTACATGTCTGGCGAATAAATATTTTTATATATATTCCACACTGTAGACTGTACTCACTAAGATTGGTATATGCTTTTAAAAAGAAATTAATCAATTAAAAAGAATTCACGACATTGATTTATGGCAATAGGTGAAGACTCTCCTTTTTCACAGATCTTTGCTTATTAACCATAAATAAATACACTGCTATATTCAGAGCAGTATAAATATTCTGACATAAGTACGAGCGCAAGATATTTATTATTAAATATTCTTACAAGGCCATCCACAACATCCCTCCCAGCTAATTTACCAACCTCATCTGCAGAGATTGCCTAAACTCCTCCTGAGACTTCCTGTTCTCTAGCTCTCTTGCTACCTTCTCCCAAGCTTGCCTCCAGGATGTCTCCAGAGCCTCTCCCATTCTCTGGGCCTCCCTACTCCAGTTTGTCCGGTCAGCCCCTACCCTGTCCGCCTTTAGGCGATCCCTGAAAACCTACTTATTCAGGGAAGTCTACCCCCACCTTCACCACACAAGAGCTGTACCTAAGCCACCTCCATCAGATCATCCCCTGCAACTATTACCTTTTGTATTACCTCCCCCTCCCTTTAGATTATAAGCTCTATGAGCAGGGTCCTCCTATTCATTCTGTATTGAACTGTATTGTAATTGCATTGTCTCCCCTCTACACTGTGAAGCACTGCGCAAACTGTTAATGCAATATAAATCCTGTAAAATAATAATAATAACAGTAATATTAATAATAATAATACTATTTGTTCAATCCCTTAGGAATGTGAAATCCACCCTACTTCCCTCTGGCACACTAAAGGCACACAACATATCAGCTCCCCATAGCCAGGCTTATAAATGATAATGAAGTATATGCAAATGCGTTGATGCTCCCTACTTAAAGAGACCCTACATAGTTACATAGTTACAGTCAGGTCCATAAATATTGGAACATTGACACAATTCTAATCTTTTTGGCTCTATACACCACCACAACGGATTCAGCTTTAATTTGAGGGTATTTACATCCAAATCAGGTGAAAGGTGTAGGAATTTCAACAGTTTGTATATGTGCCTCCCACTTTTTAAGGGACCAAAAGTAATGGGACAATTGGCTGCTCAGCTGTTCCATGGCCAGGTATGTGTTATTCCCTCATGATCCCATTTACAAGTAGCAGATAAAAGGTTCATTTCAAGTGTGCTATTTGCATTTGGAATCTGTTGCTGTCAACTCTTAATATGAGATCCAAAGAGCTGTCACTATCAGTGAAGCAAGCCATCATTAGGCTGAAAAAAACAAAACAAACCCATCAGAGAGATAGCAAAAACATTAGGTGTGGCCAAATCAACTGTTTGGAACATCCTTAAAAAGAAAGAACGCACCGGTGAGCTCAGCAACACCAAAAGACCCGGAAGACCACGGAAAACAACTGTGGTAGATGACCAAATAATTCTTTCCATGGTGAAGAAAGCACCCTTCACAACAGTTGGCCAAATCAAGAACACTCTACAGGAGGTAGGTGTATGTGTGTCAAAGTCAACAATTAAGAGAAGACTTCACCAGAGTGAATACAGAGGGTTCACCGCAAGATGTAAACCATTGGTGAGCCTCAAAAACAGGAAGGGCAGATTAGAGTTTGCCAAACAACATCTAAAAAAGCCTTCACAGTTCTGGAAGAACATTCTATGGACAGATGAGACCAAGATCAACTTGTGCCAGAGTGATGGGAATAGAAGAGTATGAAGAAGGAAAGGAACTGCTCATGATCCAAAGAATACCACCTCATCAGTGAAGCATGGCCGTGGTAGTGTCATGGCATGGGCATGGGCATGTATGGCTGCCAATGGAACTGGTTCTCTTGTATTTATTGATGATGTGACTGCTGACAAAAGCAGGAGAGGAATTCTGAAGTGTTTCGGGCAATATTATCTGCTCATATTCAACCAAATGCTTCAGAACTCATTGGACGGCACGTCACAGTGCAGATGGACAGTGACCCGAAGCATACTGCGAAAGCAACCAAAGATTTTAAGGGAAAGAAGTGGAAAGTTATGCAATGGCCAAGTCAATCACCTGACCTGAATCCGATTGAGCATGCATTTCACTTGCTGAAGACAAAACTGAAGGGAAAATGCCCCAAGAACAAGCAGGAACTGAAGACAGTTGCAGTAGAGGCCTGGCAGAGCAGCACCAGGGATGAAACCCAGCTTCTGGTGATGTCTATGCATTCCAGACTTCAGGCTGTAATTGACTGCAAAGGATTTGCAACCAAGTATTAAAAAGTGAAAGTTTGATTTATGATTGTTAATCTGTCCCATTACTTTTGGTCCCTTAAAAAGTGGGAGGCACATATACAAATTGTTGTAATTCCCACATCTTTCACCTGATTTGGATGTAAATACCCTCAAATTAAAGCTGAAAGTCTGCAGTTAAAGTGCATCTTGTTTGTTTTATTTCAAATCCATTGTGGTGATGTATAGAGCCAAAAATATTAGAATTGTTTCAATGTCCCAATATTTATGGACCTGACTGTACATAGTCAGTCAGGTTGAAAAAAGTCCATCTGGCTCAACCAATAAAAAACAAAAAAAAAAACAGTAAAAAAACCCAACCATACAATCCGATATATACAATCCTATACCCGCAGTTGATCCAGAGGAAGCTGAAAAAACCCCCAGCAAAGCTTGATCCAATTTGCTAAGCAGGGGAAAAAAATCCTTCCTGATCCCCCGAGAGGCAATCAGATATTCCCTGGATCAACTTTGCCTATATATATTAGTACCCATTTATATTGTATACACCCAGGAAAGAATCCAGGCCTTTTTTAAAGCAAACTAGTGAGCTAGCCAGAACCACCTCTGAAGGGAGTCTATTCCACATTTTCACAGCTCTTACAGTGAAGAAACCTTTTCTGTATTTGGAGAAGAAATCTGTTTTCCTCTAGACGTAAAGAGTGCCACCTTGTCCTCCGTCTTGACCTTAACCTTCCTAGCAGTATTCCCGAGTGTGGCTCGGGGTTAAATTTCAGTGCCAAAAGCGGTAACCCCGAGCCACACTCGGGGTACCGATAGGAAGATTGCTGGATCCTGGTAGAAGGGGTTACTTACCTTGTCACCGGGATCCAGCGATGTATCTCGGCGGTGTGCGGCGGCAGGTCTTCCTCCCGATGCTGTGTGCCCCGGCTTCTGTCTCCTGCGACGTGACGTTCGCAGGGGGGGTGGAACCGGTGGCAAATTCAAAAGTAAAAAACACCAAACACACTGATACATTGCAAAATAAAATAAATTCACATTAGTTTGCCCCCCAGTGCCCTTTCCTGCAGTTTTATTGTACTTTTTATGTATATATATATATATATATATATATATATATATATATATATATACAGTATATATATATGTATACATACATACTTTAACTTATTTATAGTTATTTATTATATTATAATTTATGATTTTGTGTTTCAAACTTTATCATACCCGAGATGTTATAAAGAAGAACGCACAGTAAAAAAAAATCATATGTAAATAGTTGGTTTGGGCTGCTCCTTCTTAAGAATTACATGCAAAATAATGGTACCGCTTTCAGCACCTAAAATCCGAAAAGAATCATACCGCCAGGGAGGTTAAAGGGAATAACTCAACACCAAGTTCACTATATGGACCCCTTACGTATTTATACATGTTGATAATATCCCCCCTTAGTCTCCTCTTCTCAAGAGAGAATAAATTCAGTTCCTCTAATCTTTTCTCATAGCTGAGCTCCTCCATGCCTCTTATAAGTTTGGTTGCCCTTCTCTGCACTTTCCCCAGTTCCCCGATATCCTTGTTAAGAACCGGTGCCCAAAACTGAACTGCATATTCCAGATGAGGTCTTACTAATGATTTGTACAGTGGAAAAATAATATCTCTCTCTCTAGAGTCCACACCTCTGTTAATACAAGAAAGGACTTTGCTTGCTTTGGAAACCGGCATTGGCATTGCATACTATTATTAAGCTTTGGATCTACCAGAACACCCAGATCCTTCTCCGCTATAGATTTCCCCCAGTTCTACTCCCCCTAGTATGTATGATGCATGCATATTCTTAGCCCCCAAGTACATAACTTTACATTTATCAACATTAACCACTTTAGGACCGCTCACTGTGCTGCTACTGCGGCATTGCTGCTGCCCTGGGTCCCGCAACGTAGACCTACGTTGCTGGACTCCTAGTGGTCTCGTGCCGCTGGAGTCGGGCCGGAGGAGGAGAGGCGGCGATTGCAGTCTCTCTTCCCCTATCGTTGGGGAAAGTGTGAGAGGATCTGCCCGCTTGTGAAAACAAAGCAGGCGGATCTTCTCTGTGACAGACAGGGAGAGATCACAGGATTCAACAATAAAAATGACATAAATCTTTCCCGTAGTTCATAAACACGATAACTTTTGAGCAAACCGATCATAATATGCTTAGCGCAATTTTTTTTACCAAAAGTATGTAGCAGAAAATAAATTGGCCTAAAATGTTCGAAAATTTTGATTTTTACATTTTTTTTGGGAATGTTATGTAGCAGAATGTGAAAAGTATTTTTTTTTTCAAAATTGTCGCTCTTTTTTGTTTATAGCGCAAAAAATAAAAATCGCACACAGGTGATCAAATATCACCAAAAGAAAGCTCTATTTGTGGGAAAAAAAGGACGTCAATTTCGTTAAAGTAACGCAGTGCCGAATAGGGCCTGGTCATTAAGCAGCAAAATCTTCCGTTCTTAAAGTGGTTAAACCTCATTTGCCACATAGTTGCCCAATGAAAAAGTGCATTGAGGTCAGCTTGTAAGTTGGAGACATCCTGTAAATAAGTTATTCCACTGCAAAGCTTGGTGTCATCTGCAAAGACTGAAATGGTACTTTTAATCCCAGACCCTATATCATTTATAAGGATATTAAAAAGTAAGGGTCCCAACACTAAACCTTGGGGTTCACCATTAATAACCTTAGACCATTCATAGTAAGAATCATTATCCTTAGCTATGCATATGGTTCCTTAGCTATGCATATGGTTCCTTAGCTATGCATATGGTTAACGCCGCCAGGATGTGTATTCCCATACATTGGAAATCTACGCACGTTCCAACTCCAGCGGAATGGTTCTCTAGAACGAATAAAACGGAAGAGATGGAGGAACTAATTCTTACATCCCAGGATAGAATACACAAATTTCATGCCACCTGGTTGTGCTGGTCTGCTTTTAAAGATTCACTGCAGTACGCGGAGGTGATGGGGGCTGTCCTGCTTGAATAGGTTGGACTGATCCGCATGGCTGGTGGATCCGGGCACTCTGGGGGGGGGCTGGGACGTGCACCTGGAGCGTCTCCCCCCACACCTTTCCTCTTTTCCCCTCCGCTTTTGTTCACTCCTATAACTTTCTCTGTTCCTTTTGGACCTCCCCCCCATCCTTTTCACCACCCGGTCCTCTCCTTCTCCCCCCCCCCCCCTCTTTTTTTTTTTTCTCTCTTCCTTTCTTGCTCTTCTTTTTCCCTTGCCCTGCTTGTTCTGATGTGTTGGAGAGCCAGACTGTGATCGACCCTATGGGCGGGTTGGGCTGCTCCACTCCTTTATAAGCATGGCTATCGGCACTCTGATTGTTGCTCATACGAACACTATGAGTGTCCCATGCCATGGTCTTTTATACTTGACTTGTCAGTGTACAACATGTTGCTGGTACATATTTGTAAACAAAGAAAAACTTTTGTGTTAGGGCTCTTTCACACGGGCGATCCGATCAGATCCGCCTGTCAGTTTTTTAGGCGGATCTGATCGGATCCTCCATGCAGCTCTATGGGGCAGCGGGTGTCAGCGGAGACACCTCCGCTGACACCCGCTGCCATCCGCATCCGATCCTGTGCGTGAAATCTGGACGGATGGAAACCCTATTTTTCCATCCGTTCAGTAATCGGAGCGGATCTGATGAGAGCGGACAAGCGGTCCGCTCTCATCCGATCCCCCATAGAGGGCAGCGGGTGCTGAGACACCTCCCTCTCCGCTCTGCAAGTGGAGACGGAGCTGTCATCCGCCCGGCTCAGCGGGGATCGCGGATCGATCCCTGCTGAGCAACACGGATCCGCCTACGGAGCGGACCGTGTGAAAGAGCCCTTATATTTTCATGCGCTCATTAGAGCAAATGTTTGGAAACTCCCTTTTTCTTACTCTTTAATAAACTATTTTGATGGAAAAAAAAAAAAAAAGAATCATTAACCACTATTTTCTAAATTCTATCTTTTAGCCAATTTTCTATCCATTTACAAATTGATCTTTCCAATCCTGTAGACTTTACCTTACACATTAGCCGTGTGTGGGGAACTGTGTCAAATGCTTTTGCAAAATCCAAGTATAATACGTCCACAGCCATCCCTCTGTCCAAGGTTTTACTTGCCTCCTCATAAAAAGAAATCAGGTTTGTTTGACAACTTCTGTCTTTCATGAATCCATGCTATCTGTTGCTTAAAATATTTTTTTCCAGCAAGAACTCATCTATGTGGTCTTTTATTAATCTCTCCAGTATCTTCTCGACAATAGAAGTTAAACTAACAGGTCTATAGTTACTTGGCAAAGACTTTGATCCCTTTTTAAATATAGGTACCACATTGGCCCTACGCCAATCCAGTGGTACTATCCCAGTCCTTATTGAGTCCCTAAAAATTAGAAACAAAGGCTTTGAAATGACAGCGCTCAATTCTTTTAGGATGCGTGGGTGGATGCCATCTGGTCCTGGTGCTTTATCCACCCTTATTCTGTCAAAATATTTCTAGACCATATCACTTTTGAGCCATTGTGGATCACTTGGGGCTGTGTCAATACCATCCTCATTATGGTCATGAGCTCCCCCATGCTCCTTTGTATATACAGAGCTGAAGAAAGTATTTAATACATTTGCCTTCTCTTTGTCCCCAGTCACCCACTCCTAAATTATTTTGTAAAGGGCCTACATGCTCAGACCTGACATTTTTACTATTAATGAAATGGAACATGGACCCAGGAGAGCGGCATTTTGGCAGAAAAACACCCAATGCGCCAAAACACTAGGAGTATTTAGCGCTTGAGGATTCATTCATTTTAATGGCAATCAATATTCTGGCCAATGGAGTGAATAAACACCCAAATGCTTGACATGCCTAAACACACATAAACATATTTTAAAAACGCGGCTTTAAGTACGGTTTTTATACTGCTTTTCTCCTGTCAGGAGAAAAGACATTTGGAAGAGCTGGGCAAACACCCAGTGTGCATGAGGCCTAAGGCTAGGTTTACACCTACAAAAAAGTGTTCCTGTGAAGTTTCATCTCTGTGGCATGTCCAGAACCAGAAAAAAAAGCATTTTTCTTATAATTATTAATACAGCAGTGTGGGTTCAGTGGGTTCAGTGTGGGTTCTGGAAATGCTACAGAGCTGAAACTTCACAGGTACACTTTTTAGATACCCCAGACACTAAATCCAAAAAAGACATGCCTGCCTCCAGAGACGCCCAAAAAATGCCCGATAAATGCCAGCAATAAAAAATGCAAGGTGTAGAGAAGCCGCCACACTGCTGTATTAATAATTATAAGAAAAATTATATTTTTTTCTGGTTCTGGACATGCTACAGAGATGAAACTTCACAGGGACATTTTTTTAGACCCCCCAGACACTAAATCCAAAAAAAGTCATGCCTGCCTCCAAAAATGCTCGATAAATGCCTGCTAGAAAAACGGCCAGGTGGAGAGAAGACATATTCATGTGCTAATAAAAATTATAAGAAAAATGCATTTTTTTTCTGGCTCTGGACATGCTACAGTGATGAAACTTCACAGGGACACTTTTTAGACCCCCCAGACACTAAATCCAAAAAAGACATGCCTGCCTCAAGAGACGCCCAAAAAATGCCTGATAAATGCCAGCAATAAAAAATGCAAGGTGTAGAGAAGCCGCCACACTGCTGTATTAATAATTATAAGAAAAATTATCTTTTTTTCTGGTTCTGGACATGCTACAGAGATGAAACTTCACAGGGACACTTTTTAGACCCCCCAGACACTAAATCCAAAAAATGTCATGCCTGCCACCAAAAATGCCCAATAAATGCCTGCAAGAAAAACAGCCAGGTGGAAAGAAGACATATTCATGTGCTAATAAAAATTATAAGAAAAATGCTCTTTTTTTCTTGTTCAGGACCATTTTTATGGAAAGTCGGATCACAAGTCGCTTCAATTAAGATAAGGAGGCGACTCCCATTGAAGTATATGGGACAAGTCGGATCACAAGTCGCCTCAAAGTAGTACAGGACCCTTTTCTGAAGTCGGAGCGACTTCAGTAGTGCCAATTAACCGGTTTCCGACTGCGCACAGTATATTTACTGCGGCAGTCGGCCCCGGCCAGGCAGAGTGACGTAGGTCTACGTCGCTCGCCTGTCACTCCTTCTAGAGCCAATAGCGGGCGGGCGCGCGCCCGCTGAGGCGCGCGCCCGCCTCGGCTCGTTCACGGAGGAGTGCGGGAGTGTGACTAGTGGACCCGATGTCCGCCGGTCACACTACGATCTCCGGTACAGCGGGAGAAAGACAGAGCGGCTTATGTAAACAAGCCGCCTGTCAGTTCACCCTGTGTAAAAGTGAAGATCAGACAGTTCTACTATGTAGGACCGTTGATCTTTGTTTTTACACTAGTAGACCTGTCCCTGCACAGTTAGAATCACGCCCCTAGGACACACTTAACCCCTCCCTGTCCAATACTGTTAACCCCTTCCCTGCCAGTGTCATTTTTGCAGTAACAGTGCATATATATAGAGTGCATATATATAGCACTGATTACTGCAGTAATGTCAGTGGTACCCCCAAAAGTGTCAAAAATGTCAGTCAAGGGTCCGATCTGTCCGCCGCAATGTCGCAGTACCGCAAAAAAAAAATCGCAGATCGCCGCCATTACTCGTTAAAAAAAAAAAACACCAAAAATGACAAAAATCTTTCCCTTTGTTAGTAAACGCGATAACTTTTGCGCAAACCAATCAAAATACACTTTTTGCGATTTTTTTTACCAAACATAGGTAGCGTAAAACAAATTGGCCGAAAATGTTAAAAAAATTTTGATTTTTACATTTTTTTTGGGGGGAATTTCATATAAAAAAAAGTGAAAAATATTGTTGTTTTTGCAAAAATTACGCTCTTTTTTTGTTTATAGCGCGTGATCAAAAAATCGCACAGGTGATCAAATACCACCAAAAGAAAGCTCTGTTTGTGGGAAAAAAAGGACGTGAAATTCGTTTAGGTACAGCGTCGCACGACCGCGCAATTGTCCGTTAAAGTCACGCAGTAAAAAATCGCAAAAAAACCCCTGGTCTTTTAGCAGGAAAATCCTCCGGTGGTAAAGTGGTTAAGACGGCACTCATTGATTAACATTGCTTTTGTTATGTCAAGCGACTTGTGGCGACTTGAGGGCACACAAGTCGCCTCACAAGTCGCGCTAGTGTGAATGGGCTCTAAAATGTATAATACAAAATAGAATAGTCACTCAATAAGTAAACAAAGACAACTTTTGCATATTTGTAACCACCATTTCTTTTGTACCTTAATAAATATGCTCATAAAAGTTAAAGATATACCATTTCTGCTAAATAATTTGGAAACTTATTTCCCCTTATCCTAAACATTCTGACCACTTGACTTATGCTAAAATGAAATACAATTCCATACAAATTTAGCAGAAAAATGTTTTGTCTGCTCTATATGTTGGAAATAAATTTTAGAAGCTTCTGTCATTTGTAAAGATACACAGTAAGTCTGATTTACTAAATGATTTGAGATTGTTCACACTATACAATGTGTGAATATTCACTTTAATTATCCAATCATGTGAAAAACTAAATTTCTGTCTATGTAAGTCATCTGCACACTGGATAATTGAAGTGAATAGTCACACAATTTACTGTGTGAACATTCTCAAGTATTTTAGTAAATCAGCCTCAGAATGTACGTGTTATTCTTTGACAGTATATCCAATATGGCTGTCTGTTTTTTCCATAGCAAGCGTTGTGACATCCTATTGTTTTACAAGATACCCTGAGGTGCCAGCAGCCCATTAATAACAACCACAAAATTACTCTAGAAAACTAGACTATTTAAACTAATAAGAAGTGGACCTCGTTTTTTTTTTTTTTTACAAAATGCTATAAAACTTAAATAAGAAAGATAGAATATAAAAAAACAAACAAACATGAAAGCACATAACCCAAAAATTAAAGGCTCAGTTTTTTTTTAAATAGACAGACATGACGCGGTTAAGCCCCATCCTCCTCAATGGCTGTGATTGAAAGCAGCAGCGGACAATGGCTCCTGCTGCTGTGTCTGAGCCAATAATGAGGGAGACAGCCAGGAGAGCCGCTGCTCCTGTGTAGATCGCTGGATTAAGAATGAGCTTGGGTAAGTATAGGTGGGGGCTGGTGCGGGAAGTTGCACATAGAAAGTTTTGTATCTTCATGCACAGAGTGCATAAAGGTAAAAATCATTCAGTCTCTGCAACCAATTTAACGTTTGATGATGAAAAAACATTTATTTCAAAACTGCCCATTTCTTCAGGTTACTATTTTATTTCTATGAGCACTTTACTCCTATATGTAAAACATAACTCAATGAAGATCAATGGAGGGAGACAATCTCTAAATAAAATGTGGGCACAAGAGAGAATGTGCATTGTGGGTGCTTGCAGTTTTGGTAATGTACATAAACACTTTAAAACTTTTCACACACTATGGAACAATATTGAATATTTCACTGGACTGTTTCGCTCTGCTGTTATTTAAGAGGACCTCCCTTCCTTCCCTACTCCATAAACTTGTTATCAATCAATAGGGGGAAATAAGCAATCATACTTATTTCCTCATGACTTTTTCTTCATACTTATCTGTTTTTGTCCTGCTTCCGCGCTGCCTGGGTCCATGTTCCATTTCACAAATGTCTGGGTCCATGTTCCATTTCACAAATGTCTGGGTCCATGTTCCATTTCATAAATGTCTGGGTCCATGTTCCATTTCACAAATGTCTGGGTCCATGGTCCATTTCATAAATGTCTGGGTCCATGTTCCATTTCATAAATGTCTGGGTCCATGTTCCATTTCACAAATGTCTGGGTCCATGTTCCATTTCACAAATGTCTGGGTCCATGTTCCATTTCATAAATGTCTGGGTCCACGTTCCATTTCATAAATGTCTGGGTCCATGTTCCATTTCACAAATGTCTGGGTCCATGTTCCATTTCACAAATGTCTGGGTCCATGTTCCATTTCACAAATGTCTGGGTCCATGTTCCATTTCAAAAATGTTTGGGTCCATGTTCCATTTCATAAATGTCTGGGTCCATGTTCCATTTCACAAATGTCTGGGTCCATGTTCCATTTCATAAATGTCTGGGTCCACGTTCCATTTCACAAATGTCTGGGTCCATGTTCCATTTCACAAATGTCTGGGTCCATATTCCAGTTCACAAATGTCTGGGTCCATGTTCCATTTCACAAATGTCTGGGTCCATGTTCCATTTCACAAATGTCTGGGTCCATGTTCCATTTCACAAATGTCTGGGCCCATGTTCCATTTCACAAATGTCTGGGTCCATGTTCCATTTCACAAATGTCTGGGTCCATGTTCCATTTCACAAATGTTTGGGTCCATGTTCCATTTCATAAATGTCTGGGTCCATGTTCCATTTCACAAATGTCTGGGTCCATGTTCCATTTCATAAATGTCTGGGTCCATGTTCCATTTCACAAATGTCTGGGTCCATGTTCCATTTCACAAATGTCTGGGTCCATATTCCAGTTCACAAATGTCTGGGTCCATGTTCCATTTCACAAATGTCTGGGTCCATGTTCCATTTCACAAATGTCTGGGTCCATGTTCCAGTTCACAAATGTCTGGGCCCATGTTCCATTTCACAAGTGTCTGGGTCCATGTTCCAGTTCACAAGTGTCTGGGTCCATGTTCCATTTCACAAATGTCTGGGTCTATGTTCCATTTCACAAATGTCTGGGTCCATGTTCCAGTTCACAAATGTCTGGGCCCATGTTCCATTTCACAAGTGTCTGGGTCCATGTTCCATTTCACAAATGTCTGGGTCTATGTTCCATTTCACAAATGTCTGGGTCCATGTTCCAGTTCACCAATGTCTATGATACTGCACTTTCATATTATGAAGTGCATAGCATTATGTGCTTCATCTCACGCATGCACTATATGACACTACAGGGACCTGTTTCCCCCAACAGATGCCTATAGTGTCGTACAACGCAAGTGTAACATGAAGCATATGATGTCATGCACTTCATCTTGCACATGTGCAGTATGACAATACCATGAGATCTTGCAAGATTTTGCAGTTTGGTTGTGGGATTTCCCGGAAGACAATGGTGTCTGTACAGCTGGGGCTACGTCACCATTGCTTTGGGGGACACCAAGTTGAAGAGAAAAAAGTGTTAGGCATTTTCAAATCAGCATTCAGTTATGCATGCTGCTGTGAAAAGTTAGGGAAAGGGGACAAAGATAGAAAAAAAGGGAGGTATCTGTGAATGTAATGGAAGCAGAGGGCTTCTAAAACCTATTCACAGAACCAAAAGTTGATCAAATATAGACCCCAATAATGGCACTGAGATAGCTGGGTAAAGTGGAAATTATAAAAAATATATTTTATTGAAGCACTTATGCCTGGTAGATGAACAAAAGACACACATGAACACAATACATAATAAAACAATAAAAACAAGTACATACAGTGGATAGCATCACAAACAGACCACAATGACAATTGAGTATGAGTGCTGTCGGAAAAAATCAATCAAAAATATAGAAAAACCAATGCCTACAATGTTCCTGAATAGGAGTACCGTATATATGGGTATAGCTGTAACTTGATTAGGCACTATAAGCAACAAACCACCTACAATTGGATAAAGACAGCAAATGAAAGCTGCAAAGAGAAAAAGAAAGTCTCCTGAAATGAATATGGATCCAAAAGATGGGATAAAAATGGTATTCCAATTGCTGCTGGAGTAGGAAATAGGTGCTAGCTGGACGATGAGGACTCCAAATGATGATGATGTCCGTCAGAATATGAACAAACCCAACTACAGGTTGTAGCAATCTTCTCCAATTTAGCATGGACGTACACAGAACAATTCCCAAAAGACCGTTTCAGTAATGAGGTTGCCTGTCTCACATGTATAAGGGGGACAGGTGGGAGAGTCCTTAAGTGCTGGCAGATAGGAGAGATTGTAAACCTTGAGGTCGTGAAATGAATATATAAAGTTTATACCTCCGTATGTGAATCGGCGGTGACCCGACGGCTTGTGCAGTCTCACAGCGGCGTAATCCCATTCGGCGCTTGCTCCATCCAAGTCTCTGGACAGTGACGGACAGGTCCGTGACAGCCGGTCTCGCGTCACATCCGGTAGCGGCGAGCAGCTAATCCGGGAAAGCCGTAACCAACCCAAAGTTGGGGGGGTCACCAACACACGTCCAGGAGGTTGGTCTTAGTGATGCAGTCCCACTGGCAAGGCTGACGCGTTTCACCGACTAGGTCGGTTTCATCGGAGCTAATTCAAGAGGAGCAATGGATTCCCATTTATAGTAGACATTAATTAATTGATCCCATTCAGGTGAATGGAAATTAACCCGAGGCCATCAACATGTTATAATACCATTGGGCCGCTAGGTGTCAGTATACTGTTTACACATTCAAAGGGAAACCAACATAGCTCCATAAAACTTTGCTTGTACAGTGCACATCTCCACGGCAACTGATACTGGGCCATACCGAGTACTAAAGACCACTCAGCATGGCCGAGCATAGCCACAACATGTTGATGTGCTATTGAAGAATATTATAAAAATATTATAAAACGAAAGATAGGGGTCTCTTGAAACCACATATGGCCATATCAATAGAAAAGGTGGGGTTACTTGGAAAGACAAAAAATAAAAATGAAAATAAATCGAAATGTGCATACAAAATCAAACTAAGGGAGTAGGGGACCCAGAGGTACCAAATGCTGCAAACAATCATACAATCAGGGATCTAATGTAGTAACGGGAACCTAGTGAGAGAAATATATAGTGTTACTATAGGTATCCTCAAATTCCCACTGTTTCCCCATATTATGAAGACAATAAGGTACATTATTAAGAAGGGCCGTACAGTAACCCAGAACACATTTGGGCCATTAGATGATGGCCAGACAGACTAAGATTCACTAGGGAGGGGGGGGGAAGGAGGGGAGGAAGGAAGAGGATCTAAGTCAGAGTTCGTACAGGAAGGATCATGTCAAACGTATGATCATACAGAACAAAAACCTAATAGTAGAACAGAACATAAAGTGTATAAATAAACATATTGATAATGCTTATAAAGAAGAGGGGCTGTTGTGTTCTCCTGATAATCAGAAAGACTGTAGATGGCAACTTTATTGATTATAGAGTAAGGAATGGCCTCAGGCTAAACTCAACATTCAGCCCAGCAGGGGCTAAAGGGGACAAAGGTCTGCTTAAAAAACACAGGAGGCATGGAGATAAAAAGTACAGTGGATTGCTTACACTGATTTACCAATAGGTTCCTTGGGGTGCCTATGGGAGTTTGTTGGGCACATAAATAAGGTCATCCTTTATAAAAAAAAAAATGAACATTTTATTGTTACAATACTGTTAATTTGAATTACAGCATACAAAACACTGTCTGATACAGTTATGTTACAATCAACACTATACATACAGTATAACGTCTCATATTCTAAACAGTCAATTCAAATAGATTGCATTGTTTGCATCTGTGGAAGGAGCCTAATGATTTCAAAAGAATCTTCTTCACGGGATGGAGTATGATCATAAAGAATAGAATAGTGAATACTTATCAGCCAAACTAAAAACAATGGCATCTTGTGTACCAAGAATACTCCTGGACAGGGCTGCTGATAGAAATCATGGGACACTGTACAGCCAACCTGACAGGGCCCACTCATCCAAAAGTTTAAAATGATATTTTTGCTAAAATGCAATGCCCGTGATGTTATGCTTTGCAGCCATGGCAGAAATATACCCTCGATGAACAAGACCCATTCAAGTGAATCTATTTGGATTGACTTTTTTGGAATATGTAGGAATTATATGCATAGTGGTGATTGTAACACAACTGCATCAGCCAGTGCTTGTATGCTGTAATTCATTGTAACACTATTCTAACAATAACATGTTTGTTTTTATAAAGGTTGTTATTATATGTGCCCATAAAGTCCCATATGCACCTATAGGAATCTGTTGGCTATACTTAAAGCGTAACTCCTCTTTTGTTGTAACATACTTTGTTGCAGATTCCTACCTTTTGGTATTCTGAAGAAATCACTGTTTGTTTCTGTGCCCCTGTGCTAAGCGGGTCTAATAAGAGTGGTTTCATAATTATCAACCAGCTGTGCAGCTGCAGAGCACCAATGAGCAAAGCTTCTGGGTCTGTATCCCTTTAGACATGTTCCTATTGGGAGTATCTCACCAAAAATGACATTTTTTTGCAGGGGATGCCAGAAATCTGATGTCTAATTTAGTGCAGACTTCTGGGAAAATCTATGAGCCAATCACACAAGCAGGAAATTATGTTTCTGGGGGGTAGTCAGTATACATTCTGTGTACAGAACAGCTCCAGGTAGCCATATTGTATTGCATTTTCAAAACATTACAACAGCTGCAGATTGAAAAGGAAAGGTAATTTTTAATAACATTCAATTACAATACGATCTGTGTCACAATTGTATACGCTATATTTGCTATTTTTTTCCCCGCAAAAGTGGAGTTACCCTTTAAAAGATTGTTGACACCTAAACATAGTTACATAGTTAGTCTGGTTGAAAATAGACTCAAGTCCATCTAGTTCAACCAATAAAGCATGAACCAATTTGCCTCAGCAGGGGAAAAACATTTTTAATCCCCATAAGGCATCCAGATATTCCCTGGGTCAACTTTATCTATAAATGTTAATATCCAGTCATATTATGTACATTTAGGGAAGAATCCAGGCCTTTTTTTTTTTAAAGCAATCTACTAAGCAGGCTAGAACCACCTCCGGAGGGAGTCTATAGCACATTTTCACAGCTCTTACTGTGAAGAAACCTTTCCATATTTGGAGATTATTATTATTATTATAGAGGATTTATATAGCGCCAACAGTTTGCGCAGCACTTTACAATATGAGGGAAGACAATACAGTTACAATACAATTCAATACAGGAGGAATTGGACGGCCCTGCTCGTTAGAGTTTACAATCTAGAAGGAGATTAAATCTCATTTACGTAGCCAGGTGTTACATTCAAATAAATGGCTAATTAAAAACATGCACTTGAATTGCTTGGATGCATGAGTGCTTAACCTGTGGCCCTCCAGGTGTTGCAGAACTACAAGACCCATCATGCCTTTGGGAGTCGTGCTTTAAATCAGTGTTTCTCAACCTTTATTCAGTCAAGGCACCCTTTAAAAATTATGAACAGTCTAGAGACACCCATTCTAAAATGTAAAAGCTATTCTAATAGTTTTACCTAATGCAGCAACATTCACAAGTCCATGTAGGATACCCAACATTAGAGGTGATTTATTCTTCCAAAGCAAATATACTTTTGCAAACTGGTACTGACAAGCATTCCAATGTTTCTCCTCTCTTTCAGTTTTTCTCCATCATTCAGCTAATGTGATGCTAACGCTGATGGAGAGGGGCAGGTGAGGGGCAAACAATGATACTATGCAGGCGACTGACATCCTCCTTATCAACTGATGATGCAAACCTGTGACTTAGTGTAACTAAAAGGGCAGACTTCATCCACATGCTGGCTCATATACAATTTTTAGGCATTTTGCCAAGGCACTCCTGAAGGAATCTTAGCCACTTGCCGACCGCCGCCCGACTATATACGGCGGCGGTCAGCCCCTCCCAGGCAAAGTGACGTACTGGTACGTCACTAGCCTGGGAGCGCTCCCGCCCCCGCTCGTACCCTAAGAAGCCGGCGCATGTGACCGGTGGACCCGATGTCCGCCGGTCACTGGCTATCGTCGGGTGGAGAGGGAGAAAGGCAGGTGACCAATGTAAACAAAGCCGCCTGCCATTCTTCCCTGTGTAAAAGCACAGATCACTCGGTCCTGCTATGTAGGACCGTTGATCTGTGCTGTTACACACAAAGTCACATCCAATCACAGTAAGAAACACGCCCCTAGGGACACACTTAACCCCTCCCTCTCCAATAAAGTTAACCCCTTCCCTCCCAGTGTCATTTTTAAGGTAACAGTGCATATGTATAGCACAGATTACTTTAGTAATGTCACTGGTACCCCCAAAAGTGCCAAAATGTCAGTCAAGGGTCCGATCTGTCCGCCGCAATATCGCAGTCCCGCAAAAAAAATCGCAGATTGCCGCCATTAGTCGTTAAAAAAAAACTATAAAAATGACAAAAATCTTTCCCTTAGTGTAAACGCAATAATGTTTGCGCAAACCAATCAAAATAAGCTTTTTGCGTTTTATTTTTTACCAAACATATGTAGCAGAAAACAAATTGGCCTAAAATGTTAAAAAATTTTGATTTTTACATTTTTTTGGGGGGGCAATTTCATATAAAAAAATGTGAAAAATATTGTTATTTTTGCAAAATTGTCGCTCTTTTTTTGTTTATAGCGCATGATCAAAAAATCACACAGGTGATCAAATACCACCAAAAGAAAGCTCTGTTTGTGGGAAAAAAAGGACGTCAATTTCATTTGGGTACAGAGGCGCACGACCGCGCAATAGCCCGTTAAAATCACGCAGTGCTGAATCGCAAAATAGGCCCTGGTCAGGAATGGGGTAAAATCTTCCGGGGTCTTAAGTGGTTAAGGCACACCAGGGTGCCTGGGCACCCTGGTTGAAAAGGGCTGCTTTAAACTATCAGCCCTGCAATGCATCACACTCATGGCTTAGTGTCATGAAATCACAATCTCCCATGCAGTTTGGGCCTAATGCTGTTATTTACCCCCTGCGCTTTCAGCATACCTCTGCACCCAGTCCAGACCTATATAGTCATGTAAGTGGTCACACTCAATGCCCCTCGATGTATGGCAGAGGCCACTTTCTGTTTTTGCAACTATAATCCACATCAACTTAACTGAACCTATTAAAAGCTACTAATACATGTGGGTAGCTCGTGACATTCCTTCCAGTAGTTGTAGTGTTAATCTGTGTCGGTGTATGAAGTGGAGTCAGTTCAGTTCTTATTTACATATGTGTGAAATAGATCTGGCACACGGTGATACAGAATCCCAGAAACCTGAGCTTGCAATATTCATATGATGCAAATGATCTGCATTCGACAGCAAACACCAGCCAGCATTTGCATTTCATCTCTCTTATCGCTGTTCAAATCTTTCACTGGAGGTAACCATAGCCACAGGGGTTCAAAGGCTTTACCTGCTTTATTTGTGCTCTTTCATAAAAACAATCAAATAATGAGTATGTTTCAAGCTGTTCTTCTACAAAAGCTCTCTGAAGAATATTACAACCAGAATAATGTTTTCTGGGTGAGCAGACAATGACACATACATTACTGTATATCACTATTGTTTCATTTAATACTATAATACATATATAGGTTTTTAGGTTCACATGAGAATACGGGTTCCGTTGTATGCCAGTAGCATTTTAAATATGCAGTTTGGATTGCATTAAAACACTTTTCATTTATTTAAGAAAAATTACACGTTAGTTTGATAAACATGTGCCTTTGCTTTGGTATTGTTTTATCTTTGCCAACTTTGAAAACAATTTTTTTAATGCTATTGCACTTTTTTTATACAAGACTTATGAATAAGCACTTTGCATGAAACACGCCAAAGGCTCCTTTGTTGATGTCTGTTCGTTTGGCTGTGCATGCTTTTCACTTTCCTACGGTCAAGCAAGAGAACTATACAGAATTATTAATTGGATAATCGCTAGACATGCTGGTAGTGGGCAAAGTCTGAAATCGACAGTTCTTCGGGATTTGGGTATAAAGTGCAGGCTCCCTTGCGACAGCAATGGATTTGCTGTATGAGTGCTGTTTGAATATATACAGATAATAGACTGTAATACCGAGAGGAAACAAAAAACGTTTTCTTCCTAAATGCTGTATCATTGTTCTCAGTAAAAATGGAGCGTGAACAACAAGAGATGCTAGGAGACAAATAGGAGAGCCCTATATATACAGTTCATTTGGCTATTATAGCCACAAATAGGAAAAAATAGGAAAACATAGTAAAACAATATTACTTACATCTAGATAGATTGCAGTAAGTAAACCATAGAAATAGTACACAGCCTATCATTAGGCATATGGAGATCATCTCTGTCTCCATGCAAGTCTTTCTTTCTTTCAGGCCTAGTTCACACTGATACAAATCTGATGTGATCCGAAAGGCATGGATTCCCATGTCATCTGAAAATACATTGTTTTTTTATGAAGGTCGTTCACATGTGGTGCGATTTTGATCCGGTTAAAAAAAAGTTTAGTGCGGGTGCAGTGCAAATTTTACCTCCAGCTATGCCCAGTCCCAACAGAACTTGCATTAAATTCACAATTGTTAAAACACAAATCGTACTGTAAAATCGCAATGTGAAATCGCATCAATTCACACTGCATCATTGTAAACCGAGCCTTAGTAGATGGTCACACTCATTGCATAGGGAAAATCAGACCTAAGCCCCTCAAGGTGAGATATGTCAGGAGGGATTCATAGAATAGGAAATGTACTGAAAAAGCTTCTGAAAAGCTCATGTTGCAGAGGTGCCCGGTGTTGGTAGATTTTGTATATTGAGCAGACAATTAAAGAGTAACTGCATTTTTATTGAGAACAAAAAATGCCCCTCTGGGTGGTATATGTACATTACAAGGATGTTTAACAAACTTTCTTGCAGAGTCTTACCTTTTGTTTCTCTAAAAGAAATAGCTGCCTGTTTGTCTGGGTCCATGTGCAGAGTGAATGTGAATTAGAGTGATTTTTATTTCTGTTCAGGAATATCTCAAAAATGCCATTTATGTTGCAGGGAATGCTAAAAATCTGACTTGTATCTTAGTGCAGACTTCTGAGAAAACCAGTAGGCCAAACACAAGCAGGAAATTACATTCCTGGTGGAGTTCTCTAAACCATCTCTGTAGGGTGGAGCCAGCAGTAACATGTAATATGATTTACTTGTGCTGCATAGGAGGCATGGTATATAAACTCCCCCTATCCTTGATTAATTAGATTCTTTTAGCTCCCTCATTAGTCTAATTTATTTCTTGCTTAGGTGTAGCTCAGGAAACAGAAGGGAACGCCGCTCCAGATGAGCACATCAATCAGATTGCTTGCTTAACACGTGATTGCTAGCCCCGGCTCATCTCCAAGAAACATGATAGGTAAAGGAAGTGGCTGGACACCAATTGGAGTCAGAGTCTGTTTTTTTTTTTTTTTGCATAATCAAAATACCACACACCAGACCACAGAGGTGACAGCAGGTTGACACATTTCACGCAGAGATAATGTGCTTAATCATAACCTTATGATTAATCACATTATCTCTGTGTGAAACGCGTCAACCTGCTGTCACCTCTGTGGTCTGGTGTGTGGTCTGGTGTGTGGTATTTGGATTAGGCAATAAAATGGATTCTGGGTCTGTGTGCAGCCACTTCCTTTATCTTAGCTGTAGCCCACCCTGGCTGACATTTATTTTCTTTCTGTAGCATAATCTTTGAAAATAGAATAGAGTCTCTTTGAGGCTTATATACATATATTTGATATATACACAATATCTAATATAAGAAAAAATCCTGTAATATCCTAACATTGCCTAATGCAGCACACTGGGCGCTATCTTGGTGTATAAGAGGGTGTCTGGTTTTTCTTTAGAGAAAAAAAACAACCCATTACATCTTATGTGTGAGAGGTTTGACAAGGTGGAAATATTTGTTCTTGCAAAAATATGAAGCTACTGGGGTTTCTCAGTGATGTATAGTTTCCTAGGAAAATAATGTTTGGGTAATGCAGAACATAAAGTTAAGAAATTTATATTGTTCCAGTAAATGGAAGAGAGAAAATTTATTTTTACAGAAATTCAGCAGAACCATGTTATCTTTGGTGTCTAAAATATTTTCTCATCTCCAGGTAGCATCCAAAGCACTCATGTCTGTAATATTTTGGATGTTGTGCTCTTGTCAGAGCAGGTTGGTATAAATGAGAAATAAGGATGCTTAAAACAAAACTTTTAAAGAAAATGTATACCATACTTTCATCTTCATATGCATCTTTTAAAAAAACTGAACTTGGAAGAAGCTGTTTTCCAACTGTCTAATATAGGGGCCGATGCTGCATTTATTGTATATCCTCCAATGCTCCTGACAGTGACTTGGGACAGATGAAGATGGTGTGTGGGTTTGTATCAGACTGGCACCTACTCACCATAAGCTAAGTTGAAACAACCTTCCCTTCCCCCCTTTTCCTCATTAAATAAGTTACCCCTTCCTAAGTCATTGTACCTATGGCACCCAGATTACCCTCCCAATAATACCATCCATGTCTCAAATTTGCAACAAATGACTTAGTCCAGCTTACAATTTGACTCATCTATTACTGTGACTACACTTTTTGTCTAATGCCATAACTAAAGGTTAAATGATTCTTTACACTCCTCAATGAAAATCTAGTTACTACCTTAAAAAAATATTGGGTAAAGCAAAAAAAAAAGGAATGTTTGGGGAAGCAAAACACAAATACTATCTGTATCTTAAAATGTAAAAAAATAATGATTTATGAGTAAATTGTTTGCTTAAATGCAGATTTTTAAGTGAATTTGGCCAAAAATTATTGACTGCCAGTTAGCTCAACCAGATGAACCTAATAGACTTAGTTACCTGAGAGTCTTTTGGACGCCTTATAATTCTGTCTCATACTTGAGAAGTGCTTAGTAGTGTTGGATGAGCAGTTTGAACAGAGCATAAGTTCAGCCCGAACATCGCCCGTTTGGTGAACACCCGAATTCGTGGGGCACTCGGAGGGATGTTCGCCGGCTAAGATCCCCAAAATGCACTGCGCGCTGCACAGGGCATTCTAAGCCCTGATTGGCTGAAGCAATGCGCCTGACCTCTGGTCAGGTGCAAAGCTTTGCCCAATCAGGGCACAGTAAATAGCCAGTTGTTAAGGAGCGGGCTAGGAAGCAGGCTGCTGCGTCCTTAACAACGGATGTCAACATAAGCTGTCAACAGGCTTACTCGCTGACAGATGAGTTAAAAAAAAAAACAGTGTCGGCAATATAAAAATGTAAAAAAAAAAAACGGCGTTGCCCGCCCCCCCCCCCAAACCATACCAGGCCCATTGGGTCTGGTATGAATTTTAAGGGGAACCCAATGCCAAAATTTAACAAAAAATGGTGTGGGATCGTCTTCCCCAAAATCCATACCAGACCCTCTTTAACAAGGGGGTCCCCAGATCCTGATCCCCCTATGTGAAGGAGCATGGGGTACATTGTACCCCTTCTAAGTCACCAAAAAAAGTGTCGAAAAGAAAAAAAAAAACACACACACGCAGTTTTTGACAATTCCTTTATTAAAGTGGAGTTCCGAGGAGTTCCACCCCCCCCTCCAAAAATTAAAAGTCAGCAGCTACACATACTGTAGCTGCTGACTTTTAATATTAGGACACTTACCTGTCCTGGAGTCCAGCGATGTCAGCACCGCAGCCAATGTTTCCATCGCTGCCCCATTGCCGGTAAGGAAACCCGCCAGTGAAGCCTTGCAGCTTGACGGGCGGGTCCCTACTGTGCATGTGCGAAGCGCGCTGCGCATTCGGATTGGCTCAGCGGCGGGGGAAGGAGGAGGGGGCCAAACTTCAGAGGGACGGCTGGAAGTGGGGAAGGGTACCTGTAAAAAACAGGTACCCGTTCCTCCCTCCCCCCTGAAAGGTGCCAAATATGGCACCGGAGGGGGGGGAGGAAACAAATGAGCGGAAGTTCCACTTTTGGGCGGAACTCCACTTTAAAAATAAAAAACAATGTTCCCCGATGTAGATTCATCATCAATAATGATGCCCAATGCACCACCGGACCCAAAAAAATAAAAAAATAGCTCCGCCCGCGATGAAGACTAACCGCCAACTGCCCTCTCCGCCAGTTCTTAAATAGGTAAGACGCAGAGCCACCTGGTGACAGCGCCCCCATGTGACATCACTGACCCAGCATGCACCGATCAGTGACAGTGTTTTTTATTTTTTAATAATGGAATATTCAAAAACTGTGTGTGTGTTTTTATGTCTTTTTGACACTTTTTTTTGGTGAATGAGTAGGGGTATAATGTATCCCATACTCATACACATGGGGGGGGGGGCACAATCTGGGGGCTCCCTTGTTAAAGAGCGATTCCAGTTTCCAATAAGTCCCCTGCCTGCAGACCCCCACAATCACAGCCCAGGGTTGTAAGGAATATGCCCTTGTCCTCATCAACATGGGGACAAGGTGCTTTGGGGTGGGGGGGCTCTCATAGTTCCCCCATTTCCTGGCCCTGCCAAGTTGCATGCTCCGATAAGGGTCTGGTATGGATTTTAGGGATAACCCCAAGATGTTTTTTTATTTTGGTGTGGGGTTCCACTTAAAATCCATACCAGACCCAAAAGGCCCCTTTTTTTTTTAATTTTTGCATTGCCGGCAAATTATTATTTTTTTATCTTTATATATGTCAGTTTTACTGCAGCAAGTTCTATACACAGTATAGATGCGCCACTTTACAGGCAGACTAAGGGAACCCCCCCAGGCACTATATTTAAAGTAATTTTTATTGTTTCACTTTAAAAATCATTAAAATCAATGCTCCTTTAAAAATTATCTTTAAAAAAAAAAAAACACAATTTGCATTGATACATGTCCCCCAGGGCAGTATCCAGGTCCCCATACCCTTTTTATGGCCAATAACCTGCATATAAACATTCAAAATGGGCACTTTTGATTTTTTAAGTTAGGGTCCCGTAGAATTTAATAGGGATCATGGCTCGGGTCTAAACTTTTTCCATGTTCTGTAGTTCTGTGAACCGAACTGGGGGGGTGCTTGGCCAATCACTAGTGCTTAGTGAGTCCCCTGCCTACCTGCTGTGATCGGAATTTACCTGGTAGGTGAGTAAATAGGCAAAGATATATTGATAAGCAGTGCATGGCTTACTGAGGTAGGGCTAGCTAGGTATGAGCACAAGATTTCAGTGAACTTGATTTTACTGCAAATTAGTGGTTTTATGTTTGACATAAGCTCAATGAATTTTGTTTTCCAAACAGTTCCTTGATAAAAAAAATGTATTCCTAAAAAATCAGTAATTCCTAAAACTACTTGTCGACTGTCCTATAGCAGATTTATTGCTACAGGGTGACTGTTCTGTGCAGAATCACACATACACAGTATCTCACAAAAGTGAGTACACTCCTCACATTTTTGTAAATATTTTATTATATCTTTTTATGTGACAGCACTGAAGAAATGGCGCTTTGCTACAATGTAAAGTAGTGAGTGTACAGCTTGTATAACAGTGTCAATTTGCTGTCCCCTCAAAATAACTCAACACACAGCCATTAATGTCTAAACCGCTGGCAGCAAAAGTGAGTACACCCCTAAGTGAAAATGTTCAAATTGGGCCCAATTAGCCTTTTTCCCTCCCCGGTGTCATGTGACTCATTAGTGTAACAAGGTCTCAGGCGTGAATGGGGAGCAGGTGAGTTAAATTTGGTGTTATCACTCTCATTCTCTCATACTGGTCACTGGAAGTTCAACATGGCCCTGTGGCTCAGTCTCTGAAGGGAGGGGATCATGCTCTGCTTCAGTTTGTCACAGTACATGTTGGCATTCATGGTTCCCTCAATGAACTGTAGCTCTCCAGTGCCGGCAGCACTCATGCAGCCCCAGACCATGACACTCCCACCACCATGCTTGACTGTAGGCAAGACACACTTGTCTTTGTACTCCTCACCTGGTTGCCACCACACACGCTTGACACCATCTGAACCAAATAAGTTTATCTTGGTCTCATCAGACCACTGGACATGGTACCAGTAATCCATGTCCTTGCTCTGCTTGTCTTCAGCAAACTGTTTTTGGGCTTTCTTGTGCATCATCTTTAGAAGAGGCTTCCTTCTGGGACGACAGCCATGCAGACCTATTTGATGCAGTGTGGGGCGTATGGTCTGAGCATTGACAGGCTGTCCCCCCACCCCTTCAATCTCTGCAGCAATGCTGGCAGCACTCATATGGCTATTAGTGATGTCGCAAACATAAAATTCGCCATTCGTGAACGGCGAACGCGAACATCGGCGAATGTTCGCGAACCGGCGAAAATTGCGAACTGCCATAGACTTTAATAGGCAGGCGAATTTTAAAACCCACAGGGACTCTTTCTGGCCACAATAGTAATGGAAAAGTTGTTTCAAGGGGACAAACACCTGGACTGTGGCATGCCGGAGGGGGATCCATGGCAAAACTCCCATGGAAAATTACGTAGTTGACGCAGAGTCGGGTTTTATTCCATAAAGGGCATAAATCACCTAACATTCCTAAATTGTTTGGAATAACGTGCTTTAAAACATCCAGTGTGTGTATACGATCAGGTATGATGTTGTATCGATCAGGTAGTGTAAGGGTTACGCCCGCTTCACAGTGACAGACCAAACTCCCCGTTTAACGCACCGCAAACATCCGCAAACAGAGCAGAACCGACCAAAATGGGACAGGAACTGGGCTTTAAGGGTTAGGGTTAGGTTTAGTGTTAGGGGCTAGGGTTAGGGTTACGGTAAAATACTTAGGGTTAGAGTTAGTAACCCTACCCCTACGCCTCTAACCCTAACCGTCTAACCCTAAGCACTAAAAATAACCCTAACCCTAGCCCTAACCCTAGCCCTAACCCTAGCCCTAACCCTAATTCTAATTTTTTTTCTGGTTCTGGACATGCTACAGAGCTGAAACTTCACAGGTACAATTTTTAGACCCCCAGACACTGAATCACAAAAAAAAAGTTCTTAAAAATTGTAATTTTTTGTTAGAGAGCCAATTATTGGAAAAATTTTAAAAAAATAAAAATAAAAAATTTCTTTGGATTTAGCATCTGGTGGGTCTAAAAGGTGTACCTGTGAAGTTTCAGCTCTGTAGCATGTCCAGAACAAGAAAAAAATACGAATTAGGGTTAGGGCTAGGGTTAGGCTTAGGGCTAGGGCTAGGGTTAGGGTTAGGGTTAGGGTTATTTTTATGGCTAGGCTTAGAGGGTTAGGGTTAAGGTTAGAGGGTTAGGGTTATGGTTAGAGGGTTAGGGTTAGGTTTAGTGTTAGGGGCTAGGGTTAGGGTTACGGTGAGATACTTAGGGTTAGAGTTAGTAGCCCTACCCCTACCCCTCTAACTCTAACCCTCTAACCCTAAGCACTAAAAATAACCCTAACCTTAGCCCTGACCCTAACCCTAGCCCTAACCCTAACCCTAGCCCTAACCCTAATTCTATTTTTTTTCTGGTTCTGGACATGCTACAGAGCTGAAACTTCACAGGTACACTTTTTAGACCCCCCAGACAATAAATCCAAAGATTTTTTTTTTTATGTTTTCCAATAATTGGCTCTCTATCAAAAATGACAATTTTTAAGAACTTTTTTGTGTGATTTAGTTTCTATGGGGTCTAAAAAGTGTACCTGTGAAGTTTCAGCTCTGTAGCATGTCCAGAACCAGAAAAAAAGATCATTTTTCACTAGAGCAGGGATGGTGGGAACCCCTTTTACACCTATATGATCTTTTTTTCTGGTTCTGGACATGCTACAGAGCTGAAACTTCACAGGTACGCTTTTTAGACCCCCCAGACAATAAATACAAAGAAATTTTTTTTTAAGTTTTTTTTTTTTTTTTTAATTTTTCCAATAATTGGCTCTCTATCAAAAATGACAATTTTTAAGAACTTTTTTGTGTGATTTAGTGTCTAGGGGGTCTAAAAAGTGTACCTGTGAAGAGTGTACCTGTGAAGTTTCAGTTCTGTAGCATGTCCAGAACCAGAAAAAAAGATCATTTTTCAGTAGAGCAGGGATGGTGGGAACCCCTTTTACACCTATATGATCTTTTTTTTCTGGTTCTGGACATGCTACAGAGCTGAAACTTCACAGGTACGCTTTTTAGACCCCCCCAGACACTAATCCAAAAAAAGTCATGCCTGCCACCGTATATATCAGTGGTGAGTGGGCAGTGGCACTGCAGTGGGCACAGTACACTCTGTGGACCTGACAGTCACTGGCACCCAGGCAACTGCAATTATAAAAAAAAATATATATTTTTACTTTGCAAGCTGCTGTGCCACCGTATATATATCAGTGGTGGGTGGGCACGCAGTGGCACTACAGTGGGCACAGTACACTCTGTGGACCTGACAGTCACTGGCAGCCCAGGCAACTGCAATAATAAAAAATATATATATTTTTTTCAATTTGCAACAAGATGCTGTGCCACCGTATATATATCAGTGGTGGGCAGTGCACTGCAGTGGGTAGAGTGCACTCTGCGGACCTGACACAGCACTCACTGCAATTATGA
Organism: Pelophylax lessonae; assembly: GCF_965119305.1. NCBI lineage: Eukaryota > Metazoa > Chordata > Amphibia > Anura > Ranidae > Pelophylax > Pelophylax lessonae. Next base: position 102,352,243 of record NC_138771.1, on the reverse strand, counting down.
CAGAGGAAAAAAAAAATATTTTTTAAAATGCAAGGTGCACACCCGAAATGAGTGTGGTGTGCACACAGTACAGTCTGTGGTGGGTCTGTGGCCTCTCACACACAGCGGGCAGGCAACTGCAGTGTACAATAGATATATATATATATATAAATAAAAAAAAATACTCAATTACCAGCCCTTAAAAGGGCTTTTGGGGACACTAGATATATATATATATATATATATATATATAAATATAAAGAAAAAACTCAATTACCAGCCCTTAAAAGGGCTTTTGGGGACACTAGATATATATATATATATATATATATATATATATATATATATATATAAAAAAAATTACACAAATACCAGCCCTTAGAAGGGCTTTTTGGGGTGCTGTCAGGATGCTGTCCTTACAGCAGTAGTGGACCAAGAACACTGACTAGCAAGACCAGGAACACTGACTAACAACTGTCCCTAGCTATTAACAGCAGCAGCAACACTCTCCCTGCTCTCACTAACACACTGCTTCAGAATGATCTAAGATGGATGCTGCCCTTGCTTATTTATAGGAGGTGGGAGGGAGGTATGCTGATTGGCTGGAAATGTGCCTGCTGACTGTGAAGTTCAGGGTCAAAGTTTGCCTCAATGATGTATTATAGGGGGCGGACCGAACATCGCATATGTTCGCCCGCAGCGGCGAACGCGAACATGCTAAGTTCGCCGGGAACTGTCCGCCGGCGAACAGTTCGGTACACCTCTAATGGCTATTTCCCAAGGACAACCTCTGGATATGATGTGGAGCATGTGAACTCAACTTCCTTGGTCGACCATGGCGAGGCCTGTTCTGAGTGGAATCTGTCCTGTTAAACAGCTGCATAGCCTTGGCCAACATGCTGCCGCTCTAGGCCATCTTTATGTAGAGCAACAATTCTTTTTTTCAGATCCTCAGAGAGTTCTTTGCCATGAGGTGCCGTGTTGGACTTCCTGTGACCAGTATGAGAGAGTGAGAGCGAAAACACCAAATTTAACACACCTGCTCCCCATTCACACCTGAGACCGTGTAACACTAACGAGTCACATGACACCGGGAAGGGAAAATAGCTAATTGGGCCTAATTTGGACATTTTCACTTAGGTGTGTACTCACTTTTGTTGCCAGCGGCTTAGACATTAATGGCTGTCTGTTGAGTTATTTTGAGGGGACAGCAAATTTACACTGTTATACAATCTGTACACTCACTACTTTACATGGTAGCAAAGTGTAATTTCTTCAGTGTGGTTACATGAAAAGATATAATAAAATATTTACAAAAATGTGAAGGGTATACTCACTTTTGTGAGATACTGTATATTAGAGTGTCATAGGGGGTTTCTAGGTGAAAATGTAACTAAATTGAGAAAAAGGTGAAGTGCCATAATGAAGTTTGTACCCCAAAATACCAGAATTGGCAGGTCCGCCACTGGTGCCCTGTGCTTTTCACAGATGAGAACAGGTTCACCCTGAGCACATGTAACAGACGTGAAAGGGTCTGGAGAAGCTGTGGAGAATGTTATTCTGCCTGTAACGTTGTTCAGCATGACCGGTTTGGTGGTGGGTCAGTGATGGTCTGGGGAGGCATATCCATGGAGAGACGCACAGACCTCTACAGGCTAGACAATGGCACCCCAACTGCCTAGGCATTGGGATGAAATCTTTGGACCCATTGTCAGACCCTACGCTGGTGCAATGGATCCTGGGTTCTTCCTGGTGCGACAATTCCCAACCTCATATGGCGAGAGTATGCAGCCAGTTTCTGGAGGATGAAGGAATTTAAACCATTAAATAGCCCCCGTGCTCACCTGACCTAAATCCAATAGAACACCTCCGGGACATTAGGTTTTGTTCCATCTGACACCACCAGGTTGCACCTCAGTCTGTTCAGGAGCTCAGTGATGCCCTGGTCCAGGTCTGGCAGGAAATACCCCAGAACACCATCCGTCATCTATAAAGGAGCATGCCCCAAAGTTGTCAGGCATGCATACAAGCATGTGGGGTACATACAAACTGCTGAGGAGCATTTTGGGATGCTGCAATGAAATTTCAGCAAATTGAACTAGTCTGCTAATCATTTTTGCACCTTTATTTTCAAGGTGTCTTTGATTTCAGCCCTCTGTAGGTTGATCATTTTCATTTCCGTCAAACAATGTGGCATTCTTTCATTCCTAACACATTACCCAGTCCATATCAGTATAGATATCCAGCATGATATTTTTCCCCATTGAGATCTGATGTGTTTTCAAAGTGTTCCTTTAATTTTTTTGAGCAGTGTTTTTTTGACAGTTGAGTACTGGCAATTTTAGGTGCCCTTCCTTAATTGTCATCTATAAAAATGTCTAATATACCTTATGGTAAATCTGGTCCTGCTTATCAATCTATAATCTACTCTCCAAGTTTGATGCTTCTGCTTATGGATAAGTCAAACGTACCCAGGCTCAGTTCAATACAGGTTCTGTGAACATTGCTGAAGTCTGGATCCTGAATCTTAACCCTGTTAAAGTCAATAGGAGCTAAAAAAGTAGAAACTAGTAATGGGAGTTTTCTGTTGGCAAAGGATTGTCAAACAAGGGCATGGGGAGCTGGGCTGTGGCATAGGGGAAATGTACCCCCCAAAAAAATTATTAATTAGCAGAAAGGGCCTTTTAACCCCTTGCCACTGGCTGCATGCAAATATGCGGCCTCTTGTCAGATGGGCCTTGGTGCAGAGTGGCGGCAGCTTTTCCGAGAGGGCGTTCCCTGCATTCTCCCGTCACAGTTACTGGTGGCTATTGGAAAGTTCATTGTCGCTGCTTGTGATCGGGAGCTTTCCGATCATGTGACCGACCTGACAGCCAATCACGGTGGTCACTTGATCATAAACTCTGTCCCATCTCCTGGCATCCTAAACCTCATAAAGGGCTGGTAGGCACCAGCACCAAGAGTTTAAGGTGACTTAAGGGGTAACATTGAGAATACAAAAACCCTTCAAATTCCATGCTTAGGGAATGCTCTAAAGGCTGAATATGGTTTCACAGAATATTACAATTCTCAGGGACAGCATCAGTGACATCATATTGTGGCATCACATTATTGTATTGTATAGTGTGTAAAAAGAGTTTCACATTATGTATTGGCTTACATACAGCAGCAGCGACAGCAACAACCCAGCATGGTTGATTTCCAAAAAAGACCTTATTAGTTTGTTTTTATCAAAGACATTGGTTGTTTGGTGTAGCAGTGATAGACCATAATTTAGCACTGCATGTAGCATGGACAATATAGCTAAAATCTATAGCAAAATGTATGCTTTGAAAAAATACAATACAAATTGTCAAACAGTATAAAAAAATGTCACATAGCATAGCTTGTTATCTTATTTTTAGTACCACACTGAACTGTGTACAAAGCTTTACAAAATGCCAACCCAGATTGCACCAAAACATCTCAAAACAACTAACCTACACTCCAGAGGCAGCTGTTATTAAAAAAAATAAAAATAAATTACATGTCATGTCAGCATAATAGAACAATAGTACATTGGCTGTAAAATATGTACCTAGTTTAATCGGGGCACAAGGGCAGCTATGTAAGAGAGACCTATAAGTCAATTGTTTTCAAGAAACAACAGTTTGATATTTCAAAGACAGAAGCCATACATTTTGTATAGATTTGCTGTACATTATGCAAGCATTTGTGCTTGAAAACTATATTAGAGGAAGACATAAGGCATATGTTTTTCTAAAAAACAAAAAATTGTTTATTAAGCCACAGTCAAGAGGCATAAATACTTTACAGACAAGGGCGTGGCTTGGCACCGGACCTGAATGGCCGCATGGTAGAGGAGCTCTCTGCACTGGGGGATTACAAATCAGCTTTTCGGTGTCTCATCTTCACCCCAACATGGTCAGATCGGGTCGCAGCGCTTCAGCCAGCCGAGTACCACCCGACCAGACTATCCAGAACTCTGGCAACATTCCAGCGATCTTCAGAGCTCAGCGGGAAGGCCTACGAGCGGCCTCACCATCTCCAGCACCCCGCTCTCCTGAATTGCTGCCTGTCTCCTCCACACCACTCCAACTAGGGACGAATATGGCGACTCCACTGCCCAGCCTGGCAGACCTACAATCAGTTGCAGCCGACATTAAGCATACCCTGGGATCAGCTATCACAGAGCTTTCAGTTGAGCTGCGTTCTGTAACAGCCCGCCTCACTGAGACAGAGAAGTCTTCAGTCACCCAGGCTACTGCCATTAAACAGCTCCAGCGTTCAACAGATGCCCACACAGCACACCTTATCGAGATCAACAGACACATGGAAGATCTTGATAATCGGGGTCGGAGGCACAATATTCGCCTGAGAGGTCTCCCTGAGTCAGTGGAACCCCCTGCTCTGGTGCCTGCACTGACCGCCATCTTCAACGATCTACTTGAGCGCCCAGCAGACACTCCGGTAGAATTCGAGAGAGCCCACCGTGCCCTCCGACCAAGAGGAGCAGAAACTGATCCCCCGAGAGATGTGGTGGCATGCCTGGTTAGCTATCAAGTGAAGGAGGCTATCCTGAAGAAAGCGAGAGCCCGAGATCACATCTCCTACGAGGGGTCCGAGGTAAAGCTTTTCCAGGACTTATCAACCATCACCCTGCAAAACAGACGGGCTCTTCGTCCCCTGCTAGAAACCCTGCGTTCTAAAGGCATAACTTACAGATGGCGCTTTCCCTTTTGCCTATCTGCATCATTCCGTGGCAGATCTGCAGCTCTCAGAATCCCAGAAGATCTCCCCGCCTTTTGTGAAGCCATGGAGGTCCCGATAATGGACTTACCTGACTGGTACAGCACCTTCTATACTCCGGAACCCTGGATCTCAGTAACATCCTCATCAACTCCGAAGTCCCAGCGCCATCGACATAGACGTCGCCAATCACATCCTGGCTCAACACCCAACCGTGGAAGAGATGACCATCGGAACAGCCCTCTCCGTTCCCCAGCTCAGCAGAGGGAACATGCCGATCTCTGACTCCTCTATTTCACCCAGCCTGGATGTCTGCAAATGTGAGTTTTTTCTATCTCCCTGCTTTCCCCTAAGATGCCCTTTCCCCTGATTCACAGACCTCCTAACCATTTCATACCTACTATGGATCCTGACAATACTGCTCCCCTGTCCCCTTGCCCGATCACAAGCCCTGAATTCTCCCCATAGAAGCTACAATCAGACTCTGCTACATCCACTTGGAGTCCTCTCCCCCCCCCCCACTCCCCCTCGCTATCAGTCTGAGCATGAGACTGTCACCACAGCCTGCCGCTTATTCCCTTACACACACAAGCCACTATCATACCGCACCTCAGCAATAAATCTTATCCCTGACATCCTGAAATACCGATGTCACTGCTTCTAGCTGAACTGATTACAGGACCTGTCTGACCCCAGAGAAGATCTCTAGAAAGCATTTCCAGACCAGTTCCTCAAATCTGAAACTTTCTACCGATCGTAGAGGCGGCTGAACCCTGCTTCCTGAACCCCTGCTGTAAGAAGGTTACTGTCCCCACAGCAGGATTTAATGTAAAGTATGATATGGGAATATTGTGCATGCTGGCGAAATCAGGCTTCTACACCTCTCAACTGTGGTTTAAATGATGGTTGGTGGTGTTGGTGTGGTTGGGGAGGGGGGGGGGGGGATGTGGATATGAGTGGGATTTGATATTCTGACAGTTAACTGCAGAAAATGCAATTGTGCTATATGTCTCCTCTGATAACTGTCGGCTGACACTTTTCTATCTTTCCGCTCCAATCACTCCATCATCTCATCCACCTCTTCCCCCCTTCTCTTTCCCCTTCCCCTCCTTCCCTTCCCCCTATCCCCTTATCTTTAATTCCCCCTCCTTAAATTCTCACCTCTCCTACTCCCCAATCCCCCTCCTCACACTAGCCCTTCTCTGTCAAACTCCTACTCCTTTAATCTATGGGATTATGTGTGTATATTATGTTGTGCTATTTAGTGTGATATAGTATTGTACTACATTGTGTCACATCATATTATATGGGTTATATATATAGTCTACAAGACTCCTATAAATTCCTATAATCCCCTCAGTGATCTGACCTTGCTTCTTCCCTACTTAACCTTGCTAAATCTCCCATCGGAATACAACTTTACATCCAGGCTCATAAGAACTATACTGCTAAATCTGAGGTACTCTGTTAAAAGTGCATATGTTGATAATAACTATCATCAGGTTAACTAATGTACTGCAACTATTAAGGTGATATATGTCTAATGTCCTAACCTGACTACAGAACACAATCAGACGGCTCCAGAGTCGACACACAATATAGTAATCCAGACATGATATGATCTAAGGTTATGGAATATTGGACCCATAGATTACTTCACTCACCCTCTCCTCATTCCTTTTTACCTCCCTCCTTTCCACAATCCCCCCTTCCCCTTGTCCCTTTCCTCACTCTCTCTCTCCCCTTCCCCCCTTCTTCCCCCTCCTTTCCTCGTCCCCCCTCCCCCCCTCCCTTATTCCTTCCCCCCTCCCCCAATCCCCCTCCTCTTGTTCTCACCTCCCTACCCCCTAAAGTACCCCACATCCCAATAGCCCCCCCCATATCCCATTCATTCCCCTGTACCCTCCTCTGTGATTTAGCTTCACTCCCTACCCGCTTAACATTGCCGGACCTCTCAGTTAACCGCAACTTGACATCCAGGCTCACCAGAACTTCTTTGTCAATCTTAAATACTTGGTTAAAGGTTTATACACTGTTACTGTCTTTTGCCAGGTTGATTCAAATACCTTAAATGTTATGCAATTTTTTTTTGATGTTACATCCTTCCTTACAGTTTAGATATACTGCACTGTTTATATATCACCGATCTGCGCCCATCTTGAGCCGGTCACCGTTTCATTTGACCTGGATCCAATATGGGCGTGGGGGTCTTCACAACCTCGTACTGCACAGACCCCTAGGTCCTCCCGAGACAATTTTCTTCTTTAGGCACTCCATACAGACTCCTAGAAGACCCTCTAATGACTATGGCTCTACAAGACCATTATCTGTATCTGTCACTGTTCAAATCACTTCTTATCTGCTTCTAGAGACACCGAAATTATTATTTTTCTTATCCTTACATTACCCTGCTATCCCCCAGTGCCGTGCAGTCCCACGGTTATCTGGTTTCTGTTCTAAGACCCCTCCCCGCACCACAACGGGTGCCAGTGTTTCACTTCGGGCCCCCGTTGACCCCTAGCACCAAGTGCGCATTTCCTCGCCCCTTAGAATAAGGCTTTCCCGGTAATCTTGGTAAGCTTTCTGGGGGCATTTCCTTCTATATCACTTTTCTGATACTTCTAATAACTCCTCCATCTTTCATATCTCGACTTCTTCCTTCTTTATCTTTAATTTCCTGATCTTTCCTTTCTTCCTCACCCCCCCCCCCCCCTCATCCCCCTCCCCTTTTTTTTTTTTTTTTTTTTTCTCTCCCTCCTTTTCCGAATTAGCTCCCCTTTCCATACTCTCCTTTCATCATGACCAACCCCAAGTTAACACAAATACAAAACCGCGTCAAAATTCTCTCGCTGAACGCACATGGCCTAAATGTGCCAGAAAAACGTTCGCAAACACTATCAGAAGCCCATAGACTCCGGGCACAAATTATTTTACTGCAGGAAACCCATTTTCGAACTGGTGACCCAATTTATCTCTCCAACAAACGATACCCTACGGGATTTCACTCCACGACAGAAGGCACCAAATCACGAGGAGTCTCGATTCTACTTGCACGTCAACTAGACTTTAAACTGATTGACATTAAAAAAGATCCTAACGGTAGATTCCTTTTTGTAAAGGGACTTCTTGCCTCCCGCCCAATTACAATCGCAAATGTGTATGCCCCTAACACCAAGCAGGTGGCCTTTTTTCGCTCAACCTTACAGGAGCTTCAAGATTTCACATCCGGCCTTTTAATTCTTGGAGGTGATTTCAATGCCCCTCTGAACCCCTTACTTGACTCCTCCACAGGCAATTCGGTCCTCCCCTACAAGGCTTTGCGACAAATCATCACACAACTCCAATCCCTCCGACTCCATGACACATGGAGATTGACCCATCCAGATACTAGGGATTACACCTTTTTCTCTTCACCTCATCAGAAATTCTCTAGAATCGATTACCTTTTTCTATCCCAACCAGACCTTCCTTACCTCTCTTCTTCCTCAATAGAAACCAGTGTGCTATCAGATCACAATCCTATCACCTTAACCTTGCTGTTTCCAGAAGTGGAGACAAGATGTAAGTCTTGGAGACTTAATACCTCACTCCTAAAAGATGCGGCGGCAACCACAAGGATTCAAAACACCTTGAAAGAATATTTTAATCTGAATGATACCCCAGATACCTCAGCACTGACCCAATGGGAGGCGCACAAGTGCGTGATCCGGGGAGAATTCCTTGCATTATCAGCAACACTTAAACGGGCCCGGCAGAAGGACCTCACGGATCTTTATTCCAAACTCGAAGGACTTGAAAAATCGTTTAAACATTCGCAGGCACAATCCACTCTATCAGAACTAACCGCGGTGCGAACTGAACTGCGAGATAAGTTGGGCTTGCAAGCTCACCGCAGACTCGTTCTTTCCCGCAAACTATTTTATGAGCAGGGGAATAAAAGTGGTCGCCTTTTGGCACGTTCCATACGCCCACAGCATACATCGTCCCAAGTACACCTCATAAGAGATGCTTCTGGTAAGGACCACCACTCTAACCCTGACATTGCAAAGCAATTTGAGTGCTACTACAGGAAATTGTACAATCTTACTGACTCACTTGCTCTTAAACCCTCTTCAGAAGCCAGAAAAGCTCAACTGGATAAGTTCTTCCAAGATCACGGCATGAGTCCCATTTCTGAGTCCGATGCGATTTCCATGGAAGCCCCCATAACTGGAGAAGAACTGCACCGCGCTCTTAAAGAAATGAAGCCGGGGAAATGCCCGGGCCCGGATGGGCTTACACTTCAGTACTACCGTTGCTTTGCTGATACTCTCACACCACATTTTCTCCGTGCGTTTGGGAGCTTAGCCACATCCCCTAACCACCCACCCTCACTCCTGGAGGCACATATTTCTGTTATCCCGAAGTCAGGAAAAGATCCTTCCCTGGTTACAAGCTATAGACCAATCTCCCTTCTAAATGTTGACGCCAAGCTATATGCCAAAATTTTGGCTAATAGGATACTCCCCTTTCTGCCGTCTCTCGTCTCCTTAGACCAGGTTGGATTTATTCCTGGTAGGGAGGCGAGAGATAATACCACAAAGGCCCTCAACATTCACCACTGGTTGACCACAAAACAAGCCCCTGGGTTCTTTCTCTCCTTGGATGCAGAGAAGGCGTTTGACAGGGTGGCCTGGGACTACTTAATGAAGACCCTGGAGTCCATTGGATTCCGAACTAGGATGCTATCAAACATTCAGGCGCTTTACACAGATCAAACTGCTAGGGTCAGGGTCAATGGCCACCTGTCGGACGCCTTCCGCCTATCCAACGGCACAAGACAGGGATGCCCACTTTCCCCCATCCTTTTTGTTTTGTCCCTCGAACCCTTTCTGAACATGCTTCGCCAAAACCCTAACATTCATGGTATACAGATAAGTAATACCAACCATAAAGTAGCTGCGTTTGCGGACGACATGCTCCTTTTTCTGTCACAACCGCACATTTCTATCCCGAACCTAATGAAAGACCTGGAATATTATGGTTCTCTATCCAACCTTAAAGTTAACCATTCAAAATCAATGGCCCTAAACATTTCCCTTCCTTCTGCTGAGGTTAGTCGGTGTCAATCTAATTTCCCTTTTCTTTGGGCAAACACAACACTCCCATACTTAGGCATACATATCCCTCGCGACCTGTCACATCTGTATGCTTCCAACTTTCAACCCCTTTTGTCATCTATCAATACAGATTTGAAATTATGGAGAAACATTCAGGTATCATGGTTCGGAAGGGCTGCTATTCTTAAAATGACCATTCTCCCCAAACTATTATACCTTTTCCAAACAATTCCCATACATATACCTTCAGCCTTTTTTTCTTCTCTACGCACTTCATGGCGGACTTTTATCTGGCAAGATAAACCACCGAGGATTAAATTTTCCCGCCTTACAGCCCCTAAACATAGAGGAGGTCTCAACCTGCCAGATGTGACCAGTTATTATAAAGCTTGTCTTCTCACCAGAATAGTTGATTGGACCCTCCATGCCGACCAAAAAGAGGTGGTTAAGATGGAAAATGTCTGGACAACTACTCCGCTACATCTTCTACCGTGGCTTCCTCTGTCAGACATACCTCAACCTCTCAAAATACACCCTTTTATTGGGCCCCCGCTACTCATTCATGATGCTTGGCGTAAGAAGATGAAAATTGATCCCCGTTGTGGTCCATTGACCTCCCTTAGGTTAAATCCTGCCTTTCCGCCAGGCATGTCTACCGGCTTTTTGCGCTCCCTATGGCCGCACCAGGAAGTTCTAGCCAAACATTTTTACAAAGATGGAGCACCCATCTCATGGGAAAGACTTAACTCCTCATTACCTCCCCCAGGCATACCACTGTGGATATTCTTTCAAGTACGCCACTTCCTCTCCTCCAAAGGCAACCCAACATTATGGTCGAGACCCCGGTCTCCATTGGAAACCATATGTGAACGCACCCTTCCTCAAAGACATATAATTTCAGAATTATATGGTCACATTCTTGATGCCCCGTCTGCATCCTCTGCCACTTTTGCCCTTGCTTGGTCGAAAGACCTACAATTATCCCTTTCCGAAAAAGACTGGGAAACGATCTGTCGCTCACCCCATCGCACCTCGATTAATGTCACTGCACAAGAAAATGGATATAAAATCCTTACCCGTTGGTACAGGACGCCAGACAAAATCCACAGATTTGCCCCAACAGTCGACAACACCTGTTGGAGATGCACTGAGTCTCCGGGTACCATGCTTCACATATGGTGGGCATGCCCAATATTGCAACCCTTCTGGGAAAAAGTGCAGGAAACCATAAAAAAAGTCACATCCAGTGAAATTCCATTCACCCCGGAAAAATTTCTTCTTAACTACTCCCCTAGAACCTCCAACTACCCTCAAACAGTATTGGCGCGACACATGATGAATGCTGCCAAACTTTGTGTTCCGTGCCACTGGCGCACATCTGATATACCCTCACTCAAAGAATGGTTCCGCAGACTAAATAGAATTGAAGAAATAGAAGAACTGATAGCTATCTCAAGGGAAGAAATATCCAAGTTCTCTGCGGAATGGCTGGACTGGATCCGTTACAAAGAGACAGACGAATACAAATCCTTCATCAGCTCTCCTTAATTTGAATCCATAGATTTTAATATTACTATGGAGCCGGTTTCCCCGGAGGAATAAGAGCAGGGAAATTATGCTCATATTCACCATTAGATTCACTCCCTTCTGATCTCCTCTCCTGATCCTCATACCCACAAACCCCTCCAATCCCCCTCACCCCCCCCCCCTTTATACCTACATTTTTTTTTTTTTTTTTCTTTTCTCTCACCTCTCCCACCTTCCCAATATTTTCTTCTCTATTTTTCTCTCTTTTCTATTCCTCTCTACCTACCTTTTCCTATCTCTTTGACAAGCTATATTTCTGCACTCCCACAGATGGTTACCAAGAAGACAGCTCCCTTGTTTCAGACACATGAAGGAAGCAGACTCATGAACCGTTGCGGCAACCCCTCTGTCCGCAATAAAACTTGCCCATCAAACTTACTTACTCTACAACAAACGAGATCACCCACCCTATCAGATGGACACTAATCCCCAATAATTTTTTCTCAACACATCTCTCTGCCAGAATATTTGAAGCTTCATCCCTTTCTTTAATAGAGTGCTTCAACCTTATAAGTTTTTTGTTTTGATTATGTCTTCTTGTGTCTGTAACCACGTGATCTCATAAGTTTTTTGTGCTATTATGTATCTTGATATTATGTGGGTTCATTATCTTCCAATTCACTGTATTGTGTTCATTTTTTGTTACATCTTGCTTTTAACAAAATAAAAATTTGTTTATGGAAAAAAAAAAAAAAATACTTTACAGACGTGCTGCACTCCATGTACGTGTTTTTGTTAGACCATAATAGAAGACAGAGAGACTTGTCGTGTATTGTATATCACTAGATTTGAGTGAAAACAGAACAAATTTATTGTTCTTTATGAACTCCTTTTTAGCAAAAATTTCATTTTAGGGGGAGAGAGTATGCAGATTTTATCTTGATTAAACTAATAACAGTATGGTTTTTTTAAGAGTCTGAAGACCAAAAAAATAACAGCACGCCTTGTAACCACTTCCCACCCAGCCTATTTTCAAATGGTTAGGCTTAGGACCTTTGTCATTCCAGGAGGGCATCATATGACATCCTCCTGGAATGCACCTATATCACGGGCATGGGGCCCGTGATCTACACCGGCTATTTCCAGCGGACATAGCAAATGACTGATCAGTGTACTGGCCCAATGCCGGTACCATCTGATTGCTGTGACCAATCACAGCAGATCACGTGACAATTGTAAACAATGAATGGCTTTGATTTGTTGCATTCATTTTGTACAATTGTGTTACTAGCTGTGATTGGTCACAGTGATCATATGATACTGACAGGGCCAATCACAGCCCATCTGTACCATGTGATTAGCTGTGACCAATCACAGCTAATCACAAAAATACACACTGAATGAATCAATTTCATTCAGTAAAAAAGGTTGCATATACCAGTGAAATGCGCTGGTAAAGGTAACCATAGTGTGTAAAAAAATAAAAAATAAGTTCTGATCACTTGTACAATGTTACTATGGTAAAACTGTATTTCTCTGGTCTCAGTGTGTTAAAAAAAAAATCACAAAAAAAAAAAATCAAAAAGAAAAAATAATGAATATTATTTTATTTTTTTACATACTGTCACCTGTGTCCCTGATCACTGCCACACCAGTTATATGATGACACTTTACTGCACTGGTGGCAGTATATAAAAAACAATTTTGAAAAAAACTATTTTTTTTATTTCTTCATTTTCAAAAAAATTGTGACAAAAATATACAACTTCAAAAAACTCAGCATGCCACTTACTAAATAACTTGGATTGTCTACTTTCCAAAAAGGAGTAATTGTGAGGATATTTGTATCTTCAGGCCTCAAGAAATGAGATGAGGCCATCAGTACATCAGGATTGATCAATTTTCAATTTTCAGATACTGTACGTATATACAGTATACCATAGTTTGTGGACTCTTCCTGCAGACTTTCCTACAGACTAAATAATAATAATTGTCTATAGACTAAATAATAAACACTGATTTGGGTTATTTTTACCAAAGAAATGTAGCAGAATACAGTTTGGCCGAAAGAGTTTAGTTTATTTAGCAAAAAAAAACAGTGGTGATTAGATACAACCTAAAGAAATCTCTATTTGTGTGAAAAAATTATGAAAATGTAATTTGGGTACAGTGTTGCATAATCGCACAATTGTCATTCAAAGTGTCAGCGCTGAAAGCTGAAAATTGGCCCGGGCAGGAAGGGGGTGAAAGTGCCTCGGTATTGAAGTGGTTAAGCCTTTCTTGTATACGCCACAATTCCTGAGGGAGAGAGCAAGCACATTGCATCTAGAAATAAAAAATGAATGTGTTTTAGAAGAACCTAAAATGAAAAAATGTTGCAGATTTGCACTACAGATTTTAGGCTTATATGGACAGGCTTCAATTTTAAAATAAGTAAGCTTATTACATCTAGAAATAAAAAAATATTAAGTTGATTCAGAGACTGATAAGACCAACATTTTACAGTTTAGCACCACAAATATTAAGCATATATGGGCAGACTGCTGAGTGGGCATTTTGAATCTGGAATTAAAAAGTGTCTCCTAATTTAGAGACTAAAGGCCCGTACACACGTAGCAATTGCCGGCCGTCAATATTCGGCCACCGACCGATCGGCCGATTGTCGGCTTGTTAGTATGATGCTTCCGACAACCGACTGCGACTTTTCGGCCGAACAGAATCTGGTGTGCAGGCTTTAAAATTTTTGTTGGCCAACACCAGAACAGCCGATTGTTCGCCAGTCAGTACAGAATTCAGCCGACAAACAGCAGATGAGCAAGACTGGGCATGCTCAGAGAAGAAAAAACACACGGAAAGTTAACCATCACATGACATCACTTCTGCAGTCGGCTGTTGTTGGCCGACAAAATTCGTGTGCAGTCTTTAGCACTTTTCAACCGACAGGACAGCACCGGACAAAAGACGGCCGATCGTTCGACCGACATTCGGTACGTGTGTACGGGGCTTAAAGATGGATATAATTTACTGTTTAGGATCACAGCTATTAAGCCTTTTTGGACAGGCCACAGTTTATATGAGACTGAGAAGACATATTGCATCTTGAAAGAAAAAAAAAAAGGTTTATTTATTTAAAGTTTAACCACTTCTGGACCGTCTGCCACATATATACTGCGGCAGGGCGGCAGGGCGGCAGGGCGGCAGGGCGGCCTGGCTTCGCAAAATCACGTGCATGTATTGGACACAGCGGAAGCCAATCAGCAGGTCCGGTGGCCGCGATGGCCACGATGGCCACTGGGACATGCCGATCGTTCGTTTCTATGTAAAAAACAAGGCAGACCACTGTCCTGTCAGGGAGGAAAAGAGAGATCTTTTGTTCCAGCTAAGCTGAAACACAGATCTCTCTTTTCCTCTAGTACAGGGGTATCAAATTCAATTTTTAATCACGCGCCCCATCAGCATTTTGGTTGCCCTCAAAGGGACCCTGCGCCCCCTTACACCCTTACATGAGATGTTAAGAGCCCCCCCCCCATCAGAAGTCAAGAGTCACCCATCCTTCCTTACATCACAATGCAACCCATTACCCCCTGGAGTCAGCTTCCAGAGACCAGGGGAGGCAGAGACAAGGTGGTGCTGTGGCTACACAAGAGAGGTGCAGGATCTGGAGGAGGAGTTCTGACCTCCTCTCTGCTGTGGACTGCTGAGAAGGGGGTTGGGCAATGACAAGCCTTTCTGCAGCTGCACAGAGAAGCACTGGATCTGGCAAATGAGTTCTGTACCCTCTGCAGTGGACTACTGAGACAAGGTGGGAGCAGAAATAAGGGGGGGGGGGGGTGCTGCAGCTGCAGGAGAGGTGCAAGGGCCACATGAAATGGCCGGGGGGGGCTGCGTTTGGCCCACTGGCCTTGTGTTTGACACCTGTGCTCTAGTAAATCCACTGCCCCCACAGTTAGAAAGCACTCCATAGGAGCACACCTAACCTCTTGATTGCGTTAACCCCTTCCCTGCCAGTGTCATTAGTACAGTAACAGTGCATTTTTTTAGCACTGATCACTGTATTGGTGTCACTGGTCCCCAAAAAGTGTCACTTGGTGTCAGATTTGTCCGCCCCAATCTGACCGTCCCTCTAAAAATCGCTGATCACCGCCATTACTAGTAAAAACAATAAAAAAAATAAAAAATCAATAAATGTATCCCATAGTTTGTAGATGTAGACTTTTGTGCAAACTAATCAGTATACACTTATTGGGATTTTTTTTTTACCAAAAACATGTATCAGAATACATATTGGCCTAAACTGATGAAAAAATGTGATTTTTTAAAAACAAATTTAATGTTTTATAGCAGAAAGTAAAAAAATATTGTTTTTTTTTTTTTTTTTTTTTCAAAATTGTGTTTTTTATTTTGTTTATAGAGCAAAAAATACAAAACCGTAGAGGTGATCAAATACCAAACTAAGGCTATATTTGTGGTAAAAAAAGGTCATCAATTTTATTTGGGTACAGCGTTGCACGGCCGTGCAATTTTCAGTTAAAGCAACGCAGTGCCGTATCACAAAAAACGGCCTGGTCATTAAGGGGGTAAAACCTTCCGGAGCTGAAGTGGTTAAAATAGGGCACAAGCCCATTTCATGTAGAATTAACAAAATTAGTGTTTTGATGGAGACTAAAAAAGAAAAATGGTTACAGATTTGCATCATAGATATCAAGCCTGTATAAAAAGGCTGCATTTTTTTTAACAATTTAGCATGTGTACAATGTTACAGAGATTAGACCCAGTTCAGCTAGAAATATTATGACATTGCATTGTCCCAGACACAGGTGTTACATAATGGGTTTCTGTGAAATGTCCATTCACAGCTGTAAATAATATTGTAATTAGAAACGTATTTCAGTTAGGGTCCTTTCACATGGTCCGCATTCCGTTGTGGACCGTGCTCTGCCGATCCCCGCTGAGCCCGCGGATAACGGCTCCTTTCTCAAGCTTGAGAAAGGAGCCGAGTGCGCATGCACCGAAACGCGTTGCGTCATTTCCGGGAGCCTGCGTTCCACTGCGGCTTCCGGTGTTACCAGTTCTCCGGACCAGCTTCCTGTGACGTCACCTCCGGGCCGGTGGACGGCCGGATCGTGCGGCTGGATACGCTGATACACGGACTGAAGCTTACTACAGTGTAAGTTATTATGTAAACGTTGTGCAATAAATAATTTTGGCTTACTACAGTGGTGCCTGTCTCTCTTCTCCCTTTTTGGAAAGTAGACATCCTAAGGAATGTCCTGAGAGGCATGTTGAGCTCATTGAATATTACATTTTTTTGTCAAAGGTGTTTAAAAAAATGACTAAAAATATATATATATTTTTTTACAAAAAGTTGTCATTGAAATGATATATTGCTCATGCATGCCATGGGTATATGTGCAATTACACCCCAAAATATATTCTGCTGCTTCTCCTGAGTACAGGGATACCACATGTGTGAGACTTTTTGAGAGACTAGCTGTGTACAGGACCCCGAAAACTAATCACCACCTTCAGAATTTCAAAGGGCGTAAATTTCTCATTGTACTTTCTCACTACCTATCACGGTTTCGGAGGCCCTGAAATGTCAAGATAGCAAAAAACTCCCAAATAACCCCATATCTCAAAGTAGACACCCCAAGCTATTTGATGAGAGGCATGGTGAGTCCATGGAATATTTTATATTTTGTCACAAGTTTTGTGAAAATTACTTTTTTTTTTTTTTAACACAAAGTTGTCACTAAAAGATAAATTGCTCACACATACTATGAGTATATGTGGATAACACCCCAAAATACATTCTGCTGTTTCTTCTGAGTACAGGGATACCACATATGTGAGACTTTTAGGGAGCCTAGCTGTGTACGGGACCCCAAAAACCAATCACCGCCTTCAAGCTTTCTAAGGGCGTAAATTGCACATTTTACTTCCTCACCTCCTGTCATAGTTTATAGTTTCGGAGGCCCTGCAATTTTAAGATAGCACAAAACCCCCCAAATGACCCCATTTTGTAAAGTAGACACTCTGAGCTATTTGCTGAGAGGCATAGTGAGTCCATGGAATATTTTAAATTTTGCCACAAGTTTTGGGAAATGTTTTTTTTTTTTTTTACACAAAGTTGTCACTAAATGATATATTGCTCACACATGCCATGGGTATATGTGAAATGACACCCCAAAATACATTCCGCTGCTTCTCCTGAGTTTGGGGATACCCCATGTATGAGACTTTTTGGAAGTCTAGTCATGCACAGGACCCCGAAATCCAATCACCACCTTCAGGTTTTCCAAGGGCGTGGTAATCGTTGATTTCACTCCTCACTACCTATCACAGTTTCAGAGGCCATGAAATGCCAAGACAGCACAACCCCCCCCCCCCAAATTACCCCTTTTCGGAAAGTAGATACCCTAAGCTATTTGCTGAGAGGCATGTTGAGTGTTTTGCAGATCTCACTTTTTGTCACAAAGTTTCGAAATCTGAAAAAAGAGGAAAATAAATGCATTTTCCTTTTTTTCTTCATTTTCCAAAATAAATGAGAGCTGAAAAACACTCACCATGCATCTACCCTTTGGTGTCTACTTTTTGAAAAGGGATCATTTTGGGGGTTTGTGCTATCTTGAAATTTCAGAGCCTCCGAAACTGTGACAGGTAGTGAGGAAGTAAAATAAGCAATTTACGCCATTAGAAAACCTGAAGGTGGTGATTGAATTTCAGGGTTCCGAACACAGCTAGGCTCCCGAAAAGTCTCACACATGTGGCATCCCTGTACTCAGGAGAAGCAGCAGAATGTATTTTGGGCTGTCATTTCACATATAGCCATGGCATGCGTGAGCAATATATCATTTAGTGACAACTTTGTGTAAAAAACAAACAAAAAAAAAACATTTTCACCTTCCCGAAACTTAGGGAAAAATATAAAATACGCCATGGACTCAATATGCCTCTCAGCAAATAGCTTTGGGTGTCTACTTTCCAAAAAGGGTGTTTGAACTCTCCTGGCATTTTATGCTCAATCTTAGCCACACATCCCCCACTCTTCTAACCACTGAAAACCAAGCCTTTTCTGTGACTTTTTGTTTACATGAAAAAATATTTTTTTTTTTAACTAGAAATTAATTTGAACCCCCAAACATTAGGCCCTACAGAGCAAATTGGTGGATGTTGCAATTTTTTTTATGTCACACGGTATTTGCGCACAGATTTTCCAAACGCAATTTTTGTGAAAAAAATACATTTGTTTTAAATTTAATGCACAAATACACTATATATTTCCTATTTGTTTGGTAAAATTTAAAAGATGATTTTATGCCGAGGACATAGATACAAAACATGACATGCTTTAAAATTGTGTACGCCCGTGCAACGGCAACAAACTACGTACATTTTTAAAAACCTTTAAAAGTCTTTACAGGTTACCCCTTTGGACTTACAGAGGAGGTCTACTGCAAGAATTACTGTCCTGGTGTTCATAGCAATACCTCACATGCATGCTGCAATTATGGTTTACATATGTTCCTAGAGCAACACTTTTTTTGTTATTTTGACACCTTGCCTTTCATTTTTTTTATTTATTTTTTTTATCATTTTTATTGTTATCACAGTGAATTTAAATATCCCCTATGATAGCAATCTGTAGTGACAAGTACTCTTTTTTTTTAAAAATTGGGGTCTCTTAGACTCTGAACTTAAAGCATCTGACCACACCAAGATTGGTGTGATAAGATGCTTTCCCAATTTCCCAATGGTGCTGTTTTTTTCTGGCGAAACAGAAGTCATGAAATGCTCGTAGCTAGGGTTGAGAGAACCCGGACTGTATTGTTTGTGTTCGTACCGGACTTTTGGGGATCCGGTACCCGGACCCGAACCCGGACATTTCACTGTATGTTCGGGTACTGTCTGTTATTCGGTAACGTTATTTTAATGTTTTGGCGCGGTTTTAATGGCGCGCTTTCAACAGGTGCAAGGCAGCCAATCAGCAAGCGTTTAACTAGTGTGCCCTAGAAGCCATCACAGCCATGTCTACTAATGGCATGGCTGTGATAGGCCAGTGCAGCATGTGACCCAGACTGTATATAAGCTGGAGTCACACAGCCCGGCGTGTCACTCTGCTATAACTATACTAGGGACAGGTTCCTGACTGCTGCTACTGAGGGAGAGACAGGAGTTTACTATAGGGTGAGGCTGGAGAGATTACTTGTAGGGAAAGCATAGGAGGAACAATCTGCTTTATCATACAGCGATCTACATTGATTTGATTTTGTGGGGTTCAGTGAACGAGGTTTTTGCCCGGAGGGAGAGATAGGAGTTTAATATAGGGCCAGGCTGGAGAGATTGCTTTTAGGGAAAACCTAGATAGGAACAATCTGCTTTAATCAGACAGCGATCTACATTGATTGTATTGTGTGGGGGTGCAGTGAACGATCTTTATGCCCTGACCTGAGCCAAGTGAGGAGGAGAAGGGAGAAACAAAAATTTTTTATCAGTCTGTTAGGCGTAAAGTGCTGCACATTTCATGCAACCTAAGTGCATATGTGTGTGCTTAATCTGCATTTAAAAAAGAAAAAAATTTTTTTCCTTCATATTTAACTTTAAAGACTGTATGTCAGACAGACATTGCTTTTCTAACCTGCTCTTCAAAAAGCACCAAATGTGAGGGGAAAATAATTATTTTACAGTATTTAGGGTAAAGAAATTATTTTTCAGTTTTTCATTCAAATGGGTTTTTTTTTATTTTTATTCAATAGCGGAATAGAATAACAGTATTCAACCTGGCTGTTATGCGTGCGGTGCTGCACATTTCATGCAACCTCAGTGCATATGTGTGTGCTTAATCTGCATTTAAAAAAGAAAAAACATTTTTTCCTTCATATTTAACTTTAAAGACTGTATGTCAGGCAGACATTGCTTTTCTAACCTGCTCTTCAAAAAGCACCAATGTGAGGGGAAAATAATTATTTTACAGTATTTAGGGTAAAGAAATTATTTTTCAGTTTTTCATTCAAATGGGTTTTTTATTTTTATTCAATAGCGGAATAGAACAACAGTATTCAACCTGGCTGTTAGGCGTGCGGGGCTGCACATTTCATGCAACCTCAGTGCATATGTGTGTGCTTAATCTGCATTTAAAAAAGAAAAAACATTTTTTCCTTCATATTTAACTTTAAAGACCGTATGTCAGACAGACATTGCTTTTCTAACCCGCTCTTCAAAAAGCACCAATGTGAGGGGAAAATAATTATTTTACAGTATTTAGGGTAAAGAAATTATGCGATACACCCACTGCATACTGTTGTATTGCGCCTTGCAATAAAAAAAAAATATTTAGGGGACAAAAGAGTTCATTGCTGCCCTGTCCGCATATGTTACAGTGAGATACACCCATTGCATACTGTTGTATTGCGCCGTACAATAAAAAAAACTATTTAGGGGACAAAAGAGTTTATTGCGGCCCTGTCCGCGTATGTTACAGTGAGATACACCCATTGCATACTGTTGAATTGCGCCGTGCAATAAAAAAAAAACATTTAGGGGCAAAAAAAGTTGATTGCGGCCCTGTCTGCATATGTTACAGTGAGATACACCCATTTCATACTGTTGCATTGCACCTTGCAATAATAAAAACTATGTAGGGGACAAAAGAGTTTATTGCTGCCCTGTCCGCGTATGTTACAGTGAGATACACCCATTGCATACTGTTGAATTGCGCCTTGCAATAAAAAAAAACTATTTAGGGGACAAAAAAAGTTGATTGCGGCCCTGTCTGCATATGTTACAGTGAAATACACCCATTGCATACTGTTGCATTGCGCCGTACAATAAAAAAAACTATTTAGGGGACAAAAGAGTTTATTGCGGCCCTGTCCGCGTATGTTACAGTGAGATACACCCATTGCATACTGTTGAATTGCGCCTTGCAATAAAAAAAACTATTTAGGGGACAAAAGAGTTTATTGCTGCCCTGTCCGCATATGTTACAGTGAGATACACCCATTGCATACTGTTGAATTGCGCCTTGCAATAAAAAAAACGATTTAGGGGACAAAAGAGTTTTTTGATGCCCTGTTCGCGTATGTTACAGTGAGATACACCCATTGCATACTGTTGAATTGCGCCTTGCAATAAAAAAAACTATTTAGGGGACAAAAAAAGTTGATTGCGGCCCTGTCTGCATATGTTACAGTGAGATACACCCATTGCATACTGTTGTATTGCGCCTTGCAATAAAAAACGATTTAAGGGACAGAAAGATATAAAATTGCGGCTTAGTCTGTATCTGTACAATGGAGATACACTCGTTGGATACTGCTATTCAATACACCCATTTAGGGAAAAAATATTAAATTGCGGCTTAGTCTGCATATTTTACTGTGAGATACACTCGTTGAATACTGTTGTTCTATTCCGCTGTTCAATAAACACCCATATAGGGGAAAAAAATTACATTGCGGCCTAGTCTGCATATGTTACAGTGCAACAAAGCACACAGGTCTCGCATGGAGGCCCAGTTACTGGTGGTGAAGTGGTGCTGTTCCGCAGAGCGACTCATGCGTGCGCGCTGCAGCTGTAACTCCACTATGGCCTGCTGCTGCTCGCACAGTCTGGCCAGCATGTGCAAGGTGGAGTTCCACCTTGTGGGCACGTCACATATGAGGCAGTGAGCGGGAAGGCCGAAGTTACGCTGCAGCGCTGACAGGCGAGCAGCAGCAGGGTGAGAACGCCGAAAGTGCACACAGACGGCCCACACTTTCTGCATCAGCTCTGACATATCGGGGTAATTTCTAAGGAACCTCTGCACCACCAAATTCAGCACATGCGCCAGGCACAGGATGTGTGTCAAACCGGCTAGGCCCAGAGCTGCTACGAGATTTCGCCCATTATCGCACACCACCAGGCCGGGCTTGAGGCTCACTTGCACCAACCACTCATCGGTCTGCTGTTCAATGCCCCTCCACAACTCCTGCGCGGTGTGTGGTTTTCCCCCCAAAACACACAAGTTTTAAAACTGCCTGCTGTCGTTTACCCCTGGCTGTGCTGAAGTTGGTGGTGAAGGTGTTACGCTGACCGGATGAGGAGGCGGTAGAGGATGAGGAAGTGGAGTAGGAGGATTAAGGAACAGGAGGCAAACTGAAGCACAATGCAATCCTCGGTGGTGGAAGGACATGCGCTAAACTGCCATCCGCCTCAGGCCCAGCCGCCACTGCATTTACCCAGTGTGCTGTTAGGGAGATATAACGTCCCTGACCGTGCTTACTGGCCCACATATCCGTAGTTAGGTGGACCTTGCTACAGATGGCGTTGCGCAGTGCACACCTGATTTTGTCACCCACTTGGTTGGCGAGGGAAGGGATGGCTTGCCTGGAAAAGTAGTGGTGGCTGGGCACGACGTACTGTGGGACAGCCAACGCCATAAGGCTTTTAAAACTCTGCGTCTCCAGCAGATGGAATGACAGCATTTCAAAGGCCAGGAATTTTGAAATGCTGGCATTCAGGGCCAGGAATCGCGGGTGGGTAGGGGGGTACTTCCTCTTCTGCTCCAGTGCTTGGGAGATAGAAAGCTGAACGCTTCCATGGGACATTGTGCAGATGGTTGTTGGTGACCCAGGTGGTGGTGTTGCTGGCAGATCCTCTGTTTGCGGGCTGGCAGGTGCCACTGTCACTACAGAGGTGGAGGAAGAGGCGGAGACTGCAGCAGAAGAGGAAGCAGGAGGAGCCAGAGACCTTTCTTGGTTTTTGAGGTGTCTAATCCACTGCAGCTCGTGCTTTGCACTTAGATGCCTGGTCATGCAGGTTGTGCTCAGGTTGAGAAGGTTTATGCCTCGCTTCAGGCTCTGATTGCACAGCGTGCAAACCACTTGTGTCCTGTCATCAGCACATTGTCTGAAGAACTGCCACGCTAGGGAACTCCTGTGAGCTGGCTTTGGTGTGCTCGGTCCCTTGCTGCGTTGGGCAGTAGCAGGCGTAATGTCTAGGGCACGGCAGCTCCGCTTTTGCACCCTGCTCCCTCTTCTGCTGTGCTGTTGGCTTTGTGCTACCACCGTCTCCTCCTCCAACTACTCAGGTCACCATCATCTTCCACGCAGTCTTCACCCCTGCAACCCTTGTCGGTCTCCACAATTCGGAATTGCGCAGCAGTTGGCACCTGTGTTTCGTCATCATCCGAGACGTGCTGCGATGGTCCTCCCATGTACTCCTCTTGAGACATAAGTGGTTGGGCATTGGTGCACTCAATCTCTTCCACTTCTGGGGCAGGGCTAGGTGGATGGCCCTGGGAAACCATGCTAACAGAGTCATCAAAAAGAAGAAGAGACTGCTGCATGACTTGGGGCTCAGACTGCTTGGCTGATTAGCAAGGGGGTGAGGTGAAAGATTGATGGCTATCGGCTGCAGGTGGCAACTCTGACCTTTCAGCAGAAGACTGGGTGGGAGACAATGTGAAGGAACTGGAGGCACTGTCAGCAACCCAATCTACTATCGCCATGTACTTGCTCTGGCCTCAACATTTGTAGAGGCGCATTAGGCCCTGCCAAATACTGCTGTAAGGTTCTGTCGCCTACTCGCAGCTGAGAAAGGTGTTTCACTTGTGCGTGTAGCTGCCACAGATCACCCACGTCATCTCCTTGCAACAGGAGCTCCACGAGCAGCACCACCACCTAGCACTAACATGGTGGAGCAGTATGTGTGCACAAGCCTACACGTACTGAATGACAGGTCTGCCCCCTTCATCTTCTGGGTCTCCAAATTTGGCACATGGCCTGAGCTTGCCCCTTACGCCTTGGAGGTGCTGGCCTGCCCTGCAGCCAGTGTATTATCTGGACGTGTATTTAGCACGGCTGGGGCCGTTATCACAGACAAGCGCAGCCGCCTGTCAAGAGCCAATGTGGACAAGCTCAGGTTCATTAACCACTTAAGCCCCGGAAGATTTTACCCCCTTCCTGACCAGGCCCTATTTTGCGATTCGGCACTATTTGACTTTAATGGACAATTGCGCGGTCGAACAACACCGTATCCAAATAAAATTGACGTCCTTTTTTTCCCACAAACAGTGCTTTTTTTTGGTGGTATTTGATCACCTGTGCAATTTTTACTTTTTGCGCTATAAACAAAAAAAGAGCGACAATTTTGAAAAAATAACAATATTTTTCACATTTTTTTATATGAAATTCCCCCCCAAAAAAAGTAAAAAATCAAAATTTTTTAACATTTTAGGCCAATTTGTTTTCTGCTACATATGTTTGGTAAAAAAAATTGCAATAAGCGCATTTTGATTGGTTTGCGCAAAAGTTATTGCGTTTACTACCTAAGGGAAAGCTTTTTGTCATTTTTGTTGTTTTTTTTTAATGAGTAATGGCGGCAAACTGCGTTTTATTGCGGGACTACGACATTGCGGCGGACGGATCGGACCCTTGACTGACATTTTTGACACTTTTGGGGTTACCAGTGACATTACTACAGTAATTGGTGCTATACATATGCACTGTTACTGTAAAAATGACACTGGCAGGGAAGGGGTTAACTTTATTGGTGATGCAGGGGTTAAGTGTGTCCCTAGGGGCGTGCTTCTAACTGTAAAGGGGTGTGGCTATTGATGTAAGCACAGAGACATACGATCCTACACAGTAGGATCGTATGATCTCTGTTCTTACATCAGGGAGAATGACAGGCGGCTTTGTTTACATCAGCCGCCTGCCTTTCTCCCTCTCCACGGGGAGATTGCGAGTGGCCGGCGGACATCGGGTCCGCCGGTCACACGCGCGGACTTCTTAGGGAACGAGCGGGGGCGACGTAGTCCTACGTCACTTTGCTAGTACGGGGCTGACCGCCACACTAAATAGTCATGCGGCGGTCGGCAAGCGGTTAAAATGAACCAGGCATGGATCCCACAGGACTTGTCCGTACCTTGTGCAGAATAGACATGTATACCTGCCTTACCCAGCCATTGTTGTATTTTTGATCTTTCTCACTCTTTTGGGGTGTACCCTAATTTAAAAAGAAATAAAATTAAAACAAAAACCAGTGTTGGCTACCTCGTCCTCCTCCACCGCCGCTTCCACCTACACCGCCACATCCACCGCCACCTCAACCTCCTACTACATATGGGCCTCATCCTCCTCCTACATCATTCAAGATGATTATTTTTTATTTTTCTGTTTTTTATGTCCTTTTAAGTTATTTCCCTATCCACATTTGTTTGCAGAGCACTTGCCATGCTCTTAAGATGATTTTAATGCAATTTGCAGCCCTCTAGCCCTTTCCATGTTTGTTTTAGAGGCATTTTAGTGCTCAAAAGTTTGGGTCTCCATTGACTTCAATGGGGTTTAGGGCAAAGTTCGGGTTAAGTCCGGGTCACTAACCCGGACTTTTTTTTAAAGTTCGGTTGAACCCGCCGAACCCGAACATCCAGGTGTTCGCTCAACTCTACTCCTAGCTTCTGGTATCTTAGGCCATAGAGATGATTGGAGCCATTCTTGTCTCTATGGTTAGATAATGGAGACCAGGTTGGTCAGAACAGAAGGGACAATAAGTGCGGGTGTCACACCTAAATCCGTGCTTACTACAGACACAACATCTTTTTTGGGGGTTTCTTTTGGCAGGGGTACTCGGGAGGACATGTGGAAAATGCCTCTTATGCAGCCGGCTCACTGCATCTGGTAGGAGAAGTTGGGCAGGAGCACCTCCTGGATACAGGTAGGCACTGATGATCTCTTCCTGGAATTCTAGGAAGGATCCAGTTCGTCCTGATGCTTTGTATAGCACAAAAGCGTTCAGCAAAGCCAATTGGAATAAATAAACAGACGCTTTTTTGTACCAGAGTTTGGCTTTATGGGCAATTAAGTATGGCGACAAAAGCTGGTCATTGAGGTCCACCCCTCCCATATTAAAATTATATTCGTGGACACAGAGGGGTTTCTCCAAAACGCCAGTTGCCGTATGAATTTGGACCGTTGTGTCTGCGTGAATGGAGGACAGAACAAAAACATTCTGTGTATCCCTCCACTTCACTGCAAGCAATTTGTCCGTTTTCAGGCAGGCTCTCCCCCCGACTGAGTTGGGAATCTACAAGCGGTTGGGAGAAGCCCCGGTGATTAGGTCGCACGGTGCCACATGCGCCAATTTGAAATTTGAGCAGGTGAGGTGACTAAAAAGTGGCATGCTTGAATAAAAATTGTCCACGTACAAATGCTACCCCTTTCTGAATAAGGGTGACACCAAGTCCCAAACTACCTTACCGCTTCCCCCTATGTAGTCTGGGCAGTTGGGGGGCTCCACAGTCCTATCTTTACCCTCGTAAACATGGAAACTAACTGTATAGCCTGTGGCCCTGTCACACAGTTTATACAGCTTGATCCTGTATCTGGCACACTTGCTGGGGAGATACTGCTTGATAGCAAGGTGGCCAGAAAACTTAATCAGGGACTCATCAACGCAGACAACTTGTTGGGGGGTAAACAAGGCTGCAAACTGCTGATTGAAGTGATTTAAGAGGGGCAGAATTTTGTGGAGCCGGTCATATCCAGGGTCATATCCAGGGTCTCCCCAAGGACGACAGAGTTCATTGTGACTGAAGTGCATGGGTGAATTTGGATTGGCGGCGATGAATTGACCAGCATATAAATTGCTTTGGTCCACAATAGATTAGACAATAGAGTAAAATTGTCTGTTTCCACTTGAATTGCGGGTTGGGCAGTGAATGGGAGAAGTATGGGCGCTGTAGAATCTGGGGGCTGCCAATTAGGATATGCCAGCACATCAGGGAGGGCACTATGGGATCTATGGGCCTGTCTTCGAATTCTCGGTGGCTGTGGGCCACCGCACCAGCTTCACCCACACTTATGGGACTCACCACATCACCAAGTCTTACTGCAGTGCTGGTTTGTCTACGGCCAGGGTGTACTAGGCTGCTGGTGCTTGCCAGTTCACCAGAAGTTTGAATGGCACTAGTACTGGCACTCTGCTGCATATGAGCACGCTGCGATCTCTGCACCTCAGCAACTCCATAACAGGGTCGGGTACGCCTGACCTTAGCAGGGACCCCTCCGTCGTCGGAGCTATCTGTCAGGGAGCCATTGCTGTCTACAGGCTTGTTTACTGACCCTGATTCTGCCAGTGAGGCTTCCCCATCTCTCTCATCTGACATGGTCAGTATGCTGTAGGCCTCTTCACTACTGTACCACCGTTTGGACATTTTAGCCACTAAATTTACAGGTACAGTAGTGTGACTCACAGGCTAAAAAGCAGCCGGTTGTCGAGGACTATTTCAAAAGCTACAAAAAAAACTGCTAGCAGGGATCAGGCCTGACTCTGGAAACACTGCGGTTTCTGCTGTTGTGTTTTTGGAAGTGACAGTAATCTATTGATTAATGCACTTGCCTGGGTGGGGTGGGGTGGGCTGGGCTGGGAGGAGGGGCTAAACGCAGGTGCTGGCAGGTGTCATGACCGATCCAGCTAACGCCGTGTTTTGGGAACCCTAAACTATTGGGGACGCTAGTATAGTTTTGATCAGATCAAAGATATTGATCCGTTCAGATACTATACTAGTAATGGAGGTTTATGTGTATGTATGTGTGTGTTACTGGAAATCAAGGGGTTAACTAATATTTTTAACTATGCGGCGGGGATCAGCGCTGTCCTAGACTGATGCTAACTTGGGTTAACGCTAAGTAATGTCACCTGTGATACTAATAATAGTGATCAGAAAAAAAAACTGTACACTATAAAAGTGACACTGTGACAGGGCAATGAAGGGGTTAACTGGGGGTGATCAGGGGGTTAAATTTTTATTGGGGGGATGGTGGGTACCCTAAACCTACTTGGGACAGAAACTAACCCGCAAAATCAAGTCACAATCACACTATTACAGAAAACTGCTATATACCTGTATATAGTGTGCAATGTGACAGGGGTGAAGGGGTTAACTGGGGGTGATCAGGGGGGGATCAGGGGGTTAAATATTTATTGGGGGGTGGCGGGTATCCTAAGCCTAAAAGTAACGGTCACTAGCGCTAAACCAAGTCACAAGTCACACTATTACAGAAATATAGAAAACTGATATATACTGTCAAAAGTGTGCAATGTAACAGGGGTGTAGGGGTTAAGGGGGGGGTGATCAGGGGGTTAAATCTTTATTGAGGGATGGCGGGTACCCTAAACCCACTTGGGACAGAAACTAACTCGCTAGCACTAACTGAAGTCACAATCAAACTATTACAGAAATACAGAAAACCGCTATATACTTGTATATAGTGTGCAATGTGACAGGGGGTGAAGGGGTTAACTGGGGTGATCAGGGGGATCAGGGGGTTAAATCTTTTTTGGGGGGGGTGGCGGGTATCCTTAGCCTAAATGTAACAGTCGCTATCGCTAAACCAAGTCACAAGTCACACTATTACAGAAAATTAGAAAACTGCTATATACTGTCTATAGTGTGCAATGTGACAGGGGGTGTAGGGGTTAAATGGGGGGGTTATCAGGGGTTAAATGTGAATCTAGGTGTGTGGAAGTGTGCTTGGTGCAGTACTCACGTTTGATCCTCTCTCCTCTCATGCTGGAATCCAAAAAGGATTTGGGGAGGAGAGAGCGGGTCATTTCTGTGCCTGTGTTTACATTACACAGGCACAGCTAGGTCTGTGATTGGTCAGGACCGATCAGCAGGTCCAGGCCAAAAATCATTGACCTGGACCTGATGACTGATTTGTTCTAAAATGAATCAGACCATCGGCGGGGCCGGGGGCGCGCAGGGTACATGTATGGGACTTTGCCTGTACGAGCCAGCCTGCCGCAGTACATCTGCATCTGCGACTGGTCGGCAACCAGCTAACCTGTTTATTCAGTTTAACGTACAGGCTGATTGTAGAAATCTTTGTATCCCATACAACTTACCTGTCATGCCCCCCCTAGGTAAATATAACAGATATTCTGTCATCATTTTTATTAACCACTTGAAGACCAGTGATAAAAAAAAGTAGGCGATGGAGCATTTCATCCTGTTTTATTGATTATATACAAACACTGATGGGTTTAAAAAAGCATTGGATCATACCCATCTTGGTATGATTCGAAGCAAAGGGCAGAGGAGGGATCTGGGGTCTAATAGCAAAAAAGAGTACCTGTCACTGCCTATAAAAAGTGAAACGGTAATCCCACGCTATCGCTCTCTGAAACCAACGTGAAACCAACTGCTGCAGGCACCAATCAGCCAATCCATAGCCCAAAGTGAAATAATTTAGAATAGTGGTGCTGCGCTGTAGAATACCAACTAATGTGTAACTTAAAGTGCACAAATGACAAATACAAAAGTGCATGTGCTAATAATAAACATGTGTAAATGGATAATACAAGCAAAAAATAAAAACAGTTAATATTCCATATACAAGAAAATGGAGTTCCTCAGGCAAATTTTGGCTACGACAAGGTAAGCCAGCATCTGCAATTACGGTATATCTCTTTTATAAATTTAGCTATTTAGGATGATCTAACAAGAAATTTCTATTTACAGTACAGAAACCAGCTGGGAGGATTCTGCTACACAAGAAACTCAGGAAGCATTGGATATGAATCAACTCAGGAGGATACAGCTACGCTACCTTCAACTTCATCATCTCTAACCCAATTCCTGAAGAGGATTCTATTAACCCTACACCAACCACATGTGTATGTGCACCCCATTAATGTGCAAGCACACGTGCAAATAGAGGGAGGACAACAGCGCCGGATTTTAACAGGATGTTGGACATTTTGTCCACTATGGATGACCATATGAAGGGAAACTGGACAGAGAAATAATATTTTTGCCATTGTGTAGAGGGGATGGTGGCTAGAGTTCCCCTTGAACTAAAGGCTACGATGTGGGCAGGTGTCATTAGGTACATAGGCACATTCAAACTGCTATCTGACCAAAACCCCTCATTCAGAAATTAGCAGAGACCCTAGGGAATAAAATGGTGGTCATTGCAACTTTCTATGTCACATGGTATTTGCGCAGGAATTTTAAAAACAGTTTTATGAATTAAAAAACAAACAAACACTAAAGTAAGCCCAATTTTTTTGTATAATGTGAAAGATGATGTTACGCCAAGTAAATAGATACCTACCTTGTCATGCTTTAAAATTGCACACACTCGTGGAATGACGTCAAACTTCGGTACTTAAAAATCTCCATAGGCAACGCTTATGTTTACAGGTTACCAGTTTAGAGTTACAGAGAAGGTCTTGGCCTAGTATTGTTGCTCTCACTCTAACGTTCGAGGTGATAACTCACATGTATAGAATGAATGGCGTTTACATATGTGGCCGCAACATACGCATGGGCAATTTTTTTTTATTGTTTATTTATTTTTATTTTTTTTACACTTTCCCTTTAATTTTTTTTTTATCAATTTTATTTCTTTTACAAGGAATGTAAGCATCCCGTGTAATAGGAATAGTGCATGACAGGTTCTCTTTATGGAGAGATCTGGGGTCAATAAGACCTCAGATCTCTCCTACAGGCTGGAAAGCCTGAAAAAAAAAAAACAGTTGCAATCACAGCAGTATGGATAACTGTCAGGCTGGGGGTGACATTATCACATTGCGTCCGGGCCTCCGAAAGTCATTGAGACTGCCAGGGACCATCTGGTCCTATTGTGTATTTCCGCCGGTGGCTGATTCCTTCTTCGGCTCAGCCGATTCCTTCTCTGGCTAAAAAAAATGATATCTGATGTCCCCACTTAAAGCCCTGGACGTCATATGACATCCAGCGGTAAGGAAGTGGTTAAAAAATGTTTTTATTGTGAAAATTTTTTTTTTTAAGTTTTGTTAAAAAACGGAAAATTTATATCAAATACTTACCGTAATTTTCCTTTCCTGATGGACTCCATGGCAGCATACGTTTGGGTAGTCCCGCCTCCACTCCTACCCTATAGGACCCCACTCCCATAAATCCTTGCTCCCTTTCAGCATCCGTGTTCTGTAACTAGCCTACTCAGGAACTGGGAGGGGACTCCTGCTGCCATGGAGTCCATCAAGAAAGGAAAATTACGGTAAGTATTTGATATAAATTTTCCGTTTTCCTGACAGACTCCATGGCAGCATACGTTTGGGAAATAACTCGCCAAAACACAATTGGGTGGGCAGATGCTGATAAATTTTAATTAACACCTGCAACAGATAACACTTGAGCACCAAAACCAACAGAAGAAAGAGCCGCCGGCTCAACACAATAATGTGACATAAATGTATGAATGGACGACCAAGACGCTGCTCTGCAGACCACATCCGGAGCGACATGTCTTGAAGCTGCCCATGAAGTAGCGACACCACGCGTAGAATGTGCAGTCACCGCTTTAGGAGGAACCAAGCCCTTCTCTCTATAAGCCCACTGAATCGCCTCTACTATCCAGGAGGCAACTGATCTTGAGGAAGCACGCATACCCTTATTCTTCCCAGACAATAGGACAAATAGATAATCTGTTTTCCGGAAAGAGGCTGTAGCTTCCAAGTACTGTCTGAGCGTGTTGCCCACATCCAGAGGATGGACTTCCGGAGAGTCGGCCGATGAATTGAAAGTAGGGAGAACAATTTCTTGGTTCTCATGAAAAACCGAAGTGACTTTAGGCCTTGCTCCCAGCATTGGAATGAGGACAACTCTATCCGGGAAAAAAGTCAGAAAAGGTTCCTTACTTCCCAGACTTTGGATCTCTGACACCCTTTTAGCAGATGTGATGGCCACCAGAAAGACCGTTTTGAGGGTGAGATGTTTCACTGATATAGGATTTTCAAGACTTGAGCCAACCGATGATAAGAAATCAAGGACCAGAGGCATGTCCCACTTGGGGAATCTCAGCTTCTTCTGTGGCCTTAGCCTTACTGCCCCTTTGAAGAATTGCCTGATCAAAGGATGTGCAGCCCAGGAAATGCCTGTGAAAGCAGATATGGCTGAGACTTGTACTCGTAGGGCGCTTACTGAAAGAGGCAACTCCAATCCTGATTGAAGAAAAGAAAGAATATCTTGCACAGAAGGAGATGACCAGGACTTTCCTTTGGACTCTAGGAAGGAAGTAAACCTAGCCCAAATCCTTTCATAGGTTTTATTCGTGCTTTGTCTTCTGGCACTCAAAAGAGTTGGTATGGCTACTTCGGGACATCCTAACGCTTCCAGCCTTCCCCTTTCAAAAACCAGACCCGAAGGTGCAGACGGGCTGGGCATGGGTGAAGGATGGAGCCCTGGGACAGCAGATCCGTCCTGAGAGGAAGAGGGACTGGGTCGCGGTAGCTCAGTTGAAACAGTAGGGGAAACCACGGTCTGTTGGGCCAGAACGGGATTACTGCAACCACTTTGACTGACTCCATCTGGACTCTCCGCAGGAATTGAAAGATGACTGGTACTGGGGGAAAAGGCATAAGCCTTGTGAAACCTCCAGCAATCTGTCAGGGCATCCACCCCGAATGCTCTGGGGTCTCTGTCCCTCGAGTAAAACTTCTGAAACTTCCTGTTGTTGAAGGAGGCAAATAGATCCACCTCTGGGATGAACTCCAAGGACAGGATCCAGCTGAACACATCCTCGTGGAGAGACCACTCGTTGTTGTTGAGTTGTGTTCTCGAGAGGAAATCTGCTTGTGTGTTCTGAGCCCCTGGTATGTAAACTGCCGACAGATTGACCAGGTTTTCCTGAGCCCAGGTCATTATTGGCTCTACTTCCCGAAGCAGGGATGCGCTGCGAGTTCCGCCTTGTTTCCTCACATAGGCTACTGCAGTCGTGTTGTCTAACCTCAGCATGACTGAGGTGCCCCGAATGAGGTGGCTGAAGGCTAGTAACACTTGAAAGGCCGCTCGTAGTTCCAAGATGTTGGACACCGTCTGGCGAGACCGAAAGTCCCATTTCCCTTGTGCCATCTCTGTTCTGCAATGACCGCCCCATCCGGTGTTGCTGGCGTCTGATGTCACTATCACCCAAGATATGGGGGCTATGGAGTGACAATTGCTCAAATTCTTCAGCTGTAGCCACCACGGAAGCCAGCTCTTCATTGTTGCGGTTATCACAATTCGTTGGGAATTGCTGACTCCGTTCCATTGCTGAAGGAAACCCCTCTGAAAAGGCCTCATCCTCCAGAGAGCCCACTTCACCATAGGGGCTGCCGACACCATGGTGCCAATTACCCTTAGGCATTGTTTTGCTGTGAGACGTGATGCTGACAAAGCTAGAGACACTCTGTCCCTGATTACCGGAATCTTTTCTTCTGGCAGAGAGATGGTACTGTTCTTGGTGTTGAACAGCGCACCCAAAAAGACCAGGGACTGAGTGGGAATCAGATGGCTCTTTTCCCTGTTCAGGATCCAGCCAAACCTCTCTAGAGACGAGATGACCAGAGCCAGATGTTCCAGGATAACAGACTTGTCTTGGGCCAGAAGAAGGAGGTCGTCCAGGTAATGATAAAGACGGACCTCTCTCAGTCTTATCAAGGCTACCACCGCTAATAAGACCTTCGAAAAGGTACGAGGCGACGTGGAAAGCCCGAAGGGGAGACATACAAATTGTAGATGACGCTGGCCGACCGAGAATCTCAGATATCGTTGAAACTCTGTTGCCACTGGTACGTGGAAGTAAGCATCCTTCAGGTCTACTGAGACCATCCAATCTCCTGGTTGAACGGCTTGCTGAATGGAGAATAGAGTCTCCATCTTGAATTTTTCTCCTTTGATGAAGCGATTCAAGTGCGTCAGATCTATCACTGGTCTCCAGGCGCCGCTCTTCTTGCGCACCATGAACAGAGGAGAGTACACTCCGAATCTTCTTTCGGATTCTGGCACTGGAACCACTGCTCCTTGAGTGACTAGCGAGTCTACGTAAGACAAGAGAATCTCTCTTTTGTCGCCTGACCGAGGAAGGGAGGTAGGAAAAAAATCTGTCTCCGGGAATACTGGTGAAGGTCCAAGAATGACCTGCAGAGACCGTGTTGACGACCCAAGTATCCCGGATTGAGGCCGCCCAGACCTGCCGAAAGTGAAAGAGACGACCTCCCACCTGACCGACCTGAGCGGGCCCAATCTCAAAAGGACTTCGTCGTGTCTCTATCCCCAGACGGATTGGACTTGGGGCCTTTCCGAAAGGAAGACTGCCTGGATTTCCAGTTTCTTCCAAACTCCCTTCCTGGCCTATAACTACGTGCCTCCCTGGCACGATCAGAATTTTGTCTTCTAAGAGGTGGCCTCTTCTGACCCAGAAGACGCCTATCCTGGGGGAGAAAGCCCGACTTACCGCCAGTAGCCTTGGAAATGGCGCTATCTAACTTATTCCCAAAGAGGGACGAACCCTCAAAGGGAATACGGCACCACACCTGCTTAGAAGCAGGATCAGCCAACCAAGGGCGTAACCAAAGTGCACGCTTCGCCGTCACGGATGATAGCATTCCCCGGGCCAACAGGCGAATAACATCAATAGACGCCTCCCCCAGAAAGGCTGAGGCCAGTTTCAACTCTTCGATAGGAGAGTCCTTAGCTGCATCTTCGGAGAAGCTTCTGAGGGAATCATCCACATTGTCCACCCACACTTCCATGGCTTTGGACAAAGCAGCCAGGGCCAAAGCCGGTTTACAGGCAGCACCTACTGAAAGATAGACACGCTTCAAATCCGTGTCGATTTTCCTGTCAAGAGGATCCTTGAAGGAGACAGTATCCTCAAGAGGCAAAGTTACGTGCTTCACTAGCCTCATGACAGCCGCATCTACCAGAGGAGGAGTTTCCAGATGTCTGACTTCCTCTTCCTTGAATGGATAGAGCTTGGCCAATTTTGAGATCATAGAATTCTTTTTCTCCACCTTGCTCCATTCTTCCGTTATGATTTCTCCTAATTCAGGAATAAACGGGAAATTCAGCCGTTCCTTGCTCAGCTGTTTAAAGAGCTTTCTCTGCTTCGGGGCCGAAACTACTGGATCTTCCCAGTTTAAAGTTTCTCTGACGGCCTTTACTAAAGGTGGAACCAAATTGAAAGAGAATCCTAAACTTGGTTCATCCTGATCCGAATCGCTATCAGACTCGAATACCGAGGGATGGCTAGGTTCAGAGGATTCGAGGGCTCTTCCGCTAGTGGTCTCTCTAACTGGAGATACCGATGGCTCTGGCGCTGGAGATTGACGTTTATTAAAATCAGCCAGCGAATCCTTGACTATGCGTTTGACCATAGACTCAAGTTGTTGGTCAGATCTTCCCCTTTCATTCGATGCACGGGAATAACAGGAATCGCATAGTGATCCACCGTCCAGTAAACGGATACCACAGCCCCAGCACTTAGTCTCGCTGGATTGGCGTGAAGACCTGGGAGGTGACCGGTCTTTACTACGGTATCTGGACTTGGATGAGCCATGTTTGGAGGAGGAGCGGTGATGCTGCGGATTAGCATGGCGATCCTGCCGCGTGTCCTGCGGTTGTTCCGTCCTAGAAGAGGAGCTGCAAAAGGAAAACACATAAGGCAATACAGTAATGCCCATCCGTACATCCTGCTCCCCCCCTTCATTGAGCCCTGCACTCACCTAAGAGAGGGCTGGTCACAGGGGAGCGGTGACGGGTCCATAAGGAAAAAGGAACCACTGGAATAAATAAGGCATATAAGTATCCCAAGATAGCCTAAAATGAGGACCCCCAAAAAGGAAACCCACATACCTGAAATCTAGAGCGTCAGCTCTTGGGAACAGGCTACAGGGCTGGGCGCCGTGATATATAGTCAGTTCCACCGACTGTGGAACTGACAGCTGTTTAAATCCGGGGCCGGCCGTGACGTCATGGTCGCGGCGAACTGCGCATGCGCGAGTATCGGCACTCGCCGCTACTGCGCATGCGCGAACCAAGCCTCGTTCTCGGTCAGTCGGCGCGCATGCGCAGAGCGACCGAGGACGCCGGGGATGGAACGCATAGCGTTCCACGGTGTTCACAGAGCCTCCCGGACAGCCAGGAAGACTATGAACGGAACGAGGAGCCGCACACTAGACCACCAGGCAGTCGCTAGACCACCAGGTACACAGAAGGGATAAAATAAAGAAAAAACACTTACCCCTCCAGTCGCACTAGACACCAGGGATACCTTAGAGCCAGAGGACATCCAATCCAGCGTTGGGGCAATACAATGAGGCCACCCACCACAGCGGGGTCATCGGCCATGCCATTACTAGCCCGCTTTGTCAGGCACTTTCTAGGCTCCTCTTCAACTTGCCCATCCCATACCCCGCAGCAGCAAGGGCTTATTGGGAAAACAGGTCCTGCCGACTCCAAACGACCCTGCGTCATATAAAACGACCATACTTTGTAGGAATTCAGCACCAAACAGGTGCATGGAGGAGGACAAAAAAAGAACACGGATGCTGAAAGGGAGCAAGGATTTATGGGAGTGGGGTCCTATAGGGTAGGAGTGGAGGCGGGACTACCCAAACGTATGCTGCCATGGAGTCTGTCAGGAAAAGGAGTTATCGCTCCGTCTAAATAGTAAAAAAAAAAAAAAAAAAAAGAGCAAAGTTTTTCCATTACCTGAAACATTTGTGTATTTGTGTTTATTCTACATTTTAAAAATAAAAATAAATAAATGCACATTTTTTTTCAGGTAAAAAAATGTGCATTTATTATTTAGTGAGGCCATAAAAAACATTTTTTCATGTCAGCAAAATAATCATATAGACTTCTGCAGAAGAAAAATCTATTACAACTATTGCTTTTCAGAATTCCTTTTCTATACCATCTTTTCATGCACAGGACAGACAACTGAGAACAATTCAATTAGCAAACACGGCTAAACATTTTTGTAAGATACCCCGCCATTTCTCACTGAATTTCACATAAGAAGATGCCGTACAGCGATAGTGCAGAGAGCAAGGCAGAAACTGACATAAGATTCTGTCCCCTCTGCTCTCTGTCTATCGACGGATAATGCATCCGACAAACTGCACCACCCCCTCCCCGCCTCCGCCCTGCCTCCACCCCGCCTCCTCTCAGTGAGCTCTATGGGATGTAATGCTTTCAGTTGCTGAGAGGAGGCGGGGCGGAGGCAGGGCGGAGCACGGACTGAATGAAATACATCCCTGTGAACTGAAAATCACACGAGATTTCGTCACTAGGCGAATTGCAAGGGCTGCTGGGATACATGTCCCAGGAGCCCTTGCGAATCGCTGAATGACGTAATCGCCGAAAGCAGCAGGGCGGGAGTGCAGATTAATCACTTGCCTACAGTGCACTTTCACCCCCTTCCTGCCCAGACTGATTTTCAGCTTTCAGCGCTATCACACTTTGAATGACAATTACTCAGTCATGCAACACTGTACCCATAAAAAATTTGTGTCCTTTTTTTCACACAAATAGAGCTTTCTTTTGATGGTATTAAATCACTACTGGGTTTTTTTTATTTTTTGTGCTATAAATAAAAAAAGACTGAAAATATTGTGAAAAAACGCATTTTTCTTTGTTTCTGTCATAAAATTTAGCAAATGAGTAATTTTTCTTCACAAATTTTGGCCAAAATTTATACTGCTACTTATCTTTGGTAAAAATAACCCAAATAAGTATATATTATTTGGTCTTTGTGAAAGTTATAGAGTCCACAAGTTATGGTGCTAATCATTGAAAATTTATCACACTTGATCACACCTGATGTACTGAAGGCCTATCTCATTTCTTGAGACACTAAAAAGTCAGGAAAGTACAAATACCCCCCAAATGACCCCTTTTTGGAAAGTAAACATTCCAATGTATTTTATAAGGGGCATGTGAGTTTTTTGAAGTTGTAATTTTTTCCCACAACTCTTTGCAAAATGAAGATTATTATTTTTTTTTTTTTACAAATTGACGTATTAACAGGTTATTTCTCTCACACAGCATATGTATACTTGCAACTACACCCCAAAACACATTATACTACTCCTCCTGAGTATGGTGATACCACATGTGTGAGACTTTTCACAGCCTGGCCACATACAGAGGCCTAACATCCAAGTAGCACCGTCCGGCATTCTAGGAGCACAAATTACACATATAATTTCCTGACAACCTATTGCAATTTTGAAGGCCCTGGAGCACCAGGACAATGGAAACCCCCATAAAATGACCCCATTTTGGAAAGCAAACAGCCCAACGTATAATTTTTGAGGCATAATGAGTCTTTTGAACGTGTCATTTTTTTCCACAAGTTTTTGGAAACTGTGGAAAGAAAATGAAAACACATTTTTTTTACACAAAGCTGTCCATTTATGCAATATTTCTAACACTTAGCATGTACATAGCAAACATTGCACCCCGAAATACATTCTGCTATTCCTCCTGAGTATGGCGATACCACATGTGTAACACTTTTACACAGCCTAGCCACATACAGAGGCCTAACATCCAAGTAGCCCTTTTCACAAAGTTGTCCATTTATCCACTTTAAGACTGGGCCTATTTTTGACACTTGGTGTTTACAAGCTAAAATATTTTTTTTTGCTAGAAAACTACTTAGAACCCCCAAACATTATATTTTTTTTTTAGCAGAGACCCTAGAGAATAAAATGGAGATCCTCGCAATATTTTTTATCACACCATATTTGCGCAGCAGTCTTCCAAATGCAATTTTTTTGAAAAAAATTCACTTTTTTTGAACTAAAAAATAAGAAAACAGTAAATTTAGCCCAATTTTTTTCCATAATGTGAAAGATAATGTCACGCCGAGTAATTAGATACCCAACATGTCATGCTTCAAAATTGCGCATGCTCACAGAATGGCGCCAAACATTGGTACTTAAAAATCCCCATAGGCAACATTTTAAAAATTTCTGCAGGTTACCAGCTTAGAGTTACAGAGGAGGTCTAGGGCTCAAATTATTGCTCTCGCTCTAACGATCGCGGAGATACCTCACATGTATGGTTTGAACACCGTTTACATATGTGGGCGTATGAGTTTGCTTCTGCGCGCGAGCTAACGGGGACAGGGCGCTTTAATTTTTTTTTCCTATTTATTTTATTTATTATTTTTTTATTTTACACAGTTTAAAAAAAAAATGTTTTGATCATTTTTATTCCTATTACAAGGAATGTAAACATCCCCTGTAATAGAAATAGGTATGACAGGTCCTCTTTATTGTGAGATCTGGGGTCAAAAAGACCTCACACCTCACAACTACACTAAAAAAGAAAAAAAAAAATTGTTAAAAAAGGAAAAAAACAAAAACAAAAAAAAAACAAAAAACGGCCCTTTAAACCGGTTAATAGGCAACGACTTTTGACATAGCTCCTGTCTTCCAAGACCATAGAGTCGAGTGAGGGCCATCTTGCCCTCACTCGACTTCCTGTCTCTGAGCATCCGGGACCGGATAGTTTTCCCCGATGCCGGCGGGTCCGGTAAGCTGAGAAAACGTCTGGGATGCGGCGGGAGGGGGGGCACCTCTTCCCCTGCACCGTAAGGGTAATTTCGCGGCGAATCCGCCACTGGGACCACCCTTATCTGAAAGCCGACCGCCCGCCGTTTAAAAAAATACCGGGGTTATGGCAGCTATCTGCTGCCATAACCCCAGTATTTAGCTTTTAATGGCCGACCCATATAGTCTTTAGGCGGTCTGTAAGTGGTTGCATGAATATGGCAAACAGGTGACGATGACTGATGGGGTGACAGGTGACGATGACTGATGGGGTGACAGGTGACGATGACTGATGGGGTGACAGGTGACAATGACTGATGGGGTGACAGGTGACGATGATTGATGAGGTGACAGATGACGATGATTGATGAGGTGACAAGTGACGATGATTGATGGGGTGACAGATGACAATCACTGACGGGGTGACAAGTGACGATGATTGATGGGGTGACAAGTGACGATCACTGATGGGGTGACAAGTGACGATGATTGATAGGGTGACAGATGACGATGACAGATGGGGTGACAGGTGACGGTGATTGATGGGGTGACAGGTGACGGGCGATGGTCACCGATGGGTGACAGGTGACGGGCGATGGTGCACTGTGGTACTGATGGCAGTCTCTGGTGACAGGTGAACTTTAGGCTATGTTCACATGTGAGCGTAGCGATTGCAGGCAGAATCACAGCGATTCTGCCTGCGATCCGGAAATCATTGCAAATCACGGGACGCCTGTGCATTGCCCGTGATTTGCAATAGCACCCCAAACGCTGTGCGATGTTGCAGCGATTTCCGCCTGCTGAATCGCGGTAACATCGCGCAAACAACGCATGATGCCCCAAAGAAGCTCTTGTACCTTTTTTAGGGCATCATGCGATGTTTGCGCGATGTTACTGCGTTTCGGCAGGCGGAAATGGCGGCAACATCGCACAGCGTTTGGGGTGCTATTGCAAATCATGAGCAACGCACAGGTGTCCCGCGATTTGCAATGATTTCCGGATCGCGGGCAGAATCGCTGTGATTCTGCCTGTGATCGCTACGCTCACATGTGAACGTTATGGGTGTCAATTTCTGGGCACTGATGAGGTGACTGTTGGGTGACAGGTGCAATTGGGGGGGGGGGGGGGCTAAGGACTGTGTGGGGACATTTATTTGTGAGATTTTACTTTGACAGGTGTACAGAGCAGTAACTCACTGTTTCTAGCTCTGCTCTCCTCACACTGGAAACTGTGTGAGGGGAGAAGAGCTAGTAACAGGGAGTTACTGCTCTGTGTTTACATTTTGTGATCGGCTGTGAATGGATTCACAGCCGATCACATAGTAAACAGTCACTGTCAGTGACTGTTTACTACCGCAGGTGACTAGCTGTGTTCCTAGAGAACACAGAGCCACCGACATGACCGCGCTGCGCGCTCCCGATCGCGCATGCGTGGTCATCTTGTGGGCTCCTCTATTGTGATCGGCTGTGTCATTGGAACACAGCCGATCACGTGGGAAACAGCCATGCCCATTGGCTGTTTCCCCCCTGCCGGTGGGCCCAGAACAATGGGTCATATGACGGCGGCCCAGAACAATGGTCGCACCGCTCCACCGTAATATGACGGCGGGCGGGCGGCAACTGGTTAATAAAGAAGATTAAAGGTATTTCCTTAAAAAAAAAAATAGTTTACATTGCCAAAAGCATATTTGAAGGGGATTATATACAGCTCAACTTGTAAAAATGGGTGGAACTCCACTTTAAGCATCATTAAAATCACTGCTCCTTTAACCACTTTACCACCGGAGGATTTTCCTCCTTTACGTCCAGGCCACTTTTTGCAACTTGGCACTGTGCGACTTTAACTGAAAATTGCGCGGTCATGCAACGCCGTACCCAAATAAAATTTGTGTCCTTTTTTTTCCACAAACAGAGCTTTCTTTTGTTGGTATTTGACCACCTCTGCGCTTTTCATTTTTTGCGATATTAATTAAAAAATGAGCGACAATAAAATAGCAATATTTTTCTACTTTGACAGTTAAAAAATATCCAATATATTCAATTTTTGTCATATATTTAAGCCAAAATGTAAGCTACATGTCTTTGACAAAAAAATTCTCAATGAGCATATTTTTAACCGCTTTAAGACCGGAAGATTTTACCCCATTCCTGACCAGGCCATATTTTGCGATTCAGCACTGCGTTACTTTAACGGAACAATTGCGCAGGCGTGCGATGCTGTACCCAAATTAACAGCTCAACTTGTAAAAATGGGTGGAACTCCACTTTAAGCATCATTAAAATCACTGCTCCTTTAACCACTTTACCACCGGGGGATTTTCCTCCTTTACATCCGGGCCACTTTTTGCAACTTGGCACTGTGCAAATTTAACTGAAAATTGCGTGGTCATGCAACGCCGTACCCAAACAAAATTTGCGTCCTTTTTTTCCCCACAAATAGAGCTTTCTTTTGGGGGTATTTTATCACCAGTGCGATTTTTACTTTTTGCGCTATAAACAAAAAAAGAGCAACAATATTTTTCAATTTTTTTTATATGAAATCCCCCCCCAAAAAATGTAAAAATCAAAATTTTTTTTAACATTTTAGGCCAATTTGTTTTCTGCTACATATTTTGGTAAAAAAAATCGCAATAAGTGTATTTTGATTGGTTTGCGCAAAAGTTATCGCAGCTACTAAGTACGGGAAAGATTTATGTAATTTATGTCATCTTTATTGTTTTTTTTTTAACGAGTAATGGCGGCGATCTGCAATTTTTTTTGCAGGACTGCGACATTGCGGCAGACAGATCGGACCCTTGACTGACATTTTTGACACTTTTGGGGTGACCAGTGACATTACTACAGTAATAAGTGCTATAAATATACACGGTTACTGTAATAATGACACTGGCAGGGAAGGGGTTAACTTTATTGGTGATTTATTGGTTAAATGTATGCCTGGTGCTTACTGACGTGTGTGGGGGAGGGGACTGTGTGACACAGGCACAGATCGCAGGTTCAGCTATGCTGAATCCTGTAATCTGTCCCTGCCTGTC
The DNA here is from genome assembly GCF_965119305.1 of Pelophylax lessonae. Taxonomy (NCBI): domain Eukaryota; kingdom Metazoa; phylum Chordata; class Amphibia; order Anura; family Ranidae; genus Pelophylax; species Pelophylax lessonae. The sequence continues at coordinate 102,309,502 of NC_138771.1, read as the reverse complement.
ACATAGGAGATCCGCCCGCTTTGTTTACACAAGCAGGCGGATTTCCTCACTCGATCCCCGACGATCGGGGAAGAGCGGCGGTGATCACCGCCTCTCCTCCCCTGGCCCGACTCCAGCTGTGTCTGAATACAGCGGGAGCCGCCCACAAGGGGAGGAGTCCAGCGACGTAGGTCTACGTCGTAGGACGGAATCGAGCCACTTTGCCGCAGTACGCTCAATGTGAGCGGTCGGCAAGTGATTAAAAACAATTGTTTTTTAAAAAAATGTTTGCATTGGTACATGTTCCCCAGGTCAGTACCCGGACCCCCATACACTTTTTTTGGGCAATAACTTGCATTTAGGCCTTTAAAATGAGAACTTTTGATTTTTGACGTTTGAGTCCCATAGATTGTAATGGAGTTTGATTGTTCGAACAAACTTTTCCCCGGTTCGCGGTGTTCTGGTGCGATCCTAACAGGGGGGTGTTCGGCTCATCACTAATTATAAATAAAATGTGGACACAATGCTGCAAACAGTGTTGACTCATTTTATAAAAGTAGCTTTGTTTTTGTACTGTTTCCTTTTCTGCTCAGAAATGTGCTATTACAGCTCATTATTTCTTTACGGAAAATGTACTAAGTTTTAATGGCTTCGACATTCATTACAAATAAATAGGGAAGCTTTGCAAGAAATGTTTAGTGGAGCATCTAGGACATTTTGATCTTCCTACTTTTAGCAAAATCTTTTAGCTTCTAAAAGCAAATTTGCACTTCAACTAATACTATATGTTACCGTACATCCATTGAACTGTTCATTTTTTTAAGAATGATTTATAGTGTATTTTTTACAGGAGTTTGGGAGGTAGCAACATATCATATGTTTGACATAATTTTTTATTGTTTGTCAAACCAGGAGAATCAAACATTATTCTTTTTGTTCTGCTGGTGTCAGAAGGATATAATTACCATTGTTCTTTCAAAGTTACAGAGCCACAAAGGGGGATATGCAGAGCTTTTTTTTTTTTAATGCATGTGTGCTTGGAGCATCTGTGGTTTCTGTACCAGGATGCTTGAAGCGAGCATGTCCTGAAGTGTCAGGGCTGGAAAGCATAAAGGTTCAAGCTCATGACTTAGATAATTTTGGATGCTCTAGACAGGCATTTAAAGGAGAGGGCTGATACACATCTTTTATAAGACGTGAATCAGATACTGCAGCGTAGAAACCACAGCTTGGCTCAAAGTGCAAGAAGTGCAGGTATGGCCAACCAATAGGTAACTTAAAGAGGTTGTAAACCCATTAACATTTTTTATTTTTTTTTACCTGAAAGAGAAACACATAATGAGATAGTATGCATCGCATACTAGCTCATTATGAAATCTTACCTCAGTCGCCCGTCTTCCAGGATCGCGGCATCCGGCCATCTGATTGGCCGGAGCCGCGGTGACGTCACTCCCGCGCACGCATGCGGGAGCCGACAGTCACGGCACGGGGCTCTGAAGGAACGGCACCAGCGGCCGTTCCTTCAGAGCGCATGCGCCAGTGATGTCACTGGCTGCATGTAAGGTAAATATCTCCTAAACAGTACATGTTTAGGAGATATTTACAGTACCTATAGGTAAGCCTTATCATAGGCTTACCTATAGGTAAAAGTTGCAGAGGAGGGTTTACTTCCTCTTTAAGTGGTTGTAGATTTGTTATCCCTACTATATACTGTAGGGCAGTGGTTCCTAACCATGTTGGAGGTACTGAACCCCACCAGTTTCATATGCGCATTCACCGAACCCTTCTTAATTGGAAAATAAAATATGATTTTTTCAAATTCAAAACATAGGTATTTATTTAGGTATATATTTATACATAGGTGCACAAAATGAACAAAACCAATAAAGAACAAAACCATTAAGAACAAAGAACAAAACCATTAAAAAATGATTTTCACACAAAAACAAAATAATGAATATTTACTGCAAATCAGTGTGACTTCTGCTGTTGTCTTTCAGAGAACAGTTCAGAAATGCGCGGCTTTACCTTGGCAAGTGCCACTCTCATGTCGTTTTCGCAACAAAGTCTGTTCCTTTTCTTCGTTTTTATGTCATGCATTTAGGACGCTGAAAGAGTGTATCAACGTGCCTGACTAAAATATTATATTTCATATTACATTTCAGCTAGGGCTCATTCTATGATGGAATGTGGGCCCTTGCTAATGTCATTAACGAGCCATTTGACACACCTCATTCATACACCTTGGACATCAGACAGCTATATTTTGCATTTAGACGACAAGACATTGACATGTTAAACACCCTTCCATTCATTCATTTGAACACTTGACAGTTGGATATTTTGCATATAGATGACAGACAACACCTGAACTCATTGACACTTACTTACATGTCAACACATTAGACAAGCTGAACACAGACGGATCGACTCTCCCACAAAACACAGATTCAGATACAAGACACCTCATATTGACACAGATGCATAGGGAAAACAGCCTTTCATGTCTTGTTTCTGTGAGATATGTCCTATTGTTAAATTGACTCATGAACTGTAACCAGTTTCAAGCAGTTTTTGCCGCCCAAATATCCTTTAAATGTGTGAGAGAAACTTGAAATAAACAGTTGTGTCTGCGCTTGAGTGCTATGTGTCGTCACACCTCCTGGCCAGACGAGAGAGAATTCACTATCTAGGGAAGATTGGGACTGAAGGGCCGTATATCATCTTGTAAATTGCCTCCTGACGAGATTTGAGCAGATCCCACTTTTCTGACACCAAACTGTTAGCTCAAATCACGTTCCGTTATACATGTGAATCCATATTGTACATATTCGTCCGACCACTTTCTTTTTTTGCTCAACATAGTTAGTATGAAGGGATTAAAACATTAAGAAAGAAATCACACGACGTACCATCACGACAGTTACAATTCGACTACTGGGTGCGCCACATTCCCTGCAGCACAGATAGGCCAAGCGATGTTGCGTGATCACCTGCAGCCAATGAGCGGGGCGTGTCATCACGTATCATATGAGTCGGGTGTGTGTCTTGACCTCCGCCGAACCCGCGAGACTGACTCACCGAACCCCTGGGGTTCGATCGAACCCAGGTTAAGAACCACTGCCGTAGAGTAAGTAAACTTCTGAACTGCCCTCTAAAGCTTAACATAGATTATGTAAGCAGGTGGATTTGTGGGGAAGATACACTGAATAAAAGTGTCTTCAGGGCACTGCAGAACATTTAATAAACGTGTATGCTTGGCTCTGCAGGCATTTTGATGGGAACCGCACACTTTTCTTTCATCCCTATTTAAGAAACATACAATCGTATTCCTTCTTTTGTTTGATGGACAATACAGTTGAAAAGTGCTATAGCTCAGATAGTAAATCATCATTATGTCTCTGCCAGTACATTTTTTTTAGAGACAACAAAAGACATAAAAACCTGACTGAGCTCAACCTCAATTGTACACACTGCGTGCTGTATCCATAAGTAGACGTAACAAGACTTTGTATAAATTCCAACTTCAAATTAGTACTGGAACATACTTTACCAAATTATTCCTCTTTAAGAAATCTTGAGTAATATTCACCCATGAGCTTTACATTATCACTTTACAACATGGAGGAGGCAATATTATATGTTTTTTTTATTTTAGTTGATATAGATTGTACCCCTTATTGGGGCACATACATTTATGAACATGTGCTAATACTTTTGTTTTTCTCTCTTTTTTGGAAGAGGAGGTGGTTCATACAACTTCCCTGCAGCTGCTATGGTTGTGTGTGTGTGTGTTTTTAATAATTGGCCAAACATGATTTTATGAGATAGATAGTGGGTTTTGTATTGTTAAGATATTTGTGTTTAATAAAGCTAATTTCTATATTTCTATACATGTGTCAGATGGATACTTATGAATATAGCACACAGTATGTACAATTGAGGTTGAGCTCAGTCAGGTTTTTATCTCTTTTTTTGTTGTCTCTCATATATAAACGCACCGACAGCTCCCTCTTAGTAGAACTTAATTCAAGTTCTTTTTTTTGAATAATCAAAAAAAAAAAAAAAAATTCTCTTCACATACTGTCTTGGGGATACATTTAAAGTTTCTTTTTTTTCCCAGAACATTTTTTAGCCTTACATACAAATACAACAAACAGAGACTAGCCTGGAGGCCTGTAGCTTTAGCAGATTTTATTTTATTTTTTTATATATAAGTCATACAAACTGCAGATTACAATAGCATAATAGTAATACCATAAAAGTGGAAAAGGCAGTCAGATGTACAAAACATCATATATACAACAGAGTTTTAACCATTACACATAGGTTCCCCCCAAGTGATAGCAGATTGTTTAAAAAGCAACAGAAAGTGCAGTGAAAAAAACAGCAATGGGAGATCAGTTAAGGTATTACAATACCAATAAAATATTTTCCCAACAACTAAGAGTTGATTCACTATGTCACTATGGATGTAGAATCTCTGTATAGCAGGGGTGCTTAACCTTTTGAAGTGTGAGAGCCACTTGAAGTGATACTAAAGTCCCCTTTTTTTGTTAAAAATAACAAACATGTTATCCCCACCTTCCCTGTGCAGTGATTTTGCACAGAGCAGCCCAGATCCTCCTCTTCTCAGGTCCCTCTTTGGTGCTCCTGGCCCCTCTCTCCTGCTGATAGCCCCCAAAGCAAGCAGCTTGCTATGCACTCGAGCCAAGCCAAAGCTCCCTGTTTCAATTCAGACATGGAGCCTTGGCCCAGCCCCACCCCTCTCTCTCCTGATTGGCCCACTGACTTTAATTGACAGCAATGGGAGCCAATGGCACTTTGCTGCTGTCTCAAATAATAAGGAAGGAGAGTCCCGGGTAGCTGAGTCTCTCGTGCAACATCGCTGGATGGAGATGGGCTCAGGTAAGTATTAGGGGGGCTGCATTAAGATAAAAAACCTTCTAACTTTACTTTAGGTGCTTTGGTAACCAGTCGCAGACCACAATGAACTGTGGGGTTTTACCGCCCCCCAAACCACAAATGCAAATAGGTCCTTACTGTCCTGAGCCCCCTATAAGGCTGCTTTTACACTGATGTGCTGTGGTTTACCTGCACTGCAGGTGTGGCACAGTGCACCTGTGGCTTTTCTGCAGGTTATCTGCACTGAGCCATAGACTTCTATTACATTTTGCAGGTGTGGTACACTTTCTGAAAGCACACCAAAACTCCTGCATTTAGGAGTTTTGGGGTGTTTTTTCATAAAGTGCCCCACACCTACAGGATATAATAGAAATCTATGAAGCAGTGCAGTTAACCCACAGGAAAGCTGCAGGTGAACTGCACTGCACCTGTGGATCAGTGTGAAAGCAGCATAATAACCCTTTTTGCTAATATGCCCATTGTAAAAGTGCAAAGTATGTGATGTTTAATATACTGACCTTTTCCTCTTCCAGCTTCTGCTGCCATCGCTCTCCAGGCTGCTAGAAAGGTCCAAGGTGAAGTGCACTTGATATCACTTGACTTGGGACAGGAGCCAGCACTGCATAGAAGGCATCGGCATATGTGGCTCCTGCTCCTTCTGCGGCCGCTTGCTTTCTCCACTGCTAGTGCTGGCTCCATGCACTCTGATGCTCTGGGATGGCAGGTTGGCAACCCATTGATCACAATCCTGGGCTTGCTGACCCGCCATCCCAGAGCATGGGCATGCGTTCCCCTGGTGTGGGGTTGCGGACCACATCAGAGGGCTTGCCAGCCCCATGTTGAGCACCTCTGCTGTAAAGTAACATTCCAAGGATGGGATTGCTGCATTGCACAGATTCTTATCATCCTCACCAAGTCACAGATACCACACATACAGCGCTGAGGATGTTACGTAGCTCATCAAATTAATTTTTACACACAACTACTTTACTTTGAGTAGTTTCATCTATCTTCAGTGTATGGGTTACACTATGAGAAGTAAAATGGCAATATCCAAACTTTCTATGGCTGACCTGGAGGACAAATTCCTGAAAAACACACAACAAAAGCCATATAGATACTATTGCTATATAGATGATATTTTCATCTTAAGGGACAGAAGTTGAAGAAAATCTAAAACAATTTTACTCATTAACCCCTTGAAGACTAAGTCTTTTTCTGACACTTTTTGCTTACAAGTAAACATCTGTATATTTTCTAGAAAGTTACTTAGAACCCCCCAAACATTATATATATTTTATGTCACACTGTTTTTGCACAGCAGTCTTTTAAACCCATTTTTGTTGGAAAAAATACACTTCCGTGGAAAAAAAAAAACAGTAAAGTTAACCCAATGTTTTTGTATAGTGTGAAAGATGATGTTACACAAAATAAATAGATACCTAAAATATCATTATTTTATTTTATTTTTACACTGTCCCTTTAAATGCATTTGTAGCACCCTCCTAGTTAGGTGCTAGGTTCAAAGCATTTTATGCTCCTTCTGATTATCAGGGGATCTTGATCTATTAGGTTGCCTGTTGCATGTTTCCAGGTGTGATTCACTGGGTCCGAGGGAGTGTCCCCACTGCATCCAATAGGGGAGCCTGTTGGACAATGGAGGAAACCTAGCCAGTGAAACATTGGCTTTTGTGAGAGTCCCAGCGGGAGGGCACTCTTGCAGTGCATCCTGGGATTGCTCATAAAAGCTGAGGGGACATGTGACAGGCCATCTTTGGCAGGAAGCAGAGTCCCAGGAGGAGGCTGACGGCTTGTCTCTCCTCCTGTTGCATGAGGAAAGTGGTCTTAGGCAGTCGGCCTAGTGAACCAGGTGTGGAACTGAGCTGCAGAAGATCCAGTGGAGCTGACAGTGGAGCTTCTGGCAGAGTCTTTCGGGAAAAACAGTGTCCGTGAGTACCAGGGGACTTGCCAAAGGGTCTGCTCGGGGAGGACTACCACTCCAGTGAAGTCAGAGGATCAAGGGGTCAGCTCACACAGAGTATCAGATTAAAGGGAGTGCCGTATAGAACCCTGAAGAGTAGGGACAAAGGGGGTGCCAAATAGGACCCTGAAGAGCGATTCACAGTACAGTACAGTTCATCTAATTCTTCTTCACTTAGTGGAAAGGTTAGGCAGTGGCCTTGCCGCACTCAGCTTTATGTAAGTCCCAGCAATTGTGCATAGTTTATTCAGTTGGAGTATCCCACTCATCCCTTCACCCATTCCAGTTCTCCAATAAAACAACAAAAACCCGAACCCCTGGACTGTTTTCTGACTGAGCCAAGCACTTAGAATATGCTATAATGTCAAGATGTTGCTATGGGTAACCCAGGGGAATACGTAACCAGCAGCTCTTGGAGAAGACTTCTCTTGGAGAACTCCTGGACATGCTAACCTGCGCTTGCTGTCCTTACTGTGGTGATATAGTAGTGGTATGATTGTGGTATGATTGTTAATTAATTATTACTATAATGCGAGTCGTTTCCGCAGCAACCGGTTCTTCCAGAGAGTTGAAATTTTTGAGTCCCAGCGCAGAAGAGAGTTCACAAGATATTAGCAACAGATGACAAAATCCAACAGAGTAAATATTACAATGAACAGTAGCCTTCAGAGTCCCATTCATCCTAGCATATATTAGCAAGCATAGAGACACTACAATCCAGCATATGTCCCTGCTCTCATCTTGATGGTGAAAGAAATTAAGGACTGCCAGCTCAAATCGTCACCTCAAATTCTAGTCTGACACTGGGGGGGAGGGGGGGGGGTTCTGCTAGATCAACCCAAAATACTTTTTGATCTTATTGTTAATCAAGGTGAAAAGACTCTACTTGTAATTACTGGCAATAACCTCCCATTAGTGGTTACCAGGTAAACAAGCCACCATGAATACCCCCTCAAATCTAATTACCATTAATCAATACTTTTTGTACTATTCCTTTCAGGTCTGATCCTTTTGATGTGTAAAAAATTGCAACTTGACTGCCAGCTGTGCTAGGTCATTAATCATAGATCATCATGTGGTTCTGTGGGGGACATAAGTCTGCGAATACTGCACCTGTTTCCATTTGCACTTTAACATCAAGAAGATTAATTTGCACCTGTTTATGGACTTTTTTTAGGACTTTATTATTCATTCTTTTATATATTATATTATTTATATATATCTTTTAGTGTGTGTTTTCACACACACTGTGCACCTTTGTTGTGTATTATTTTTATGTATTTATCATTTTAATGGTTTATACACATTTTTCACAAAGTGTTTTTCTTTTTTGATTCACACATTTGATGATTTTCTTTATTCTTTATTCTATATATCAAGCACACCTATATACCATTCTCAATTAATTTACTCCACTCAGGTTGGAGTTTCGGTTGCTGCTGTTAGCACACTCACCTGTTTGCCCACCTTTATTTCTTTCAATTAGGTCATTAATCATAGCCTACACACCTATGTACACATAAAAAATACACAAAAAATATGTATATGTATATAAAATATCCAATATATTTATCCAACACTCTCTCTTGCTGCTGTCCTGTCCAGAAAGGACATCTTCCCTGTGTTGTAGATGGTCCCTCCAGCACAGGAGGCCCCAGGGAAGAGGTCACCCACCCAGACTAGGGGACCCTCAAGGGCCACGACAGCCTCCTCAGCACTCCTTCTCCATCTTCCACCTGACTGCCCCTGCTGGCATGACTCATGAGTACTTATGAGATGGCCTGTGCACTGCCAGCCCACTTTGCTGGGGATTAATGGGGCCCTCATAAATACTCCAAGCAGCTCCTCCTAGACTTCACCTTAAGCTTCTGGAAGCTTCTCTGCCATTCCAGCAAGCAGGGGGAGTCACCAGAAATGCTGCTAGATGAGTGATCCAGCCTCCCTGAGCTACTCCCAGCCCAGATTCAACCCAGGCCTGGCTCTCAGCTGGGCCAAATTTTCTTTCACTTACATCTATGTACACTAGCACCTAGCTAGAGGGTGCTACGCTAGCAGACTCCTTCCACAGGGGCAAAACCATCAATTGAAGCATAAAAACAACCCTAAAAAACCCGAAGAGAAAATCTCCAGCACAAAGAGATAAAAACAAATAACTGTCTACCTCTAGTAACCACATATAATCCAGCACTAGGAAGAATAGGGAAGATAATCAAAGATTTGCAACCCATCATAACAGAGGATAAATCTCTGAAAGACATATTCCACCAACCCCCAATACTGGCTTCCAGGCAACCACCCAATCTCAGACTAACCACCAGGAAACTTCATTCTGATTATGAAGTCACAGATAAAGGAACCCACAAAAATGCCCCCCCCCCCACTTTAAAATGTAAAAACACCCGCAAAAATTTGTAATGTCTCGCAGAATATTTATTGCACAAATTTCACAGCCCCCCTATCACAGTGCCCTTTGCAGTCCGCCCCCCCCCCCCGTCTCTCTAATCACAGTTCCCCCTTTTGCACTCTCTGCCTCCCCTGCACAGTCCTACCTTTGGCATAAACAGATAGCTAATACTATTATCAATGTGCTTAAGTTTGAGTAAGAGATTGGAGACATGCTAAAGGAGATAGTCAGAGACTGAGGACATAATACAAGAGACGGTCAGAGACTACGGACCTAATACAGGAGAAATCAGAGACTGAGGACATGATACAAGAGATGGTCAGAGACTACGGACCTAATACAAGAGAAATCAGAGACTGAGGACATTATACAAGAGATGGTCAGAGACAACAGACATGGTACAGGAGATAGTCAGAGACTGAGGACATGATACAAGAGATGGTCAGAGACTGAGGACATGATACAAGAGATGGTCAGAGACCACGGACCTAATACAAGAGAAATCCGAGACTGAGGATATGATACAAGAGATGGTCAGAGACTACGAACGGGATACTAGAGATGGTCAGAGACTGCAGACAACATACAGGAGATGGTCAGAGACTGAGGACATGATACAGGAGATGGTTGGTCAGAGACTGAGGACATGATACAAGAGATGATCAGAGACTGAGGACATGATACAAGAGATGGTCAGAGACTGAGGACATTATACAGGAGATGGTCAGAGACTGTGGACGTGATACAAGAGATGATCCAAGACTGTGGACATGATACAAGAGATGATCTGAGACTGTGGAAATGACCCAAGAGATGGTCAGAGACTGAGGACATGATCCAAGAGATGGTCAGAGACTGAGGACATGATCCAAGAGATAATCAGAGACAGAGGAAATGATCCAAGAGATGATCAGAAACTGAGGACATGAACTAAGAGATGGTCAGAGACTGAGGACATGATCCAAGAGATGGTCAGAGACTGGGGATATGATCCAAGAGATGGTCAGAGACTGAGGACTAGGGATGATCGAACGGTTCGGGTCCACCATCGGTTCGGCCCGAACATTGGGTGTTCGAGGTTCGGCCTAATTTAGAACTTTTTGCCCAAAAAGTTCGGAATTCGGCAACCAGAACCGACCAAAATGCAATGCTTCAGGAAATGGTCTTTAAAAGCCCGTGATTGGACCAGAACCATTAGCAAAAGCCAATTGAGGGGGCAGGAGAATGCTAGGAATGTGATTGGAGTGACTAGGGGGTCCCTAGACCAATCATTAGTGAATACGCCCCCCAGTATATAAGATCGCCCCCGCCATATTCCTAGCATTGTTATACTGGACATGGAAGAGAGTGGAAGCAGTTCTGTTAATTTTACTTTAAAAGTGTCATTTAGCTATTTATTAGTGTGAGGAAAGGGTTATCTAGTGTAGTTAGAGTGCTCCTTTACATTTTAGTTAGCTTCAAAAATTTAGTTTCTGTAGGGAAAGTGTTAAGTGTAAGGGGACCGTAGTGTAGTGTAGGGTTAACTGGCAGTGACTGCTATGGCAGGGTGACAAAACCCTTCCATAGCAGGGTGACCGCTATAGAGAAATGATCATTTCTCTGAATTGCTTCGGCACACCCATATGGCTTCTCACCAGCCAAGCATTTTTAATGCTGCAGGGGCTGCCACTGCCAGTGCTTTTTTGAGGACATGTTTGATGTCAGACATGACATCTGAACATGTGTATAGGGGGTATATATAGACATATATGTCTGTATATATACCCCTAGACATATATAGGTGTGATAGTAGCAGAAATAAATGCTTGCGCTAATGAAATCATTTACAGTAATATATTTCTGCTACTATCACACCTATATATGGCTAGGTGTCTATATAAATATAATTATGTGTGTATATATACCACTATACACAAGTTCAGATGTTTTGCTTGCCTCAAAAGAACCCAAAAAAATGCCAAAAAAACGTTAGCGTAAAAAAAAAAAAATGCCCAAGTGTGTTTTTGCTGGCATTTTTTGGGGGGTTTTGGAGGCAGGCAAAACATCTGAACTTGTGTATAGTGGTGTATTTACACACATCCATATATTTATATACACACCTAGACATATATAGGTGTGATAGTAGCAGAAATATATGCTTGCGCTAATGAAATCATTTACAGTAATATATTTCTGCTACTATCACACCTATATATGGCTAGGTGTCTATATACATATAATTATGTGTGTATATATACCACTATACACAAGTTCAGATGTTTTGCCTGCCTCAAAAGAACCCAAAAAAATGCCAAAAAAACGCTAGCGTCAAAAAAAAAAAAAAATGCCCAGGTGTGTTTTTGCTGGCATTTTTTGGGGGGTTTTGGAGGCAGGCAAAACATCTGAACTTGTGCACAGTACCACTATACACAAGTTCAGATGTTTTTCCTGACTGCAAAGAACCCGAAAAAATGCCTGCTTTGAAACCGGCAAGGTGTGAAAACCGAGGAGAGAAGCTAACCCCCTGAGCTGAAAGTTTTCTAATGCATACAATCCTTTTTTTTATGGTTCTGGACATGCTACAGAGCTGAAACTTCACAGGTACACCTTTTAGACCCCCCAGACACAAAATCACACAAAAAAGTTCTTAAAAATTTTCATTTTTGATAAAAAAAGCCAATTATTGAAAAAAATTAAAAAAAAAAAAAGAGATTTTTTGATTTTTACGTTGGATTTCAGATCTGGGGGGTCTAAAAAGTGTACATGTGAAGTTTCAGCTCTGTAGCATGTCCAGAACCAGAAAAAAAAAAAAAAAGATCGTTTGTATTAGAAAACTTTCAGCTCAGGGGGTTGGCTTCGCTGGAGAAAAGATGATTGAGGGGGGATATGATATCAATGTACAAATACTGTACTGGTGACCCGAGCATAAGGAACAAACTATTCAGAGAAAGGAGATACAATAAGACACGTGGCCACTCACTAAAACTAGAGGAAAGGCAGTTTAACCTTAAAGTGCGTAAGGGATTCTTCACTGTAAGAACGGTAAGGATGTGGAATTCTGCCCCCCCGCACCCCCCCCCCCCCCCGTCGGTAGGCCGCTGATAAGGAGGAATATTTCTGCACACACATGGGACATTATTTCTCACAACCAGATCACACCATGGAAGACAGTAGTTTTGAAGTTCCATTTAAGAACTAAAACATTTATGAGTAAAGAAAAACGTTTGAACTAAGAATGGTTATTGTATTTGACACAAAAGATAATGGACTAATTGTGAATCTCAGTTTTCTAAATTATTATCCAACAGTTATTTGACCCCCCCCTCTCCTTTACCTCTGTGACTGTTACACCCCCTTTCCAGTCTATGGCTCTCTCCCTGCCTTATCTTATTAACTATCCTAGTTTATTTATCATTGCTGTTTGTGTTTGTTTGTGCATTTTTTTTCCTCTTTTTTTTTTCTTTAGAGATTGTCTTTCTTAACATTCCACTAAAACTTTGTGAATTAGTACTGCTTGGACCTTGAAAAAGGGGGCACACCCCGAAAGCTTGTCATGAAAAATTGTATGTTAGTGCAAGTAAAACAATTATCTTGGACTGCGTTATCTGGGGAATGTCAGAGAGCTAACTGTAACAGTTTACAATGAAGTTTTGGTGCTATGTTTTGAGTTTGCAAGAATTTGGCAAACATCCAGAGAAACAAACTTTATTTGACGATCCCATCACTATCAGGTATGAGATTCAGGTTTGCTGCTACAGGTTTCGAGGTGAATTCAAGATTTGTGGTCCCAAATAATTTATGTGCAGATTTCCTCAAAGACTGTTTTTTAAACCATGATGCATTTGATGGCCTTTAAACTATACCCAGCAAGCTTAAAAAGGCCAATAAGGAGGATTTTGGTTATCCTTGCTATAAAAGAGGACCACAAAGCAGTCATAGTGCCAGTGAATTGAAAACTGGTGTACGGAAAGATAAACTTGGGAGAGATTATTATCAGTGAGAAAGTTGTACTTTAGTTCTGATTGCAAGCTGTTGGGGTAATTAACCCCATTTGCTGCCTTTTTTGTTCCTATTATTGGGGGTCCTTTGTTTAACATTTTATGTTGTAGTGGATTTGTGGTCAGTGGTCTCCTTTAGCTGTTGTCCTATCTATAGCAAACTTTTTTCCTTTTGCTGCAAGGCTTCCTTTAAAAAAAGGGGGATTATGTTTGGGGGGTGGTATTTTGGTATATACATAAACAAAGGGTTGGGGGGGGGGGGGCACATCCAAAACATGCATTTCTAGAACTGGTGCTGCTATAAAGACCAATATACATATAACACTACAGAGAATAGTGCACACATGCAAAAGCAATTACTTTCAAATCTTGCATGGCTACTTAAAAACATCTGATCTTAATAAATAAATATAGGGGTTTAGTCACACAATATGGCCATACTGTGCTTAAGCCCACCACTGCGTTAAAGTTCCCCATTTTCAATGGGTCCTACACTATCCTTAAAATGAAAGATAAATCACACTTCTCGGCCCAATCTCCGAAGGGAGGGGATCATGCTCTGCTTCAGTATGTCAAAGTACATGTTGGCATTTATGGTTCCCTCAATGAACTGTAGCCCCCCCCAGTGCCAGCAGCACTAATGCAGCTCCAGACCATTATACTCCCACCACCATGCTTGACTGTAGGCAAGACATGCGTGTCTTTGTGCTCCTCACCTGGTTGCCGCCACACACACTTGACACCATCTGGACCAAATAAGTTTATCTTGGTCTCTTTAGACCACAGGACATGGTTCCAGTAATCCATGCCCATAGTCTGCTTGTCTTCAGCAAACATTTTGCGTGCTTTCTTGTGCATCATCTTTAGAAGAGGCTTCCTTGTGGGTCGACAGCCATGCAGACCAATTTGATGCAGTGTGCGGCGTATAGTCTGAGCACTGACAGGCTGACCCCCCCACCCCTTCAATCTCTGCAGCAATGCTGGCAGCACTCATACGTCTATTTCCTAAAGACAACCTCTGGATATGACGCTGAACACGTACACTCAACTTCTTTGGTCGACCATGGCGTGGCCTGTTCCGAGTGGAACCTGTCCTTAAACCGCTGTATAGTCTTGGTCACCGTGCTGCAGCTCAGTTTCAGGGTCTTTCCAATCTTCCTATAGCCTAAGCCATCTTTATGTAGAGCAACAATTCTTTTTTCCAGATCCTCAGAGAGTTCTTTGCCATGAGGTGCCATGTTAAACTTTCAGTGACCAGTAAGAGAGAGCGATAACACCAAATTTAACGCACCTGCTCCCCATTCACACTTGAGACTTTGTAACACAAACAAGTCACATGACACTGGGGAGGGGAAATTACTAATTAGGCCCAATTTGGACATTTTCACTTAAGGGTGTACTCACTTTTGTTGTCAGTGGTTTAGACATTAATGGCTGTGTGTTGAGTTATTTTGAGGGGACAGCAAATTTACACTGTTCTACAAGCTGTACACTCACTACTTTACATTGTAGCAAAGTGTCATTTCTTCAGTGTTGTCACATGAAAAGATATATATAATAAAATATTTACAAAAATGTGAGGGGTGTACTCACTTTTGTGAGGTACTGCATATATATATATATATATATATATATTTTTTTTTTCATTGTTTAGGGTACAAAAAGAAACATCTCAACAAAATATATATTTTAGTAAGGTAAATATGAACACAACAATTACAACATATTTTATGGAGTTTCAATTAGAGAGAGAGAGCCTGAACATAAACATCTTCAGCAGTACTCCCTCTTTAGGGACTCTAAAATGCTCTGTGAAACCTGGGTCATTAGTGTATGTATATTTTTATCAGTTTAGACAAATCACAGCAATAGCAGATTAATTCTAATTCTATATTATAGATCAATGCTTTTTAGACATTACTCCTTAGCTTCTTCAAGTAAAAGCCTTTTATTTTCTAACTGCAGTTGAATGTCTGGAAATCTTGCAGCGTCACAAGACAATTTCAGCATTATATTTCCATTGTTTCCTATTATGAATTCAGCTGTTTACAAGTGTGCTAACAAATAAAGACATCAAACATACATACACATGTACCCTCTAGCTGCCATTCAACAATCATCTTGATTTATAATAGCAGTTACATGTAGATCATACTTATTGCAATAGACTGATTACTTTCTGTTCTTTCCAATGCTATCCTTTTCACATAGGCTGTTTTCTTTGTAATTTATTTTGTAAAGCTGTACAGATTAAGTCCTTGAGTGCAGACAGTTTCAAGATTGCAATTCAATAAAAAGAAGAGATACATGGTTTGCCATTAAGCTGGAGACACCATGTATCCCAATTACAGTATGTTCCAGCAAGGAACAAAATGCAGGACATTTCAATGAGTTTGGCCATTGCACAGCTGCATATCATTCACGTTTGGTTATAGTGTTGCAAGACTACGGCAGTTAAAGTACCAATCGACAGAAGATGACAGCAATTGACTACTCCATCTGTTTTTAGTTGGTTTCAGTAAAGCTTTAATATCAGTGTTCTGAAGAATCAGTGATTAGGTTTATTTATTTAGCAATGTCAATTTACTATGTATCTCTAGTCAAAACTTTTTATTAGTGTTGGATAGAGTGGGAAATGATTAAACCCATTACAAACATTTTACTGCTGTCTGTATCCCATTAGGGAGATTTCCCCCTTATGTCCTTTTCATGAGATTGGAAGTGAATTTAAAGCTCCCAAATTTGGGGTGTTCCTCTTAAAAACAGTTGTCGATGGAAAAAGTGTCCCTATTGGAAGATTTCCTTTTGCTTAGGTGACAACCATAAAATAAATGGATTTTTTAATACAGACTTACCTGTAAAATCCAATTCTTGAAGTACATCATGGTTCACAGAGTCATATGGGTTATATAACCACCTTTAGGTGAAGGACTCTGGCAACCAAACATAAAGGATGTCCCCCTATATAACCCCTCCCACACAGGAAGTACCTCAGTTTTGTAGCAAGCAATAAAGACCCCATAGAAGAGGGGAGGGACCTCTGTGTCCCATGATATACTTCAAGAAATGGATTTTACAGGTAAGTCTGTATTAAAAAATCAATTTTTCTTTTTGTACATCATGGGACACAGAGCCATAAATCCTAACATATGGGATGTCCCAAAGCAATGCATCTGAGGGGAGGGGGACACCAAAAAATACCGCCATCCAACCACAAAAAGGATTACACCACTGCCTGCAGAACACTGTGGCCAAATGCAGATTCCTCCTGGGTCCCAACATGAACTCGAGAGAAGCGAGTGAACGCATGCACCGACGACCAGGTCGAGGGCTTGCAAATCTGAGCCATAGAGGCTTGATGGTGATGTGCCCAAGAGGCACCTACACCTCTGGTAGAATGTGTCTTTACAGGAAAAGGTGGAACCTTCCCTCCTAAACCATACCCCTGGGTAATAACCTGGTGAATCCAATGAGAAATCATAGACTTAGATGCTGCCAACCCCTTCCTGGGCCCTTCTGGCAGCACAAACAAGCTCTCGGTCTTACAAATCCGAGCTGATTTCTCTAAGTAAAACTTAAGTGCACGCATTACATCAAGTGAATGCAATAACCTTTCCTATTTTGAGTGAGGATCTGGAAAAAATGAAGGTAGTATAATGTCCCGATTCAAATGAAAGGCGGACACCACCTTGGACAAAAGAACCAGAGGAACCTGCACCAGAGGTTCAAAAGGCTGTTTTTGTAACACTGCCAACAACAAATTTAAGTCCCAAGGACACAATGGTGGCTTCACAGGCGGGGGCAAACGTAACCTTCCCCGGACGAAGGTCTAAACCAACGAATGGGAAGCAATCAGTTCCTGGAAGAATACCAATAAGGCAGAATTTTGCCCTTTGATAGTGCTCAGGGCTAATTTCATATCCACCCCTGCTTGAAGGAAAGCTAGAATTCTCACAATTATATATTTGCAGGGATGCCATTTCCAGGCGTTTATCAGAGTATGAACTGCAGGGCCAGATACACCCCACTCCTTCAAGATGAAGGCTTCAAAAGCCAAGTCATCAAATTTAGAGACTGTACAGCAGGGGGGAATATCAGACCTTGAGAGAGTATGGACGCAGTGGAAGAGCCCAAGACCTCGTCACTGCCAACCTTTGGATTTGTGCATACCAAACTCCCCTCAGCCATGCTGGGGCTACCAGAATTATTGATTTCCCCTCTAGCTGGGATGCAGTATCAGCAACAGCAACAGCTGCAGTATCAGCTGCACCAGAGGAATGGCATAAATCAGGGAATACTCCTCCCATGGAGTCACCAAAGCATCCACTCTGACTGCGAGTAGATCCCTGGTCCTGGACACAAATCTCTTCAACTTGTTGTTGAACCTGGATGCCAAAAGATCTACATCTGGGACCCCCCAGTGTAGGAAGATTGATTGAAAAATCTTGGGTTGTAAGGACCATTCCCCCCGGAAACATCTGTTGACGGCTCAAAAAATCTGCCTGCCAGTTCTCTATTCTAGGAATAAAAACTGCTGTCAGGCATGGCACAAACTTCTCTGCCCCATATAGGATGATATCCACCTCTTTCTGGGCTGACTGACTTTGTGCCTCCTTGATGTAAGCAACAATCGTGGCATTGTCGGATTGCACCCTGACAAGGTGACCCCAAAGTCTGGGTGTCCACTAGTATTTCAAGCTCGACTGACTGCTTGGATTTCCAAAATTTTGATAGGGAGATGTCTCTCTACCCGACTATTTCCTCTGGACAGTAGCTTCCTCCAGAACTGCTCCCCAGCCAGAGGGACTGGCATCTGTAGTCACCACTTTCCAGGTCGCTGGAAGAAAGGATTTCCCCTTCTCCAGATATCTGGTCAACAACCACCAATTCAGACTCTGACGTACACTTGGTACCAGAGACATGGACCAGTCCACAAACTGAACCCTTCTGGTCCATGTAGACAGAATGTTGTTCTGTAAGGGTCTGGCATGGAATTGAGCATAGGGAATTCCCTAGCAACATCATGCAAAGACATATAGCCAGATTCCCCAGAAGTGTGAAGCCAGATCTTTCAACAAGATGTGTTTTGCATAGCTTAACATCCACAGTCATGCACACATTGGTTTGTCACAGCTTATACCTTTCAGGTAATCAGCACAGGGTGAAAACAGTGTGTCAGAAAAACAAGCACAGAAATAATGCTTAACAAGATGTATTTTGCCTAGGCTTAACATCCATAGTCTCATGCATAGACTCACATGGCATTCAGTCTCTGTTATCTTTTTAAATGGAACAGTGCATAAAATATTTACAATCTGCAATTATACCAGCAATTTTTACCTTCAATGTTTGCTGTATGTAAATATTTTAAATTGGACACACCAGTCCTGCTGCAGGATTCTGTTTTGAAACAAGAATCCAATCATCAACCATCACGGCGAGCTTTGTCTTGAAGACCTTCAAGGACTGGGTCCCCTTATTTTAGGGGGGCCACGGCCTTGGACCTGTAGAGCACCCAGCATGGAGCGCCTTTGGGGTTTGGTATTCCAAGGGTCCAGATCCCAGGATCCAGCACCTAAAAAGGACAGCATTACAGGCAAAACCTCATATCTGCTTCCTGAGGCTCAGGTACCATATTTTTAGTCCATTAACTATTTTAGATCTGATTTTTTTGGATCTGAAAGCTAACCCCTTAGATTCAGTGATCTTTGATCGGGGTAGATAGCATATCTTCTTTCTTCCTTGAAGAGAAATGTGGAGAGACTCTCCACAGTGACCATCACCTTTAGACACTGGCGAAAAAACTGAGGTAATTCATGTGTGAGAAGGGTTATATAGGGGGCATCCTTTCTGATTGGTTGCCAGTGTCCTTCACCTAAAGGTGACTATATAACCCATATTGCTCTGTGTCCCGTGATGTACGAAAATAAATTGGATTTTACATCACTTTCAGTTTGGTGATAATGATCACTAGCACAGAGTGAGTAAATCCCCCCAGTCTGGATACAAACAGCAAAAAGAACCTCACCAAGTTTCTATCTATTTCCTACACTATCTAAAATTTAAAATAGATGTTTTTCAGTCAGACTTACTTTAAAGTGTATGTAAAGCTGAAACAGTTATGATCACTGTCAATTTTCTTTTTTTTTTTGGAGAAGATTTACCTGCACTTACTATCTCCGAGACATAGCAGTTAATAGGAGATCTTGCCAAAGTGAAAGAGTATTGCCCTCTCAGATTCTATCTAAAACTAGAAAAAAATTGTTTTGCCTTTACATACACTTTAAGTTTACATAAAAAATATGTTTTTTTTTAATGTTGTTTTCATTTGTGCAATTCAACCTAAAATTAGTAGATTAACTGTACTGTACCCTATAGGTGTGGTACATTTTAAAAAGGCCAGCTTGCTGCAAATTTGGTTCCCTGTATCAACAGCGTACCAAAAATGCACCTTGCATTGAAAAAATGGAAAACATATTGAGAAAGCACTGCGGTTGCATTTTTTATGTACTTTTTGAGTGACATGTCCATTTTTGAAAGGTGCATGCTGGAAGTCAACCAGAAAACACACCAAAAACTCATCATTTTGAAAAAAGCATACCATTTTTTAAGCATTTTTTTAAGCACACCAGTTTGAAAAAGCCCTTAACAACATTTCCCTCTAATTTCACCTTACAGCACTACTGAACAAAATCAAAAACATGCTAAAGCTTACTGTGCATCAGTAGGATTTCACTAAAAATTTAATATTTTTCATCTGTAGTGGAAACATTTTTTTAAAGAGCAGGGCAGACATTTTTTCTTGAACAAACATAATGTTTACTCTGAATGTGATTCTCGTTCATACATTTTGTAATGAAACTTATTTAATAAGTCCAGACCCTCATATTCACTTAAAGACAATGCTGTGTGATGTTCAAACCAGGGCCAATAATAAAACACACAGAAGGTAAAATAAGAACATGATGACTGATTAGATTAGAATTATTAAATGTTATTTGTTGGGAAACACACTTGCAGCTCCTCTCTTTCCTAGCTAGCCAGGCTGGATAGGGGTCTGGATTTTCGTGGACTCAATGCTGTTTCTTTGGCTTAAAATCCAGTTAGTATAGAATTTGGAAGGGACCATATGCCATTTTTTTTTGCATGTGAGCCCCTCAAAATATACACCAGACCTTTATCTAAGCATGAAGCCTGTGAAGCTAGGAAAGGAGGGGGCTGCAAACTTGTGCACTCCCCCTCCTGAAACATATCAGGCTACATGCCCTGCAAAAGGAAAAAAAAGTACAAAATATGTCATAATGAAGACTTATTGGATCCTGGAAGCCCCCTTTAAGATAAAGGGCCCCAAAGATATCCACCCTGCTTATATGAATGAGTCACTCATTCACACAAAAATATTACAAAGCAAATAAACACACACCATAGAAAAAGTATGTTATTGTGGTTAGTGATGCCAATCAGGATTCCCCCAGCTGCTTTGTTAACAAGCAGAAGCCGACGGAGAGAAAAATTTAGCTAAGAGGTTGTTTTTTTTTTTTTTTTCTTTGGCTGAAGCACATCCTACAGGTGCACCACTTTCCTTTAAGCTGTATTAAAGGCTTATGGATAGAAAAGCTGCGCTACACAGTTGATAACCTGGAAATCAATCGGTAATGCTCAGAAATCATTAAGGAAGTCCAAACAAAAATAGCACAGATGACATATGCATTCAGCAGGACAGTCCAAGAAGAAAAAGTTCCAAAGTGCAGATGAATAGATGATAAATCCGCCACCAAGGGTCCCTTCCCAGGGAAGGCGTGCTGACGTCACTACTCTACTTCCGGAAGCCGGGCGGCGGCGGTGTTTTTGAATCCTTTTGATAAGCGTACCATATCTGAAGATATTGTAAGTGCATTTTTGTATATTATCCAATAAATGTACTAGACTATCTGCACTATTGTGGCCTTTCCTCTTTACATACTATCCATAACTTCGGACCAAGTGGCTGGTATTATTTATGCTGGATGTGGTGATTCAGGAGAGGTGGCCCCTTCTGCTGCAGGCTTGCTTGAGAGTGTTTAATGCTGATTATTTTCCTGCATCTGGTAAGCGCATTAGCATGCTCCACTGTGGCTGATTTGAAGTGACCCTTGGTGGCGGATTTATCATCTATTCATCTGCACTTTGGAACTTTTTCTTCTTGGAGTGTCCTGCTGAATGCATATGTCATCTGTGCTATTTTTGTTTGGACTTCCTTAATGATTTCTGAGCATTACCGATTGATTTCCAGGTTATCAAATGTGTAGCGCAGCTTTTCTATCCATATATCTACCCATAGTGATTCCCACTACAGCTGCAGCTTTTTATTTTTATAGCTTAGCGCAGTTATTAACTTTTTACTTTTTTGTATTAAAAGCTTGCAAACTGACCTTGAAAAAGGGCAGAGAAAAATAACAAGATTCTGCTCCAACAGACTACAATGAAGATTTGGTGCTATGTTTTGGGTTTGCAAGTATTCAGCAAACATCTAGAGAGACACAAACTTTACTTGGTGATCTCATCACTACTAAGTATACGATTCGGGTTTGCTGCTATAGGTTTTGAGGTGAATACAAGATTTGTGGTCCCAACGAGTTTATGTGCAGATTTCCCCAAATCATTTTTTTTTAAAACATAATACATTTGATGGCCTTTGAACTATAACCAGCAAGCTTTGAAGGGCCAATAAGGAGGATTTTGGTTATCTTTGCAATAAAAGAGGACCACAAAGCAGTCATAGTGCCAGTGAATTGAACATTGGTGTATGGAAAGATAAACATGGGAGATATTATTATAGGTTAGGAAGTTATACTTTAATTCTGATTGCAAGCTGTTGGGGGAAAGCAACCCCTGTGCTACCTTTTTTGTTCTTATTATTGGGGCTCCTTTGTTTAATATTTTATTATGTAGTGAATTTGAGGTCAGTGGTCTCCTTTAGCTGCTGTCCTATCCATAGCAAACTTTTCTTTTTTTTTGCTCTAAGACTTCCTTAAAAAAAAAGGGGGGGATTGTTTTTTCAGCTCTTCTTTTATTAGTGTTTTTTTTTTCTTTTTTTAATTTATGTTAATAGGGCCTTTTTTAAGTTTGGGATGCTTGAAGCGAATAAACCACTTGTTACCTACCATCTGTTCTTGAAGGTGCCCTCTATTTACAGTATGCAGTATGGATTATTGAAATAAAAAACAAAGACAAAAAAAAAGTGCACCTAAATCACCTAAACATACATCACTCACATTCACTGCACCTCCCATTCCCATAGATAAAATAAAAGTTAGGCTTACACCAGTTTGGCCTATTATTCCTAAATAAAGCTGCCTTGCTGCTAGCCAATTTTTCACTGTTGTATTCTTTGCAGCATTTCATTCTTGTAGTAAAGCCACAGCCTGTGCTATAGTAAATTTGGGCCAATTCTTGATGATTACAATTTCCTGCCACTGGCAATTTTTACACTACTGCATCATCTATTCTTTTCTTCTTTATGTCTCTAGTACATTTCAGCCAATTCTCCCTCTTTGAGACGGTCTCGCTACTGGCAAATTCTACACTTCTGTATCCTTTGCAATATCTTAATTCTTGTAGTAAAGCCCCAGCCTGTGCTCTTTGTTTTATTAAATGTTGGCCTAGCCTTGCTGTTTATAATTGTCCTGCTGCTGTCCAATTTTACACTGCTGTGACATATGCAGACTCCTAATTATTTTATTAAAGCACCTGCCTGTACTCTTTTTCTCTAGTACATTTCTGACAATTTTCCCTCATTAAAAGTGTCCTGCAGACAGACATGTGCAACTAGTTTTGGTCTGTATGTGAATTCGGACAATTTTTTGATTATTTGGAGATCTGGATGTTTTTTTGTTTTTTTTTAATTTTCAATTGCCAGCAATCTTTTGATTTAGCTCTCAACACTCAGCTCTCAGTGTAGTTCTACCCAAAAGGACTTGCATCTCTAATTGCAGCAAAAGGTGGTTCTACAAAATATTGACTGAGGGGGGCTGAATACAAATGCAAGCCACACTTTTCAGATATTTATTTGTAAAAATGTTGAAAACCATTTATCATTTTCCTTCTACTTCACAATAATGTGTCACATTGTGTTGGTCTATCACATAAAATCCCAATAAAATACATTTACGTTTTTTGGTTGTAACCTGACAAAATGTGGAAAATCTCAAGGGGGATGAAAATTTATCAAGGCACTGTATGTACTACTGCTGTATGTAGTCGACGAGACTGCCTGTAAAAATTGTACTCCTCCAAAACACTGTAAAAGGGAACCTCTCCACTGTATTGTATTTGTAGAACAATTTGGTATATGTCCCCTGTTATGATGTCCTACTTCCCATGCCATTTCTGACAGGAATCTGCCTATTATCCATAAAAATGGTCAGAATTTAACAAGATTCACAGGTAACATATAGTTTCTGGCTGCTCTGGTTTTCAGTACTTTGTACATCGTGATTGCTGTGCACTACCTTGTTGCTTGCCTCCATATTTCCTTCATCAGGAAGCAGAACTTCCTGGAAGCATTATATCACAGTGCACCATCCAATCTTCTGAACAAACGCAGTAGTTGGTTATGACACCATATGCTGTATTATATCAGCACCTGCAAGTTTGTCAGGATGTTGGAAATTAGATGTTTGAGTTATGGCTGGCTGAACAAGGAGGACACTGGAAACATGGTATACCTGTTTTACTCAAGGCTTCATAACAGAACAGACATTAAACAGAGTGAGCATGAACATAGGATGGATCATAAATTAGCAGGTCAATAAAGCAAAACAAAGACATTGTTGGCTTTGTAGACATGTGACCTAGTGTTCCTTGGAGTGCATAATATATATTCTCAGTCCATTTTAAGCATTTATTTTGTACTTACAAGAGGTTGAACATATTTATTTTGTGTGCTTTTTTATTTTTTACTGTATGTAGGTAAGATTTCTATCTGCATGGAGTTTGCATGTTCTCCCTGTGTTTGCTTGGGTTTCCTCTAGGTACTCTGGTTTCCTCTCAATCCATGAGAATAGAATCCGGTGTTCCAGATTAGTTAAAAATTACTATTAGGGAATATGTAGGTGGAACATTTGATCTTCTGTTGTTGAAGACGTCTCCAAGAACCCTCAGAATTCATCCCTGGGGTGTTCAGGTAATTCTTGCAACAATTAATTTAAAGTGCATGCATCTAAAATCAGAAAGACTGCACCAATTCAGGTTGCATTAGAGGTATGTTAAAGAGGAAGTAAACTTCCCTGGTTTGGTTGTACCTATAGGTAAGCCTGTAATAATGCTTACCTATAGGTACTTTATATATCTCTTAAACTTGCATAGTTTAGGAGATATTTACTATATGCCCCACCGATTACATAATCGGCGCATACGCTCTGAAGGAACGGCCGCCTGAGCTATTTCTTGAGAGCCCTGTGCCGTGACCCTGTGCCAGCGCCGGAGCCTGAGGACCTGGAAGAAACACCGGGGAAGATGTCAGTTGTCTCAGTGGTGTGCGGGTGCCTCGGTAGGGCTTTGTTTTAAGGTAAGTATTTCATAATGAGCTAGTATGCAATGCATACTAGCTCATTATGCCTTTGTTTTACAGGTTTTTTTTTTAGTTTTGTTTCCCCAGGGTTTACAACCTCTTTAAGAAAAGGAACATTGGAGCATAAATACAGTTTGACATCTAAGCAAAGACGTGGCCTTCTGGAACAATGTGCTGAAGAGTGATCAATTAAAAATAGAGCCTAATGAAGGAGCACACATGCCCCGAAGCATACTGCCATAACCACGCCTACCAGTGCCTCTCTATTTCCTAGATGACTACTGTCCACATCCCCCGACCACTGACCCAGGGCTCTGGAAACCACCACAGTGGCTGGCAACGTGGGACGCTGCGGACACTGCTCTCCCCTGGGATAGATGCCAGAATGTGACTTACTACATGCTGACTTTTATCTACCATTCTGTGAGTGCAATAACTAATAAATACATGCTTTTACCTTATGTACTACACTTAGACCGGCGCTGCTTGTATCCTACTCCTGTCCCCACAAAGCCACTTCTTCTCTGCTAGCTGGCTGCCTGTCTACACCTGTGTCACTCTGTGACACTACTTAGAACATATTGATTTTGTCTAGCCTGGACTGCCTTTTTATATTTAATTTTATATATATATATTTTTTTTAAATAATATTTTTTTTTTATAATTTACTATCTTCTATAACTATTGATACAGTATACTCAACACTCTTACTTAACCCATAACTTCTCATGTATCCTGCCTGCACTGCTCCTCCTAGCACTCTTAGCACCCCATCCCCATCAATTAAAAATAGGGTTGTTTGGTCACAATAGCAATAGACATGAAAAAAAGGAAGAAAAATCGGACTATACAGGCCTCCTTTACGGCCTGTATAATCCAATGTTTCTTACTTTTTTTCTTCCCTATACAATTATGGATGATGGCTTTATATATCACAGATATTTCTTCTTATACTAGAAGAGACAATTGAGTACTGTCTGTGATACTTTTTTTATTTGCACTAACATAAAATTTTTCAGGATAAGCTTTCGGGGTATGTCCCCTTCTTTAAGATCCTAGCAGTAGACATATTTGCTGCAAAACTAAAACAGATTTCAGGGAAAAGCAGCTCACTCAAACTCTGCTGTATGGTGGTGAAAATGCTATGGTCTTGGATTGCTTTACTGCTTCAGGGCATGGGCAGCTCACAGTTATCCAGACAACTATTTATTCTGCATCATATTAACCACTTCCCGCCTGCCCTATTACAAATTGACGGCGGGAATGTGGTTGTCTTATCCTGACCGGACGTCATATGACGGCGGCAGGATAACACAGCTCTGGGCGCCCCCCGGGGGCGCGCAGAGCGGCGATCGGTGATGCGAGGTGTCAGTCTGACACCCTGCATCTCCGATCTCGGTAAAGAGCCTCTGACGGAGGCTCTTTACCATGTGATCAGCCGTGTCCAATCACGGCTGGTCACATAGTAAATAGGAACAGCCGTTGATCGGCTTTCCTTAGTTCGTGCCTGACAG
Source organism: Pelophylax lessonae (assembly GCF_965119305.1). NCBI lineage: Eukaryota > Metazoa > Chordata > Amphibia > Anura > Ranidae > Pelophylax > Pelophylax lessonae. The sequence goes on along the minus strand of NC_138771.1, from coordinate 102,283,191 downwards.
ACTCGAGCAAAGGAGCGCCGATCGGCGGCTCCCCTAACAGGGGGGGGGTCGGCACTGGTAATCAGATCATTGATTACCAGTGCAGACCCTCGGGGGGGGATGCCACTAGATCCACCAGGGATGCCCACTATGACTCCAGGGATGCCCACTATGACCCCAGGGATGCCCACTATGACCACAGGGATGCCCACAATGGCCACCAGGGATGGCAATCAGGGCTCAGGGAGCCCCCCATTGCCCTCCCCATCAGTGATGCCCACCAGTGTCCTCCCTATCAGTGCTGCCCACAAGTGCCCATCATTGCTATCCTTTAGTGTCGCCCACCAGTGCCCATTATTGCCCACCAGTGCCGCCTATCAGTGCCCATCAGTGCCCATCAGTGCCGCCCGTCAGTGCCACCCATCAGTGCCCATCAGTGCCCACCAGTGCCGCCTATCAGTGCCCATTAGTGCCCGTCAGTGCCACCTATCAGTGCCCATCAGTGCCACCTATCAGTGTCCATCAATGCCGCCTATCAGTGCCCAGCAGTGCCGCCTATCAGTGCCCACCAATGCTGCATATCTGTGCTACCTATCAGTGCCGCATATCAGTGCCGCATATCAGTGCCGCCTATCAGTGCCGCCTATCAGTGCCACCCCATCAGTGCCCCCCCATCAGTGCCACCCCATCAGTACCTCCTCATCAGTGCCTGTCAGTGCAGTCTCATCAGTGCTCATCAGTGCAGGAAAAAACTTATTTATTTACAAAATTGTATAACATAAACAAAAAAACTTTTTTTTTTTTCAAACTTTTTGGTCTTTTTTTATTTGTTTAGCAAAAAGTAAAAATCGCACAGGTGATCAAATACCACCAAAATAAAGCTCTATTTGTGGGGGGAAAATGACATAAATTTGGTGTAGGTACAGTGTTGCATGACCGCGCAATTGTCATTCAAATTGCAACAGCGCTAAAAGGGGAAAATTGGCCTGGGCAGGAAGGGAGGGAAGTGCCCTGTATTAAAGTGGTTAAAGTTTAACTGAAAATAGATCTTTCAACACTAAAATGATCTGAAGCACACTAGCAATTCCAGCAAGATATAGTTTAAAAAGAAGAAATAGATAGTTATTGACTGTCTTTGTGAGAGTCCTGATTTGTTTTCACTGAAATGTTGTAGGAGGATTTTGAAATAGGTTGTTCATTGAAGGAGCCCCACACATATTTTACAGTTGAATTACCTTTTCATGGAGAATTTGTCAAATATTTCACGTCAATGTCGAGTCAATGTGGTAGACTGGTGGGTAGATACAAAACGCCTACAAGAAGTAAATTCTGCTAAAAGGGGGAACACCAGCTTTTGTATCTGTGGGCACTGTTGAATACAGATCTAATTTTTGCCTTTTCCAATATAAAAGTAAATTATTTCAATGCGGTGCACCCCTCCTAGTTCCAGAGACAGAGTTAGAGGGCATGTGGGAACACATTATTTTGTCTGCAGACTTTCCAATTAACATTGGTGATTGTAGGGCAAGAAGTTTTACCAAGTAGTGCAGGGTTACCCTAACTTATAAATAACCTCCTCTATCACCCGCTGTGACAGTGATCTGGGGATCTTCTCCTTGCACTTGCTGTCACAATAAAAAAAAAAAAAAAAAACGCAAAAAATCTAGATCTGTAAATATATATGTCTAAAATCAGGCATTCTCAATTACAATTGTCCTCTTTATATAGCCACCTTTAATGGGTTGCATTTGGGTTTTGATGTATATATAGAAATTTAATTCATAGCATATGCAGCATGGGATAAAACTAGTAAAATAAAGATTTATAACATATGAAACTTAAAAGTCCTCATTGTTGAACAATATATCACCAGTGTTTTTCCTAGGACACTGTGCATATTCGTGTGGTCTTCTTGTCTTGCTCTTGCATAGTCTTTCTTGGTGTGCTATCCTCGTCTTGTAAACTTTCGTCTAGCTCAGGGTCTTCTAATATTTTTTCCATTTCATAATCTTTTTCTTGTAATATTTTTTCAAGATCATGATTGTCGCCATTTAATAGTTCATCCAAATCACTATCCTCATTATCATTTTCTTCTTGTCCACTCTGTTCTGTATGGCCTGCATCACTGCAGAAAAAAGAGATTTTTGTTATAGTATATTTTTAACAATCCCATGAATGCATAGTTTTATATTTAATGTATTTAGGGTTTCAGTCTATTCAGATATTTGTCTACTATATGTAGCACCCTCATTACATGCTCCTAGGTTTTTTTGGTTAGGCAAATTTAGTTTTGGCTCTCCTGTAATCAGCAGAGCAAAACTGGGTTCTGCAGGTTGCTAGTCTGGCTGATTCCCTCTGTTTTCTGGAGCTTTCCAGAATATAGTTGGTGAAGGAGTTAAAAAGGCATCTTAAATATTTATGCAGCCCCAGCTAATCCCTGGAGAGATGTGTCCAGAGGTGGTTGGGGAGTGTATAAACAGTCTGGAGCCCAAAGGCCTGGGTTCTTGTCCAGGAGAAGTTCTCAGCCAGGAAGGGGCTGCCTGCCTTCTTGGCTGTATTGCTAAAGGTTCAGCCTGCTCATCAAGATCCCAGCCTTTGCTGAAAGGGCCTGTTCAGCCACAAACCCTTTCAAGTATTCAAAAGGGTCCCACTGCAGACCTGCCTTGGAAGTTCACAGGGAGAGTCTGTCTGCTGGATTTGCATTCTATGCTGGAAGGACATTGTGATTGCTCTCTAAGAAGCCGTAGATATAAATGAACATGTAACCGTTTATATCCGCCAACATCCAAATCAATCCTATCCGCTAAAAACAGATGTATGGGGGATTCGTTCCCTATCTGTCTGGTGGATCAGATGACAGACAGGTGTAAACAGACAGGAGATCCGTTTACATCTGATTGCCCATAGAGGAGAGCAGGCTGTGTCTGTGTCTGCTCTACATAAGAGGAGAGGACACAGGCCTTTCATCCGCCTGCTCAGCAGGGATTGGTGGATAGACCCCTTAGTAGAAAATGTAATCAGCCCCAGCAAAATAATTACAACATGCAAAAGACAAACCTAAACAAGTTTATCATATATATATATAGCCATTTTAGATCAATTAAACTAAACCAATGAAAGAGGAAGGGGTGCACATGGGTAGGGATGTACACCTATAGTTGAACTCCAGTTTGCAAGGGTTAAGTGCTTTTTTAAGTCTAAGTGTCAGCAAAAAGCAGTTTTATTTATCTGATCCTTTACCTCTGCAGGCTTCCTCCAGGCTGTAATACCCTGGTCCTGGTCCCTGTCCCCATAAACGCTTATTTATTTATGCTCCAGCTGTTGCAAGTTCTCTGACATCATCAAGTCCAATGCAGAGCCCATTGCCCTGCACTGGATGTGAAAACAATGAGGGGCAGTATTGCCAGAGTGTAGGATAGTAGTAGTAGTATAGGAGAACACCTGCTGCCAGGTAGGTAGAAGATTGGGTAAGTACTTTTTGCTGCCCCTTAGACCAGCCCAACTGCAAGAGAGATTTTTTTTCCTGCTGAGTCCTTCTCTGAAAAAAGCCATTTGCCACATAAATATTATATACATGACCCCTGACAAAATCAGACACACACTGATGAAATGTGTAGGGCGGAACTAAGACAAGACACACCACTTCCGCTTCCTGGAACACAGGTGGAACGCGGAACGGCATCCCCTGTTTTTCTACAGGCTTGAAAACATTAGTCTCCTTGTGAGTGCAACTTTTAAAGGTTTTTATAAATAAATTGGTTTGATTTACTACACCATGAGAAGCCTGTTTTTCTTCCCCACCTACAATACATCCTGAGACTCTGCACTGAGAAAACAGAACGTATCCAGAGGTCTATGGAACATTGTCATGCTGAGTTTGACTACCTGTAAAAGGGGTTAAATATTTCTGGTGAGCAGCTTGTGCACGCGATTGTTGGTGGAATAAGGGATACACATTCACTGGTGTATATGATTGGATGGCATTGGAGGAGTTTGAACACTCGCCCGGACTATATTCACTATTATTGGGACTTTTTGAGCACAGTGTTTCACGTTATTATATATTTAATTGATTTTGTTTGGATTTGAGTTTACATTGGAGCACGGTCCATTATTTTCTCTTTATAAATATTATATAGTGGCAGTGGAGGAAGGAGCTGCAGCTGAGGATGGTGGAGACAGGGATCTAAAATGCATCAATGTGTCAATAAAACTTGTTCAATTTGAACATGGAAAAAAAAAATCTCGAAGACCAGTGGCGGAAACATGCTTTTTCTTTGTTTCCATGTAAAAATCAGTTTGTTTTTTTTTGCTAGAAAATTAGTTAGAAACCCCAAACATTGTATATTGTTCAAAGCAAAGGCCCTAGTGAATAAATTGGGTGTCACGCTGAGTAAATAGATACCGAAAAAGTCACACTTTAAAATTGCATATGCCCGCACAATAACGACAAACAACATTTACTATCTATAGGCGGCACTTTAAAAGCCTTTACAGGTTACCACTTTATATCTTCAGAGGATGTCTAGTGCTAGAATTACTGCCCATGATCCAACGTTTGCGGCGATACCTCATATGTGTGGGACGTTCGTGATTTGCGTGCATGCGGGACCGACGCACGCATTTGCCTTTGCATGCTAGCACGAGGGGATGGGGCACTTACATTTTTTTTATTTTTAATTTAGTTTTAGTTTTTTGATTTTTACACTGTTGCTTTAAATTTTTTTTTTTTCTTTGATCACTTTTTTTGTAGTCACAAGTAATGTAAATATCCTTGTGACAGCAATAGGCATGAGAAAGTTACGCTTTATGGAAGCATCTGGGGTCTATAAGACCCCAAATTCCTCCTTTGCACTTGAAAGCATTCAAAATGCCAGGATCAGCGATTTTGAATACTTTGGATTTTTAAAAATCTGCACCGTTAAGATCCAAAACGGAAGTTTAGGAAGTTACCGCTTACGCGTTACCATAGTGGTGACCCGATCATAGCCAATCCGGGCTTTCTTCGGGTCTCCCACTAGCTGGTGAACATGCTCACTAGTAGCTCGGGTCTCCTGGTGGGACAGGTGAGCCTGAGAAAACTACAGAAGCTGCCAGAAGGGGGGGAATCCCCTCCTGATGTGTGTAATAACAATCGAGCTGCTGGTTAGCCGCTCCGGTTGTTATTACAAGAGAGCCGACCGTCTGCACTAAAAAAAAGTCAAATAATGTGATTTGGTGGCAAGTGGTTAATATGCTTTATTAAATTAACACTGGGGTCTGGGGGAAGGTTCTCTTTAACCACTTCCCGACCGTCATATAGTAAAATGACAGTCGCAAAGTGGTTATGCCATCGCGGCTGGGCGTCATATGACGTCCAGCAGGATAGGCCGCTCTGCGTGCCCCCGAGGCACTCTGACACTTCGCATCTCTGATCCCAGTAAAGAGCCTATGAAGTAGGCTCTTTACAATGTGATCAGCTGTGTCCAATCACAGCTGGTCCCATAGTAAATAGTAAGTGCTGCTGATCAGCTTTCCTTAGTTCGCGCCTGACAGGCGCGAGTAGAGGAGAGTCGATCGGCAGCTCTCCTGACAGGGTGGGGGGGGGGTCTGTGCTGGTAATCAGAGCATTGATTACTAGTGCAGACCCTTGGGGGATGCCACTAGAGCCACCAGGGATTGCCCACCCATGGCAACAAGGGATGCCCACCCATGGCCACCAGGGATGCCCACCCATGCCACCAGGGATGTGAACCAGTGCTCAGGGAGCCTGTTAGTGCCCTCCTCATCAGTGCTGCCCATCATTGCCATCTATCAGTGCCACCCACCAGTGCCCATCATTGCCATCTATCAGTGCCGCCCACCAGTGCCCATCATTGCCCATCAGTGCCGCCTATCAGTGCCCATCAGTGTCGCCTATCAGTTCCTATCAGTGCCGCCTATCAGTGCCTATCAGTGCTGCATATCAGTGCCAATCAGTGCTACATATTAGTGTCTCATCATCAGTGCCACCCCACCAGTGCCACCCCATCAGTGCCTCCTCATCAGTGCCTGTCAGTGCTGTCTCATCAGTGCAGGAAAAACATATTTATTTACAAAATATTATAACATAAACCAAAAAAACTTTTTATTTGTTTAGCAAAAAAGAAAAAACATTGCAGTGATCAAATACCACCAAAAGAAAGCTCTATTTGTGGGGAAAAAATTACATAAGTTTGGTTTAGACACAGTGTTGCATGACCAGTCAATTGTCATTCAAACAATTGCTTCAGACGCTATCACACTTCCCTAAACTATTAGCCCAAAGTTCTAACAGACTGCCATTTCCCCTTTTTTAATTTCTGTGCTGATTATTTCCCTGCTGCCTCAACCAACCATGCCACTGTCTTCCTTGTTAACAGACCCTGCCCTGTTTATCGACTATGCCTCTGTCTGCCGTCTGCATTGTTTTTCCGCCACGTTTCTGCCTTTCACGTGAACTGACCCTGGACTGTTTATTGACTATGCCTCTGCCTACCATCTAAGTGTAGCACATCAAGTGATTTATTGGCAAGAGGTATATAGGTACTCACAATTTAATTTGTGATAGAGCATATATGGCACTGTGAAGCATGTCCCCCTGTAGGAAGGGATTCATCAGGGATTCCAATGATCAGCGATGAGTCCGCACGGCTTTCCATGACGTACACTTCCGGATGCAGGGGGGTTGCCAATGCGATGCATTTGCTGAGCATGCGCTCCTTCTGCAGGCCTATCAGTGCCATGTCGGTTGAGGGCTTAAATAGGACTGGAGTGGCCTCCGCTGAGTCCTAAAGATCCAGACTCACAGTGACCCTTTCCAGTGCAACAAAGGACTAACAAATTATTAATTGTATTGCTTAATTCAAAAGGCATTTTAAAAGACATTTTAAAAACTTCAAGGATGCATATAAAAAAAATGTTTTAGAACATGTATAAAGAAATATGGAAACATGTCTAAAGAAATATGTATGAAGATATTATAAAAACCATGTATGGAGAGATTTTAGAAAACAGGTATGGAGGAATTTTTAAAAACATCTCAGCTATGGCGATTCATTGTAAATATGGATAAGACTCTCCAAATAAGAATATCAAAAATAAGTATAGATTTAAACTTAAGATAATAATGATTGGAATAAAAGTAAAAAAAAAAAGTAGAAAATAAAAACTAGAGTACGATTAAATTAATGTATTCGTTTTGATTTCCTCATCCAACCCCCCCAGGCACTAGAGTATCCAGGGAATAAATCCAATAGGTTTTCCTCTGGCAGAGACATTTAAAATGTTCTGCCATTGGGAGTGTATTTGGAATGGATTCAAAGATACACACCTTGAGACCCAAGGAGGATTTCTGATGGTATTGTAAAAAATGTTGGGGAACATTGTGCTTATCATTACCGCCCTCTACAAAGAGCAGGTATTCCCCCAAACCTCTTTCTCAATGTGCGGATGGTCCTGCCCACATAATGTAGGCCACAGGGGCAAGAAAAGCAGTATATTACGAGCTCTGTTGAACAGTTAAAAAAAAATTCTTAATTGAATAGGTACGGTCTTTGACCACAAACTCTTCTTGACCATGGGTAACGTGCATTAAGCACAATGCTTAACGACATTGATGCATGCCTGTCAGTGGGATGAGGCAAGGCCTTATTCTATTAGGTCCTGGTGTACATTTAAGTTTGCCGGGGCACTAAGCTTTTAATGTTCCTAGCTTTCCTGTAGGCTATTTTAGGTTTGGGAGGTAGTACATCTTAGAGATGCGGATCTTCCATGAGTATTGGCCAATGCTTTGTCAGCACTTGTTCCATATTTTTGAATTTAGCGTGCAACTGTGTCACAAACCGGGGTACACTTTCTGATTTCTCCTGTATTCCTATTTTTTCCTGCTTTGGGCCCGCTAGATATGTGGCGTATGCCTCATTCAAATTTATCAGTAAATTTTTGTTTAAGTACAGCACTTTGTTCCATATAATCTCTTCCATTTGCGCAATTTCTTCGCAATCGGCAATACTGGCTTTTTGGTATTTTTTGGATCCATCTAGGATGGTGGCAGCTTCTAAAATGCAGAAATGAATTGCTGGCTGTAGGTTTTGTGTAATTTCTAGCTTGTATGGTGCCATTTTCCTGACAAAGCATGAGATCAAGAAAGGCAAGTTGGACAGAATCATGTACTGATGAAAAAGTGGGACATATGTGTTGTTATTGCAATGGTTAATGAATTCTATAAAAATGGGCCCTGGGCCATCCCAGATGACTATAATGTCATCAATATACCTCCCATAGAAAACAATATGGGAGGTATAGGGATTATTATGCCAGATGTGGTTTGCCTCCCAGAGCCCCATTGTCAGATTGGCATAGCTGGGGGCAAAATTTGCCCCCATAGCTGTGCCATTGACCTGTAACTAAAATTCACCATTGAATTCAAAATAATTGTGATTTAAACAAAACTTGGTAGCATCCATTACGAATTGTACCTGTTGTGGATTCAATGTTGGATCTTCCATGAGAAATTCAGAGACAGCTCTGAGTCCTATGTAATGGGGGATGGATGTGTATAATAAATTTACATCTAGTGAAGTCCACAAATATGTGGGTTCCCATGTGTAATGTTCCAGTTATTCCAGAAGATGGACTCCATCCCGAATGTATGAGGGCAGGCCTTGTGCCAATAGCTGTAGGAACTGGTCGATGTATTGAGAAAACGGATTAGTGAAGCTGTCCATAGTGTCTACTATGGGTCTTCCGGGTGGATTATCCTGATCTTTGTGTATTTTCGTAATGTAATAAAAACACGGTGTGAAATAAAACTCTCTGTTGAAAAAACTGTACTCATGTTTATTAAGAATACCTGCTTCGTTGGCCTGCGTAATTAGGAAGTTAGCCTCTCTGGTAAAGGCTGGTAATGGGTCTGTACGTAGTTTGGTGTATGTTGTGGAGTCGGATAGTAATCAGTGGGCCTCTTTGAGGTAGTCCATCCTATCTTGGACTACTATGCTCCCTCCTTTATCTGCCATTTTGATAACTATATTGATAACTATATTGTGATTGTTGGTGAGATCTTGTAAGGCATGTTGCTCAATATAGGTAAGATTGGACTGTTTGTGGAAAGCTGCCACTTTTTGATTACTCATATTCTTAATTTCTGAAAAAAACACTTGACAAAATGTTTGTCAGTACTGACCTTTTGCTTGCACTGGGTTGAATGTGGATTTGGATCTGAACTGGGTATGTCTCACCGGAGGAGAAGTGGATAGATGTTGTGTAAAGGTTGCTAGATCCTCATCACTCATGTACAATTCCTTCAGGATTTTTTGGCCAATTATGTCCAATACCTCTGGAGTGTCATCTGGGATGGAATCAGTATAAGTACATGAAGTATTGTTTTTGGATGATTGTAGGCTGTAAAACCGTTTGAGGGCGAGGTGTCTAATGAAATCTTTGTATAACGTGAAGGGGTTAGGTGACGAGGTTGGAGCAAAATACAAACCTCTGTAAATTTATTCCCTGGATACTCTAGTGTCTGGGGGTTGAATGAGGAAATCAAAACGAATACATTGATTTAATCGCACTCTCGTTTTTAATTAATTTTCTTTTAGTATTTTATTTTATACATTTTTATTAAGTATTATTTATTTCTATTTTTTTATTGTTTTTATTTTTACTTTTATTCCAATCATTATTATCTTAAATTTAAATCTACACCTTTTTTATATTCTCATTTGGAGAGTTTTATCCATATTTACAATAAATCATCTGTAGCTGAGATGTTTTTAAAAATTACTCTGTACATGTCTTTTAAAATCTCTCCATACATGTTTTTTATAATATATTTATACATTTCTTTAGACATGTTTCAATATGTCTTTATACATGTTCTAAAAAATTTTTTTTTAATATGCATCCTTGAAGTTTTTAAAACGTCTTTTAAAATACAATTAATAATTTGTTAGTCCTTTGTTGCACTGGAAACGGTCACTGTGAGTCTGGATCTTTAGGATAGTCCTATTTAAGCCCTCAACCGACATGGCGCTGATAGGCCTGAAGAAGGAGCGCTTGACCTTGGCAACCCCCCTGCACCCAGAAGTGTACGTCACGGAAAGTCGTACGGACTCATTGCTGATCATTCGAAGTGTCACATCCTTGCCAGCCGCAGCCGCCGAGGCCATCCTGATGAATAACTTCCTACAGGGGAACATGCTTCACAGCGCCATACATGCTCTATCACATATTAAATTGTGAGTACCTATATACCTCTTGCCAATAAATAACTTGATGTGCTACACTTAGATGGTGCTTGTGTTTTCTCTCCAGTACTGTAGTAGTGGGATTCAAGATAACACAGGGGTCTCACATATGTGAAGGGCTTCAGAATAGTGTTCTGAGTTAAGAAAAACAGTTTTTGTTTTTTTCTGAGTTTTGTAATGCCCAGAACAGGGTCTGAAGTCCAGAGGCTTCAAAGAAATTTGGGTGGGAGAAGTCTCTACCCCTGTCCCAAATCTTTCCTGCCTGAGGCCCTAAGCTTGATGGTCCTGCCTGCTGCCTAGATCAATACTTTGGCTGTGCTGACAATATCTCTCCCTGCACTGACCCAGGACTTTTTATGGAACATGTGCCTTTTGCCTGTACCAATACTTGAGCTGTACTGACCATATCTCTGCCTTGCTGCCTGTACTAACTATGGACAGTATTCCTGCCTGCTACCTGGACCAACGTTTTGGCTGTGCTGACAATATCTCTGCCTGTACTGACTATGGACTATGCTCCTAGAAGGCCTGAAGGTGCTACTTGGATGTTGAGTCTCTTTATGTGGCCAGGTTGTGCAAGTCTCACACATGTGGTATCACCATACTCAGAAGGAGCAGCAGAATGTGTTTTTGGGTATAATTTTTGCTGTGTACATGATATGTGCTAAAAATATCTTATAAATTGACAACTTTGTGGGAAAAATTTTTTTTTTTCCAAAGAATTGTGGGAAAAAATTGCAAGTTCAAAAAACTCACCATGCCTCTTACTAAATACCTTGGACTGTCTTACGTTCCAAAAAGGGGTAATTTGAGGGGTATTTGTACTGTCCTGACATTTAAGGGTCCTTTCACACACTCAGTCCGTCGGACGGACTCTGTTTATCTCAGCGGGCTATCGATCCGCCGATCCCCCAGGAGGATGACAGCTGTGTCTTCATGCTGTGTGCGGAGACACAGCTGTCAGTTCCCCATGCATCTCAATGGGGAAATTGGATGGGAATGGACCGTCGGTCCTATCCAATCCGATCCGCTGGACGGATGGAAAATAGGTTTTCCATCCGCCCAGATTCGATGGATCAGATGTCAGCGGACATGTCTCCGCTGAGATCCGATGCCCTTATAGGGATGCATGGGGGGACCGTTCAGATCCACAAAAAAAATGGACTGAACGGTCCGCCTGTGTGAAAGAGCCCTTAGGGCCTCAAGAAATGAGATAGGCAGTCAGTACATCAGGTGTGATCAATTTTTAGTGATTGGTACCATAGCTTGTAGACTCTAGAACTTTCACACAGACTAAATAATATACACTAATTTTGGCTATTTTTTTTTTTTTTTTACCAAACATATGTAGCAGTACAACTTTTGGCTCAAATGTATGAGGAAAATAATTTTTTCGCTAAATTTTATAATAGAAATCAAAAAAAGTGTTTTTTGTTTCAAAATGTTCTCTCTTTTTTCGCTTATATCACAAAAAATAAACAATCCAGTTGTGATCAAATACCACCAAAAGAAAGCTCTATTTGTGTGAAAAAAAATGATAAAAAATGCTGTTTGGGTACTGTGTAGTATGACTGAGCAATTGTCATTCAAAGTGTGAGAGTGCTGAAAGCTGAAAATTGGTCTGGGCAGGAAGGGGGTAAAAGTGACCTGTATTGAAGTGGTTAAATTCTCCAGTATCTTCCCAACTATAGAAGGTAAACTAACAGTCTATAGTTACTTTGTAAATACTTTATTTTGTATGTAGTTATCATTACCCACCTAAAAGGGTTATCTGAGATTCACTTCTAAGGTAAATACGTAGGCTGTTCACTTGACAAAGGAATTTTTCATTTGCAATTATGAAAAGGGGATCAAACAAAAACATGACATAAAAAGTTTAGGTAATGTATTCTTTACGTCAGTGTTTCCAGCGATTAGGCAAATAAACAACGTATTTCCAGGGATTTATTTTGCAATACACATCATGCCATGTTATGCAAGTCATTGGTTTGAGCAAAGCTTCTGTTTGTTCTTCTCTTTTTTTTTTTTTTTAAACAAATCACAATAGTTTACCAATGAATGGAATGCATATATGCACATGCAAAACAGCAGGTAAAAAGACCTTAATGTCAAGCTGTTCCAGTCAAAAAAGCATTTATAACTGCAAATATTTATAACTGGAATGTCTATTCAAAGCAGCAATGTGTTAAATTGTGGACATATGCTTACCGTGGCCACATCGGGCACATCTGTGCTTGTGCTTTGTAATAAACCCAGCTCTATGAGATTTTTACTTCTCAAAGTTTTTTGTCGTTATTGATATTTAATGTCTTTATCTTCAATGATATTTAATATTTTTTGTCTTAATGCACTTAGGTGTGTTTGGTTTTTCATGGGATGTACATGCTAAAACAGTGGTTAGGTAGAACCAAGAAAATTGAGAAAATTATAATCTGGTTTCAGATATGCTACCATTTAGCCGGCATGGGTTTGCTCTGGATTGCACCCTCCATAGCATGCCAGTAAACCTACCTGCCAGGCACATAGTAAGTACTGTGAAGATACAGTTTGGGTATCTATGTATAATGGGTTTTTACATATGTGCATACTCTTAAAGGATAACTCCACTTTCATGGGGAAAAGAAAATAGCAAATGAAAAAAATAATATAGTATATACAATTGCGACACAAGTCATTTTGTAATTGAATGTATTTTAAAATGACCTTTCCTTTTCAATCTGCAGCTCTGTAATTTTCTGTAAAATGCAATGCGATACGACTACCTGGCGTTGTTCTGTACACAGAATGTGTACTGACCACACCCCAGAAAAATAATTTCCTGCTTGTGTGATTGGTTCACTGGTTTTCCCAGAAGTCCACACTAAGATAAAAGTCAGCTGTTTGGCTTCCCCTGCAACAAAAATTGAATTTTTGGTGGGATACTCCCCATAGAAAATCACATCTAAAGGGATGACAACGTATCTACCAGAATGCAGATGAATGAATATAGTAGATAGTGGCACTACAAATAAATAACCCAGTGAATAAAGAAAATGCATCAAGTCCAGTGAAAATTATAATGAAATAAAAAGTCCTTAATCAAAAACATAGAGAGCATAGGTGTCCATGATAATTCAGTTTCCTCCAGCAACTATCCACCACACCACATGCATAGGTGACACCACCCCCCCTTCAGATGTCAACTCCCCAAATAGGATTGCCACACATCCACATGTTGGCAAAGTAAGCATACACCCCTTCTAGGGTTGATGATAATCCATAACTGGTATCCACTCCTCAATGATGATCCATAAATATGGCATATGTATAAGTAAAGGAAAATTTAAATGCAATAACGTATAACAAGCTTTATTTAAAACCAAACTAACCCACACACAATGCACTCACATTATGCATGGTAGGGAATCACATTTACAGTAGAACAACTGGCATAACTTGGTCACCGCAGACCGAACGCATGTAAAGCTGTATCTCACCCAACCACACTCCATGTCCCCGGAATGTCACTTATTGTATAGCGTAATATGTCACTTCCGTTTGCCGTACAGCCACGTCCTGACGTGTTTCTTGATCTATAGAAGGTCTATTTTAAGCCAACAGATAGAAACAGTTACCTGTCAATTAAGAGTGGACATCATCCAGTATGGATCAGGAGTATCCCAAAGGGACAGATGCTGCGAGTTAAACGGAATTGCAGTAAACATGAGGACTACCTTATGCAGGCGATGGTCTTAAAGGATACATTTTTGCAAAAAGGCTACAATGAGGAGTTTTTGGATAGGACAATAAATGAGGTAGCAAATTTACCCAGGGCTCAATGTCTTGTGAATAGGGACCAGTAATAAAAATCAGACCAACACCAGTGGAGCTTTATCTCTAATTACCATTATCAATATAGGGATATTGAGAATATTTTTTAAAAACATTGGTACATTTTAGGCATGGATATGGATTTGGGACTGGTTCTTCTGGACTGTCCCAAGTTCATCTATAGAAAAGCCCTGAATTTTGGAGACCAGATGGTCAAGAAAATTTTGGATCCAAGAAAAAAATTAATTTTGATAAAACGGAAAATTCCTATCATACTTACCGTAATTTTCCTTTCCTGATAGTCTCCATGGCAGCCTACGTGTGGGGTTAACCCCGCCTCCACTCCAAGGGTATAGGACCCCCCTCCCATAAATTTCAGCTCTCAGGTACAGCAGGTGTTCCATATCTTAGCCGAATCCAAGACGAGAGGGTGGGTACTCCGGCTGCCATGGAGACTATCAGGAAAGGAAAATTACGGTAAGTATGATAGGAATTTTCCGTTTTCCTGTCTGTCTCCATGGCAGCCTACGTGTGGAAAATAACTAGCTCACTCCACACGGGTGGGAATGCTTTAGCAAAGAAAATTTTAATTCATGCTATTTGCAGACAAAACAGTCAAACCAAAATTAACTGAGGACAGAGAAGCAGGCTCTACACAATAGTGGGTCATAAAAGTATTGACTGATGACCACGAAGCCGCTCTGCAAATCACATCTGGAGCCACGTGCCGCGAAGCCACCCAGGAAGTAGAGATACTCCTTGTAGAGTGCGCCGTCACCGCCTCCGGAGGAGCCAGCCCCTCAGCTCTATAGGCCTGTTGGATAGCTGCCACTATCCATGAAGCGATAGTCCTAGATGAAGCAGGTTTACCTCTGTTCTTTCCCCAGAACAGGACAAAGAGGTTGTCAGACTGCCTGAATGGTGCAGTTGCTTGAAGATAGGCTTTTAAGGATTCTCCTACATCCAACGGATGAGGATTGGACTCATTAGATGAACGGAAAGTAGGCAGGACAATCTCCTGATTCTGGTGAAACACTGAGGTGACTTTCGGATTTGAATTCAGCCTGGGTATCAGTACTACCCGATCCGGAAAAAAAGTCAAGAATGGTTCTTTACATCCGAGAGAACTTAATTCAGAGACCCTTTTAGCCGAAGTAATGGCTACCAGGAAGACAGTTCGGATGGTCAGGTCCTTGATAGAAGAAGAGGAATCTATGCCCGATTTGGAGAGGGCATTTAGGACAAGAGGTAGATCCCATTTCGGGAACCTAGGTCTTCTCTGAGGATTGAGCCTGATTGCTCCTTTGAAAAATTGTTGAATTAGTGGGTGTTGGGCCCACATGACCCCGGAGAAGGCCGATAAGGCCGAAACTTGAACTCTAAGAGTTGCCACTGAAAGGGGCATATCCAGACCAGCCTGAAGAAAACTTAGTATTTCTTGAATCCCAGGGACTGAGGAAGACATACCTTCAGGATATGCAGACTCCATGAATCTTGCCCAGATTCTACAGTATACTTTATTAGTACTTGGTCGTCTAGCATTCATCAAGGTGGAAATGGCTGTAGATGGGCAGCCGAGCGATTCCAACCTTTCCCTCTCAAGAACCAGACCGTCAACCGGAGAATTGCAGGACAGGGGTGCACTGATGTTCCCTGAAGAAGCAAGTCTGGTCTGAGGGGAAGAGGGACCGGGTCCCGGTAACTCAGTTGTAGGAGTAGCGGAAACCATGGCCTGTTCGGCCAGAAAGGCGCCACCATCACTATCTCCACATCTTCCGCTTGAAGTCTTTGCAGGAATTTGAGAATGATGGGTACTGGAGGAAAGGCGTAAGCCCTGCTGAACTCCCACCTGTCGGTTAGTGCATCTGTCCCGTAAGCTTGAGGACACTTGCCTCTCGTGACATACTTCTCCAACTTGTGGTTGCAAGGGGAGGCGAACAGATCGACTTCGGGAGATACTCCCAACGACAGAATCCATTTGAACGACTCCACATGGAGCGACCATTCGTTGTGGTTCAACTGGACCCTGGACAGAAAATCCGCTTGAACATTCTGTGAACCTGGGATGTAAACTGCCGAGATGTTTACTAGGTGAGTCTGGGCCCAGGACATGATCGGGTCTAATTCTCGTAGCAGAGAGAGACTCCGTGTCCCACCTTGTCTCTTCACATAAGACACTGCCGTGGTGTTGTCCATCCGAATCATTACAGATTTCCCCTCTAGCAGGTGTTGGAAAGATCGAAGACCCTGGTAGGCTGCTCGGAGTTCCAGTATATTGGAGACTGGAGTGTGTCTCTGAAAAGACCATCTCCCCTGTGTCATCTCTGTCAGACAATGAGCCCCCCAACCTGAGTTGCTGGCGTCTGTTGTGATTATAGTCCATGAGACTGGAACCAGAGAATGACAGTTGAGCAGATTCCTGCGTTGCAGCCACCAAAGAAGACTGTATCTCATGCTGGAGGAGATATGAATGTACTGATCTTTCCCTTCTGTGTTCCATTGTTGTAGGAACCCTTTTTGGAAGGGCCTCATATGCCAGAGAGCCCATTTGACCATTGGAGCCGTGGACACCATGGTGCCAATGATTTTGAGGCACTGAGAGGCTTTCAGCCGAGGAGAGGAAAGAGCCGGAAGGATTCTCTCCCTCACTACCGGTATCTTCTCTAATGGGAGAGAGATTGAATTCTCGACGGTGTCGAATTGCGTCCCAAGATAGACTAGGCGCTGAGTGGGCTCCAGCTGACTGTTTTGTAGGTTTAGCAGCCAGCCAAACTCTTTGAGGGTCAATATGACCTGATCTCTGTGTGCCAATAACTGATCCTTTTCTTGAGACAGAAGCAGAAGATCGTCTAAGTAATGATGTAGACGTATACCTTTCAATCTTATGAAGGCTATCACTGCTAGAAGAGCTTTGGTGAATACTCTGGGTGAGGTAGACAGGCCGAAGGGTAGGCAAATGAATTGCAGATGCTGATTCCGAACACAGAAGCGAAGATATTTGTGGAAGTCGGTTGCCACAGGTACATGAAAATACGCATCCTTTAAATCTATTGAGGCGAGCCAATCTCCCGGCAGTACTGCCCTTTGAATAGTTGAGAGTGTTTCCATCTTGAATTTTTCGTTCTTTATGAACTTGTTCAGGTATGTGAGATCTATAACAGGTCTCCAGGCCCCGTTCTTCTTCTGGACTAAGAAGAGGGATGAGTAAACCCCTTGAAATTTTTCTTGTTCCGGAACCGGAGCTACCGCTCCTTGAGCCACCAAAGCGTCTACATAGGCGAGCAAGACTTCTCTTCTCTCTTCTAGACAGGGTAAATGAGTTGAGATGAATCTTGGAACTGGATCTGCCAGAAATGACCATCTGTGGCCTGTAGAGACCGTCCTGACGGTCCAAAAGTCCGTGATTGAGGCCGCCCAGACATGCTGAAAATGGAGAAGACGTGCCCCCACCTGACATGCCTGGACAGGCCCAATCTCAAAAAGATTTAGTGGAATCTTGTCCAGCAGGCGCTGGATTTTTTGATGACCTCCGAGTAGAGGATTGACCACCTCTCCAGTTTCTTCGGAAATCTCTATTAGGCTTGTAAGAGCGTGCATCTCTTGATCTCTCCGTGTATTGCCTCCTAGGTTGAGGCTTCTTCTGACCAAATAGTCGTCTGTCTTGCGGGAGGAAACCTGACTTTCCGCCAGTAGCCTTGGCAATGGCGCTGTCTAGTTTGTTTCCAAAAAGGGAAGTACCCTCAAAAGGGATCTTACACCATGCCTGCTTAGAAGCTGGATCTGCAATCCACGGGCGAAGCCACAAGGCCCTCTTTGCTGTTACTGAGGATAGCATCGATCTGGACAGAAGACGCAGAACATCAATAGATGCTTCTCCTAAAAACACTGAAGCCAGCTTGAGTTTGAGAATAGGGGAACTTTCTACGGCTTCTTCCGAGAGACTTCCAAGTTTGGATTCTATATCGGAAACCCAGACTTCCATGGCTTTAGACATTGTTGCTAATGCCATCACAGGTTTGCAGGCCGCGCCGGCCGTCACAAAGATCCTCTTTAGGTCCAGATCTATCTTCCTATCCAAAGGGTCTTTGAAAGAGACCGCGTCATCTAGTGGCAAAGTGACATGCTTTGCTAATCTTGTAACTGCCGCATCCACAAGAGGAGCAGATTCCAGACGGGCGACATCTTCAGGTTTAAAGGGATATAATTTCCCAAGTTTGGAGGATAAGGAAGACTTACTATCCCCTTTACTCCATTCTTCAGTAATCACCTCTTGTAATTCAGAGAGGGAAGGGAAGTTGATACGCTCCTTACCAAGGTGCTTGAAGAACTTCTGCTGCTTTTTCTGAGGAGACACAGGATCCTCCCATCTGAGAGCTTCTTTAATGGCTCTGATCAGGGGTGAAACTAGGGCGAACTCAAAGCCGCCTACAGCCCCTTCTTCTTCCGAATCACTGTCAGATGACTTTGCAGAAGTAATACTCGGTTGAGAGGGGCCTTGATCTTCCTGCACTTCCCCTGGAGAACTGGATGTGGTGGGACCAAGTGGTGGGACTGTACCCCATTCTTTCAGGGACTGTTGTACTATTCTCTTCACTAGAGATTCCAATCCTTGATCCTTTTGCCCCCTCTCACCGGCTGCATGAGCAAAACATGGCTCACATAGGGACTTGTCCTCCGGGACATGCGCCCACAACCCCAACAGGCTCTCTGGTGTGTGCGGTGACTCTGGTATCGTGTATGGTGTCTGGGGGAGGAATTAGAGCGTCTCCCTTGCTGCCTACTCCCTGATGGAGATTCACGGCGTTTAGATCTGGAGGATGAACTCCCACGAGGTCTGACAGGGTCTCTTTCTTGTGGTAAATCAGGCCTGGGAGAGCTGATGGAAAAAAGAGAAAATCGGGGAGACACTGGATTTAGCCATGACCTAGGGACCAGCAAGCCCTCCCCGCCCCCCCCTCTGAAAAATGCCAGCACCCACCTGTTGTGAGAGGGCTGGCCACAGGAGGGCGGTGACGCAGGATCCATACTTCAGGCCAAACAACCAGACTGATAAAGAAAGGTAATACATATCAGACACCATGTCAGTGATACATTGTGAGGTGACAACCCTCCGCCCCCCCCCCCCCCCTCTGCAGTCAAGTCTCCATTGCACATACCTGTAGCAAGGAATCCAGAGACACTGGGAAGCTGCCGCAACGCCCACAGTACATTCCCAAAGTACAGGGGAATCGTCAGGCTGTTTAAATCTCCCGCCGGAATGACGTCAGCGGTGATGCGGCCGCGATCGCTAATGCGCATGTGCGAACCAAGCCTCGACTTCGCTCGCGGCGCACTGCGCATGCGCGGGACCACGATGCGTCTACCGATTGGACGCTAGAAGCAGAGGAGGAAGAGGAAGGGTTTTGTTGGAACGCAGGAAGGGTTTTGCTGGAACGCAGGAAGCGTTCCAGCGCCATTGGGCCAAACAAACAAATTGTACAGTGATAGGAAAAGAGACAAACAAAGTGTACATAAATAACAAATACCGCTGCCATGAAGGGAAGCAATGGCGAATCTTCAGACCCATGTCAGAGAATGCCAATCAAGCTTCAGTCAACCGCAGAGAGCAGGGGATTTTAAATGTCACTCACCCGCCCGTGGCTGGGCTCTGGACATGCAGACACCATCCAAAGTATCCTAAGGTAAGCTGGACGTAGTAAGACATCAGAAGTGTAGGTCCTTGGAGGAGGACAAAAAATGAACACCTGCTGTACCTGAGAGCTGAAATTTATGGGAGGGGGGTCCTATACCCTTGGAGTGGAGGCGGGGTTAACCCCACACGTAGGCTGCCATGGAGACAGACAGGAAAAAGTTTTTTACCCCATGCCGTAAGTACAGATTAGCAATAGGGG